>NC_092758.1:87757637-88357637 GCF_047496795.1 Chiloscyllium punctatum
TACCGTGCGCCCTAATTTTACTCACTAACCTCTTGTGTGGGACTTTATCAAAAGCTTTCTGAAAGTCCAGGTACACTACATCCACCGGATCTCCCCCGTCCATCCTCCGAGTTACATCCTCAAAAAATTCAAGAAGATTAGTCAAGCATGATTTCCCCTTCATAAATCCATGCTGACTCTGTCCTATCCTGTTACTATTATCCAGATGTGCCGTAATTTCATCCTTTATAATAGACTCCAGCATCTTTCCCACCACTGAGGTCAGACTAACTGGTCTATAATTTCCTGCTTTCTCCCGCCCACCCTTCTTAAAAAGTGGCACAACATTAGCCGCCCTCCAATCCTCAGGAACCGACCCCGATTCTATTGAACTCTGGAAAATAATCACCAGCGCATCCACGATTTCCCGAGCCACCTCCTTCAGTACCCTGGGATGCAGGCCATCAGGTCCCGGAGACTTATCAACCTTCAGACCTAACAGTCTCTCCAACACCAAATCCTGGCAAATATAAATTCCCTTAAGTTCAGGTCCTTCTGCCACTGTTACCTCAGGGAGATTGCTTGTGTCTTCCCCAGTGAACACAGATCTGAAGTACCCATTTAATTCCTCTGCCATTTCTTTGTTCCCAATAATATATTCCCCTGTTTCTGTCTTCAAGGGCCCAATTTTTGTCCTAACCATTTTTTTGCCTTGGACATACCTAAAAAAGCTTTTACTATCCTCCTTTATATTCTTGGCCAGTTTACCTTCGTACCTCATTTTTTCTCTGCGTATTTCCTTCTTACTAATCCTCTGTTGTTCTTTAAAAGCTTCCCAGTCCTCAGTTTTCCCACTTATCTTCGCTAAGTTATACTTTTTCTCTTTTAACTTTATATGTTTCTTTACTTCCCTCGTCAGCCATGGCCGCCCATGTCTCCTCCTGGGATCTTTCTTCCTTTTAGGAATGAACTGATCCTGCAACTTCTGCATTATACACAGAAATATCCGCCATTGTTCCTCCACGGTCTTCCCTGTTAAGGTATTGCACCATTGAACTTTGGCCAGTTGCTCCCTCATAGCTCCATATTTCCCTTTATTCAACTGAAATATTGTCACTTCCGATTGTACCCACTCCCTCTCAAATTGCAGATCGAAGCTTATTGTATGCTATCCTGTCCAGCTATGGGTGAAAACACAGTTATAAAATATGGGAGTCAATCTTGCTGCCAAGTATTGGGGTGCAGTCTATTTTGAACTGACCTCTATCCAGGTGAATAGACTATCCACCAAGAATGTGAATCTCTGATGGTCAACAGATTTACATTTGAAAGTGTGACTGAAGCGAATCTGTGGATTCGAGATACTGGTAGTTCTGCTGTTATGCGATAGTACCTAACACTATGGACAATTTAGCATGGCCAATCCACCTGACCTGTGGGAGGAAACCAGAGCACCCTGAGGAAACCCATGCAGACATGGGAGAATGTGCAAACTCCACATGGACAGTTGCCCAAGGCTGGCATTGAACCTGGGAGCCTGGTGCTGTGAGGCAGCAGTGCTAACCACTGAGCCACCATGCCATCCAAACGTCAGACACAGTCCCCTATTTGTCCATACAGCGAATCCACGTTGACTGAATGTGCATTATAAGAGAAGGAGCCTGCATCCCTCAAAGGGTTAATGGGTCAAGAGTTGGTGATGAATACATGCCTTCCTTCAGTACGGTGGGGGGGGTGGTGGGGGGGGGGGGGGAGGGGAGGGGAGCGAGACAGAACCATCTGACAAACAGAATATATTAGAAAATGGAAACTTTCAAAACAGAACTTGAAGTAACAAAACATCCAGTATTTGTGGATTTATCTTCTCCTGTTGGGATCGGCTTGACAGTGACTCGTGTAACATTGACCGACAGCCAAAGGAAGGAGCTGGGCCCACTCAGTCCATAACCTTTCCTGCTTTCAATTGTCCCCAGAGCCAAACTGAAGGGGGATCATGTGCTGAAAGTCTCAATGTGTTCACTGAAAATGCAGCAGGCTCTTTTTTTAAAATCGTCTCCCAAGAAATGCTGGCAGAGTGCACAGGGAGGGATTGGGGATAGCGTGCCTGTTAGCTTAGTAACTGTCAGCTCTTTGAGCACAACTGCACTTGGACTCGACTGCCCTCTCCCCCATTACTCTGCTTATTGTTCCTGGGAAAGGAGTGATATGCAGAGTGACAGGGGAGAGGGCAGACAAAGTGCCGGCCTCTTAACAATTCTGCAATTTTGTGACTTCTGACCTCCCCACGGTCCACTTCAATCTGCAAGCTTTCAAAATCATCTTCCCTCTCTCTTCAGCCTTGTGCTCCCCTCACAGCAGAGCTACTGCTTGAGCATCATGTGGCTCTGTGGGTTAGTGTTGCTGCTTCACAATGCTACAGACCTGGGACCACAATCCCAGCCTCAGGTGACTGCCTGTGTGGGGTTTGCATATTCTCCCTGTGACTGCGTGGGGTTCCTCCAAGTGTGCACAGGTTAGGTGGATTGTCCATGCTAAAGTGTCTGGGGGCTGTGCAGGCTTGATGGATTAACCATGGGAATCACAGGGTATGGGTCTGGATGGGGTTCTCTTCAGAGAATTGGTGTGGCCTGCTTCCACAGTGTAGGAGTTCTGTTTGATTATTGTGTGCATGAATGTATATATTGTGGAAAATAATGTGAAAGTTTGACCTTAACTCAAAAAAAATTGCATTATTTGTGACTCAGTTGGCAATACTCTTAACAATGAGTCAGGAAGTTCGTGGGTTCAAGTTCCACTCCAGGATTGAAGTGCAGAAATGAAACTTGATGCACCAGCAGAGCACTGAGAGAATTCTGCACTATTTGAGGTCCATTGCTCAGCTGGGATACCCAGCCCAGAGACCCTGCCACAGGTAGATGTACAATAGGGCATTAGCTATTTGCAAAAGGAGCAGAGGAGTTATTCCTGCTGTCCTGGCCCTCAATTACCACCTGCCATTATCTGGTCCTATTTATGGCATTTTGCTTTTTGAGTATTAATGTTTACAACAGTGCCCACACTTCCGAAGCTGTCTACAAAACAGTTTGAGGTATCTGCGTTTGTGAATAGTGCGACTTGGCTGCTGTTTGTCAGGCCAGTATATGGGAAGGTCAGGAAATTGGGAAAATGCCCACTGCCTATGTTTGGATTTGGATCATTAATCAGAGTTTTGCTAAACCCCTTGCATAACGCAGGAACAGCAGTGAAACCATTCAGGCCCGAAGACGGGGTCCCCTGTTCAATTGGATCAAGACTTTGCTCTATCATCATTCATACCCTGGCCGAACACAATCTGTCCATCTCAGTTTGGAAATGTTCAATTAACCAACTCTCAGAGGCTTTCATGGGGAGGAATTTCTAGCTGTTCACAACCCTTCACATAAATGAGGACTTCCTGATTTCAGCCATTGATCTAATTAAAAGATTAGACTTTGGGTTCCCTCTGCCAGATGATATCGTCCTCCGTCCATCCTGTCAAATCCTTTAATCATCGTGACCTTCTCAATTAGATCACCCCATAATCTTCGAAATTCAAGGGAATGTAAGCCTTCTGTATTCACCCTATCCTTATAATTTAAAAATCACACAACACCAGGTTATAGTCCAACAGGTTTAATTGGAAGCACACTAGCAATGCTCCTTCATCAGGTGATAGTGGAGGGCTTGATTGTAACGCAGAATTTATAATTTAACACATTTAACCAAGTATTATTCTAATCGATCTACACTACAATCTCTCCAAAGTCAGTACATCCGTGCTAAGGGATGGTGCACAGGACTGAAAGCAGTTTTTTTTTTCAAACTATGTTACAGGGCTAACAGCTGTACGTGTCTGTAAAGTCGGAATTCACATCACACCAGGTTACAGGGCGTTCTGCTATAGCACAACAGTTGTGCTCATCTGCAAACCTGTGCTATAGAGAATCGCGCTATCACTGCGGAAAATCACTCTGTGGAAGATTACTAATAGAAAATCGCGATACCCGTTCAGTAGAAAGTTTGCATTATCCAAACAGCATCCACAATTCGTCAATCGCGTTATAGCCAATTTGCGTTGAGGAAACGCGCTTTGTACCAAAGCGACCTGTATAGTACAACAGGTTTTTTTGAAATCACAAGCTTTCAAAGGGCTGCCCCTTCATCAAATGAAGGGGGGGAAAATGTGCAGACACAGAATTTATAGGCGGAGAGATCATTGCAAGATCATTTTGGGTAATTAGGTTGGTAAGTCACTGATTTCAGATGCTGCAGCAGCTTGGTTGTAGGCAGAATCTCTTTGCAATGTAACTGGTGTTTGGGAATGGTGCTACCCAATGTTAAATTCCCATCATTGCTCCTTCAGTGACAGATACAAAGCTGCTGTCCACTTGAAGAACCGTGCACTGTTATGATCAAGCAGTGTCTCAGCTGGCATTGTAGCAGGTGATGGTGTGTTTGAGGATTATCCATGCCATCCAAGATTGGCCCTTGTAAGGTCTCAACCAGGAAAGGGAAAACATAATAGATGAAAAAATTAAAACATTGGAACATGAAATTGTTCAGCTGGAGAAGGTTCAGAAGAGGTTTACCAGGATGTTGCCTGGAATGGAGGACTGAGTTATAAGGAGAGGCTGGATAGACTAGGACTTCTTTCACTGGAGCTTAGGAGGCTGAGGGGTGACTGTATAGAGGTTTATAAAATCATGAAGGACACGGATGAGTTAACTGACGGGTGTCTTTTCCCAAGGGTGGGGGATTTCAAGACTAGGGGGCATTGTTTTAAGGTGAGAGGAGACAGATTTAAAAAAGACATGAGGGCAATCTTTTGACACAGAGGGTGGTTTGCATGTGGAATTAACTTCCTGAGGAAGTGGTGGGTGTGGGTACAGTTACAACATTTAAAAGACATTTGAATAAGTACATAATTAGAAAAGGGTTGGAGAGATACAGGCTAGGAGCAGGCAGGTGGGACTAGCAGTAAGTTTGGGATTATGTTTGGACCAAAGGATCTGTTTCCATGCTGTGTGACTCTATGACAAGATAGCAATCTTGTTGATGAATATTTCGTAATTCAACTCCATTCAATGACGCCAAGTCCCTCACCACACCCTGTACCCGAGTCCTCTCACCCCTCACTCGCACTCCTTTCTTGTAGACGACGCATTGGACAGGCACTGCTGAATCTCAGGTCCTTCTTACTAGGCAAGCATTCACAGTATCACAGAAGTCTTACTGTACAGAAAAAGGCCATTTGGCCCATCGTACCTTTGCTGAATGAGCCTCATTTCTCTACTACCAACCTCTTGCCTACTCCCGATATCCTTGCAAAGTATTTTTTAATCATCCAAAGCCCCAACTGAACCTTGCCCCACCACACTTCCAACCAGTGCATTCCATACCCTGACTAATCGTTCAGTGTAAAAATGTTTCCTCACTTCCCTCTTGCTTCTTTCACTGATCACTCTAACTCAATGCTTTTTACACAAGGGAAGAGTTTCTCCTTATCTACTTTTTCCAACCCACTCCTGATTGTGAAGATCTTTATCAAATCCAAGGAGAACAGACCCAATCTCTTCAGTCTATCCTCCTCACTGAAGTTTCTCATCCCCTGGAACCAGTTTTGTAAACCGTTTCTGGATCCTCTCCAGATGCTTTCACATCCTTCCTATAATGTGGTGTTCAATCCTACTCCAGACACAAGAAGATTATTCCTGTCACTTCCAAACCTTGTGCCCGTCCTCCTCTCACCCCACCCCCGATTCATGATAACAGCTTTAAACTTGCACTGGTATAGTGAACAGCAGTGGTAAAGATAAACCAGTAGCCCTGTTGAAGCCCATGGGCAATGAGAACAAT
The DNA here is from genome assembly GCF_047496795.1 of Chiloscyllium punctatum. Lineage (NCBI taxonomy): Eukaryota > Metazoa > Chordata > Chondrichthyes > Orectolobiformes > Hemiscylliidae > Chiloscyllium > Chiloscyllium punctatum. Next base: position 87,763,491 of record NC_092758.1, read on the forward strand.
TGTAATAACATCAACTAGCAAAGGTTTATCACTCAAATCTGGATGAAATTGAGGTTTTTATCCCTTAGTGCTAAAAGATCTGTCAGGCACCATTAAGGGGATTGTCAGTTAATGAGATTTGCAAAGCAGATTTCCACTTTGAAATACTATTGTCTGTAAAAATTAATATTAACAGGCTCCTTTAACAGAGGAAAATTCTCCGTCCACTGGTGAAAATAAATAAGTATATCCCTTAAATGGTTCCTGTCACTGAGACCCGCTGCCTCTCCGGTACTTCGGGCTGTGGATAATAAACAGAAGGTTTTGGCATTAATTCTGGTTCAGAAAGAAATGCTTGAAGGTCAGGGGAAAGGAAAGGAGTAAAGAGTCTGGAACCTAGATTTGGATAAAGGGCTTCTCTGTTGAGAGCGGAATCCAATATCACAAGGGAAGATCCGGAATCTGGAAAGGGGTCAGGTAAAACAGACAAAATAAGCTCCAGCCAGCAGGCACAGGTAGAGCAGCTGATGGGAAGCCCACACACCAGGAGGAACCTGGTAAGTCTTGTTCTTGCAAGTCATAGAGTCATAGAGATGTATAACACAGAAACAGACCCTTCGGTCCAACTCGTCCATGCCGACCCGATATCCTAACCGAATCTAGTTCCATTTGCCAGCACTTGGCCCATATCCCTCTAAACCCTTCCTATTCATGGACCCAGCCAGACGCCTTTTAAATGTTGTCATCGTACCAGCCTCCACCACTTCCTCTGGCAGCTCATTCCATACACACTACACCCTCTGTGTGAAAACGTTGCCCCTTAGATCCCTTTTATATCTTTCCCCTCTCACCCTAACCTATGCTGTCTAGTTCTGGACTCTCCCGCCCCAGGGTAAAGACCTTGTCTATTCACCTTATCCAAGCTCCTCGAGATTTTAGAAACCTCTATAAAGTCATCCCTCAGCCTCCAACACACTCCAATAGACATTTCAGCCTATTCAGTCTCTCTCTCTACAGTCATGTAAACTGAGGAGTAAGCACTTGTAATCTAAGGTTTCCATGTAGACCCTGTGTATCGTACACCCTCCTGTCCTCAGGAGTGTCTCGGCTGATGGAAAATACAATTGAGCCCTTCAGAAATGTGAAAGGATCTGGTCCTTATTGTGTCTGCAGACTTGGCCAGTTTCAGTGGGGAATCTCATACAAGCTCCTCCTTAGGTAGAATAAGGTTTTGGAATGGACAAATGCATTGATTTATCGCAGCATTGCAAACCAGTGGGAAGGGATGTTTTGTTATGTGCTCACGAGGACGATAAAACGAACACAAGCCCTTTCTAAAAATTCGAAGAATTGCAGATGCTGCAAATCAGAAAGTAAAACGGATATTGCTGGAAAAGCTCAGCAGGTCTGGCAGCATCCGTGGAGAGAAATCAGGGTTAACTTTTCAGGTGGAGTGACCCTTTCCCAGACCATTCTAATTAGATTTACCAGTGCAATGTACTGTCAGAGGAAGTGGTAGATGCAGGTGCAGTTACAACATTTGAACTGGTTCAGGAGTAGGAAAGGTTGGGAGGGATATGGGCCAGGAGCAGGCAAGTGGGACTAGATTATTTTGGGAAACTTGGTCAGCATGGACTGGTTGGACCGAAGGGTCTGTTTCTGTGCTGGATGACTCTTTAAGTTAGTGGCATTGTAATTAAACAGTGCCCTACCTTTATGCTACCTTTTCAAATTTTCCCTTTTCCGACTGGAGTCCACACTATTCCGGGGTCAGGAAGCCAAGCAGATGATCGTACCCAGTCACCAGTATTGCTTCACCTTCACTTTTCAACTCCTTGTTGCCCTGGGCTGTGGTCCTCCAGTGCTATGTAGTATTTGCCACCTCTCCCAGAATGTGGTACTGGACCAGTGTAGTTCAAGGCAGTTCACTTGCACTAACCCTCCTTTGTCTTTGTTTTGTTTTGGGCCTATCTAAAAATTAGTGGTAAAGAATGCACCACCGTCGAGGTCCAAAGATTTATTTCTGTACATAATTCTTTGAAGTTTGCATCACATATAGACAGAGTGGTTAAAAAGTCATTTGGCACACTTGCCTTCATTGCTCTGTCCTTTGAGTATAGGAGATGGGACGTTATATTAAGGTTGTACAGGATATTGGTGAGGCCTCTTCTGGAATACTGTGTCCCATTCTGGTCGCCTAGTTATAGGAAGGATATGATTAAGCTGGAGAGGGTTCAGAAGAGATCTACCAGGATGTTGCCGGGTAAGGAAGGTGTGAGTTATAAAGAGAGGCTTGATAGGCTGGGACTTTTTCACTGGAGCGTAGGAGGTTGAGAGGTGACCGGCTAGAAGTTTATAAAGTCATGAGGGGTATAGATAAGTTAGTGGTAGATGTCTTTTCCCTCGGATGGGGAATTTCAAGACTAGGGGGCGCATTTTTAAGGTGAGAGGAGAGGAATTTAAAAAAGACATGAGGGTCCAATTTTTTCCACAGAGGGTGGTTCGCGTATGGAATGTACTTCCTGAGGAAGTGGTGGATGTGGGTGCAGTTAGAATGTTTAAAAGACATTAGGGTAAACACATGAATAGGAAAAATTTGGAGGGATATGGGCAAGTGAGACAAATTTAATTTGGGATTATGGTCGGCATGGAACTGGTTGGGCCGAAGGGTCTGCTTCCATGCTGTATGGTTCTCTGATCGCAGTAAATACCATTACATTTGGTTAGTCTTAACTATGAGGTCCTTAAGGCGCTGGTGCAGATACATATGCTTCCTTTTATAGCTGGAGGAGCTCTTTCTTCATCTCAGTGGAATCAATGGAGCAAATGTAACATGAACGTTAAACCTTTAAGGACCATAGCCTTGTTCAAAACTGGATACAATATATAGCAGAACTTTCCTCAGGCAGATCTGAATCATGCGATGTGCGGTATTTGAGATGAAATTTAAGATGAAAATCGCAAATTTATCCAGATCTGTTTTGCCATATGCTGCCTATTAACTGTACAGAATAATAGTGTTCAACAAGATTCAGTGTAACACAGAATGTACTGTAACACACCATGCCGCATATTTTCATACAGAGAAAGTAATTCCATAATTCTGAATTCCCAAAAGGAGCGAGTATGGGACAGAGAGAGGGCTGCAAGGTTACAATCGATTTCTTTGTTGCGTGCTTTCTGCACAGCTCTGCTTTGGAATTATAGAATTATCGTCAATCAATGGTATATAATACATTGCTATGTTTCACAAGTGTTTCCCTGTGCATAGTATAGACTTTATATCGTTCACTGTTATGTGCATTCATATGTTATATGAATGAATACGTTAGGAGGAGAAACAGGCTAATCAACCTCTTTCAGTTTGTCCACACTCTGTAAGATCATGGCTGATCTGTCTATGTTTTAAATACCATGTTCCCATCTATCCCGATAAACCTTTGACAATAATCTGTTCTTATTCCTGATGAAGGGTTTTCACCTGAAATGTCGATGCTGCCTGACCTGTGCTTTTCCAGCACCACTCTAATCCTGACAATAATCTGACTTACTCCACCTTAAAAGTGTCTGATGACTGCACCTCCACCACCTTCTAATTCTAATTCTGCACAACTCTCGGAGAGAGAAAAGGAAAATTCAATCTCAAAGTCCTAAAGGTGTGACCCCTAAAAATATGACGGCGTGCCCCAGTTCTGGACTCACCCACAAGAGGAACCATCCTTCCCGAGTCCACCTCGACAAAACTGTTCAGCACCTTATGCACTTCACCTTCTTAACTGCTCGACCTACATGCTAACCCTTCATGTCTCAGTTAGGTCACTCAGTGTCTCAAATTGCTCCAGTCATTTTCCATTTAAGTAATACGCTGATTTTTTTAAAAAATCCTACCTGCCAAAGAAACAACTCCACACTTTCCCGCATCATACATTATCTACTGGATTTTTGCCCACTCGCTTGTCCACATCTATATCTGTCTGCACTTTTTTTTAATTATTACTCTATGAGAAATGTGCATTGTTGACTCGTTCAACCTTTATTACCCGTCCCTAGTTGTCCCTTGAGAAGGTGGGGGTGAGTTGCCTTCTTGAACTGCTGTAGTCCCACCTGCTGTGGATTGACCCACAATGCCCCGGGGGAGGGAATTCCAGGATTTTGACCCAGTGCCAGCAAAGGAACGACGATGTATTCCCTTGTCAGGATGGTTAGTGGCTTGGAGGGGAAGTTGAAGGTGGTGATGATCCCATGTATCTGCTACCCTTGTCCTTCCAGGTGGAAGTGGTCATGGGTTTGGAAGGTGCTCTTTGAGGGTCTTTGGTGAATTTCTACAATGCATCTTTAGATAGTGCACACTACTGCTACTGAGCGTCAGTGGTGGAGGGAGTGGAGGTTTGTGGATGTGGTGCCAATCAAGCAGGGGCTACTTTGTCCCAATTGGTGTCAAGCCTCTTGAGTGTTCAAAGTTAAAACTCACACAACACCAGGTTATAGTCCAACAGGTTTAATTGGAAACAACCACCTGATGAAGGAGCAGCGCTCCGAAAACTAGTATTTCCAATTAAACCTGTTGGACTATAACCTGGTGTTGTGTGGTTCTTAGCTTTGTCCACCCCAATCCAACACCTGCATCTCCACATCATTCTTGTGTGTTGTTGGAGCTGCCCCCATCCAGGGCAAGTGGAGAGTATTCCATCACACTCCTGACTTTGTGCTTTGTCGATGGTGGACAGGCTTTGGGGTCAGTGTTCTTGCCAAAGTATTCCAATTCTAAGTCCTGTTCTTGTAGCCATTGTGTTTATATGGATAGTGCAGTTCGGTTTCTGGGCAATGATCACCCCCAGGATGTTGGTAGTGGGGGAGTCAGTGATGGTAATGTGCTTGAACATCAAAGGGGCAGTGGTTAGATTGTCTCTTATTGGAGATGGTCATTGCCTGGCACTAGTCTAGCACAAATGTTACTTGCCACTTGTCAGCCCGAGTGTGGATATTGTCCAGTTCTTGCTGCATTTCAACATCTTCCTTGTGTCCTCTTCACTACCTCTGTTTGTGTTTTCCAAATATTTAGCTTATATGTCTCCACTCTCTCCTTTTAAGCTATTAATTTAAATTGTAAAAAGCCAAGGCCAGATATCACTGCAATTTATTATAGGCCTGTGTATTACATGCAGGGTCTAATGGTATATATTGTCACATTACTGGATAATGCAATATGCCTTGCATTTTATACAGGGCACTACTACACATAGTGTTCTGCACATCACACCTACTGCATAAGATTATTGTAGTGTGTAATAATTTATCACATTCTGGCTAGTTGTTATGATGTTACACTTCCAGTAGAGCATGCTATGTATTGTTACAATTTGTTATAGCAGACTATTTTATTTACAATTGTTACAATATGGGGTAAACCCTTCTGCTTAATTTAAAACAAGCAACACAAAAAAAAATTATCCCATGCAGTAATCTGTAAAAATTTGAGTGGCCAAGAACTGTTTAAAGTAAAAATTCACAACTTTATTTCTTAAAGTATAACAGAGAATAACTACCTAACAACTATTTACAACTCCTTCCTCTAACCTATCTTTTACTTTCCATTCTATAATACTGGTCTGATAAAACTCCCAATTAAGATTTACAAAACCATACTTCTTATCTTGAAACCAGGCAGCTTTTGTACTTCTATTCAGATCATCCTGTGTCATCTTTTCTTTTACTTAGGAATTTCTGCGTCACAAGTTATTGATCGAAGAGATACCTTTTTAAGAGAGCTATTTTTCAGGCAGTCTGGTTACATGCTGGGCTTGGCAGTTTTCCTCTCAACTGTTCAATTTTCCCCTGTCATATACCCCAGAGCATCGGATTGTGTCATTGGCTTTTAAGATTGTCAGATCTAGTTCAAACTAGATTGGAGTTTGATATTTTTCGGGGTATCATTTAACTGATTGGCCAAATTCAAATTTGTTTTTGTATCCAGACAATGAGCTAATCGGGTTGTTTGAGCAAGTGTTACATTGTTACCTTATTGAGAACACTTGGTGCTGTGTCTGCTGCTTTCAGTTCACAATAACACAATGTATGGTCATATAATATACAGCAATCATAGCATCTTAGACATTTCAGCCGATTATCGCTGTCTCTATTCCAATATTTGGGGTGCTGTTTGTGCCTATTCCTGTGCGTTTGCGATCTCCACATCCGGTTACCTCACTTTACAAATTTACTCCTCGTACTTTTCTCTTGAAATGTTTGCTAATTGCTGAGATTTGATACCAGATGTTGTTTGAGAGAGAGCATTCCATGTTTTCATGTCCCTGGGGGGATTAAATGTTTCTGAGACTTCCCGAATCCTAATTCCCACTGGAGCAGCTGGAGGCTCTGGGGACTCCTGTGAAATTCTCCCAAAGATTCCATGTGCAGGTATTCCAATTCCATGACCCATTGGAGGGCAACTGGGACATTCCCTAAGCTGACATCTTTATCTCTCCTCATTCAACAGCCGTGATATTTCATTCCCCAACACCAGCCCCACCACCCCCCCACCTCTGCAGGTGAAGGTGTGCCTGTCACCTGTATCAGAGAGAGAGGTAAATGCTGCATCAGCTGCCATCTGTATCAGAGAGAGAGGTAAATGCTGCCATCAGCTGCCATCTGTATCAGAGAGAGAGGTAAATGCTGCCATCAGCTGCCATCTGTATCAGAGAGAGAGGTAAATGCTCTGCGATGGCCGGGGAATAGGCAGTCTCCATGCCTGTGTCCTCTACAGTGCCTATCACCCTGTTCCTCAAAAGGCTTCTGAGTGTTACTTGGTGCAGCCTCTCTCTCACTCACTCACACCAGGAAGATGTGAGGGCTGCAGATGCTGAAGATCAGAGTCGAGAGTGCGATGCTGGAAAGGTACAGCCAGTCAGGCAGCATCCGAGGAGGAGGAAAATCAACGATTCAGGCATAAGTTCTTCCTCAGGAATTTGATTCCCATCTGATACCCCATTCCTGATGAAGGGCTTATGCCTGAAACGTCGATTCTCCTGCTCTTCGGATGCTGCCTGACTTTTTGAGCTTTTCCAGCGCCACACTCTTGACTCACTCACACCACCCAGTCTGAGTGTGCCAAAAGCCATCTCCTTCCCATTGCTCATGTTTAATTCCAGACGACAGTGAGCGCTCCTCTTGGGGCAGCTTCCGGCCTCCACCTGACTGTGTCAGGTAACCCCCACTCACCACCTCCCCCAAACATCCATGTCCCCTTTCCATCCCCTCAATTCCACAGACATCACAGTTCCTCCAGTGTCTACCCAACCCATCTACATGTGCTTACCACCCGGGCGCTAGTGGAGGCGGGGGGAGTATCAATGGTGGCTGTTCCCTGTTCTCGCATCTGGCTCTTGCCGACGACAGGTGACCCCCACCACCCCAGTCATTAATCAGCCAGGCTGAACCGTACTCCCCCTCCTACATATCCTTCCCAAATGTCATCGGTCCTTCCTCAGACCTTGGTATTTGTTGCTGTCTCGCGAGACCATGCCACTCGTGAAAAGGTGGAGGGAGATGCTCTTGACATTGAGCTGGCTCTTGTTGACGTCCTGTCTGATTCTGCCACCCATCTTGCCACAGCCCCATGTGGCTCAGTGGCTAGCACGGCTACTTCACAGCGCCAGGGACCTGGGTTTGATTCCAGCCTTGGGCAATTGTCTGTTTGGCATTTCCTGCATGGGTTTCCTCCCAGAGTCCAAAGATGTGCAGGTTAGGGTGGATTGGCCATGCGATGTTCAGGGATGTGTAGGTTAGATAGAGTAATAGGGAAGGGGAATGGGTCTGGGTGGGTTACTCTTTGGAGGGTCAGTGTGGACTTGCTGGGCCGAAGGGCCTGTCTCCACACTTAGGGATTATTTGAGCCCTGTGGGATTCCACCCAAGCATGTCGTTGTGTGTTTTTTTATTTACTCGGTCTGACGAGTGTCGCTGGGCAGGTAGAGTCTCAATATCCCAATGTGCACCCTCGGCGAGGTGTAGGTTGGCGCATATTTGACAGGAAGGGGAAGGGCTTTATTTTGCACTGACAAGTTCGACAATCTAAATCTGTAAATGTCCATGGAAGGTTACAGCTGCTGCAGTTGTAGCTGGATATTTCTTTATTTGAATTCAAGGCACGGTCATCCTCAAGGTCTTCTGCCAGGCACAGCCGTTCAGGATGAGTGATTATTTTATCAGCAGCTTCAAGCCGAGACACTGCTGGGCACCAGTTTCAGGTTACTGACACATGACAGATGCCTCTCTTTTCTTTCTGTAATTTTTTGGGGCCTAGTAGAGGTCAAGGCCTGAAAGGTCAAGGTTCTTCTGTCTAAAGGAATGCTTGCCTCCAAATCACAAGGTTAACAAGACTCCCAAGGTTGCCAAGCAACAGGGAGGCCTTTCCCTCCTCAATACTGAAAGGCCTCAGACCTGTTAGCAATTATTACATTTATATTCAAGGTATTGAAAATGTCATCCTTTTTTAAAAAACTGATAAGAGCTAGTGAGAAAGCCATTTTTCTTTAAGGTAGTGTTTTGTATAATATGGAGATGTAGTGCTGACTAACAGTGGGAGGTGATGACCTAGTGGTATTATCACTCGACTGTTAATCTAGAGACCCAGGTGTTATGTGGGGACCTGGGTTCAATTCCTGCCACAGCAGATGGTGGAATTTGGATTTAAGGGGAAAAATTCTGTGAGTCATTAATAGTGACTATGAAGCCATTGCTGAGTGTGTCAGGGTGAAAAATGCATCTGGTTCACTAATGTCCTTCAGGGAAGGAAGCTGTTGGCCTCCCTGTGGGTCAGCAGTGTGGTTAACACTTAACTTCTGGGCAGTTAGTGATGAGTGATGCCCTCATCCTATGAATGAATTTTAAAAAAGCACACCGATAATGAACAAATATCCTCTCCCTTTTTGATGACATCAGATGCCTTTTAAATAGGAGCACAACGCAGCAGATATCAATAGATGTGAAGCTGGAAAAGCACAGCAGGTCAGACAGCATCTGAGGAGCAGGAAAACCAATGTTTCAGGCCAAAAACCCTTCTTCAGGGCTGAGGAGGGGTATTGGCCTGTAATGATTACTTTCCTGCTCCTTAGATGCTGTCTGACCCGCTGTGCTATTAACACTGGCCTCCAGCATCTGCAGTCCATACTGTCTCCAATTCACAATATGGCAGATGCTGGAAATCTGAAATGGGCACAGAAATTTCTGGAGAAACTCTTGTAGGTTCTGGCAGCATCTGTGGAGACAGACCCAGAGATGACATTTAGAGTCCGCCCTCATTTTCAGAACCTTTCAATAGGTGCTGTCATCCAGTGAAACGATGGGGAGTTGGGGTGACTTGCCTGGATGAGTTGGATTGTGTTTACAAAGCTTGCCTTTGCTTACATGGAAGGGAAGAAAGGCAGCACAGTGGCTCAGTGGTTAGCACTACCGCCTCACGTCGCCAGGGATCTGGGGTCGATTCCAGCCTAGGATGTCTCTGTAGAGTTCGCACATTCTCCCCATGTCTGTGAGGGGTTTCCTCCCACAGTCCAAAGATGCGCAGGTTAGGGTGGATTGGCCATGCTAAATTATCTATAGTATCCAGGAATGTGTAGGTTTGCCATGGGCAATATAGGGGGATAGGTCTGGATGGGATACTCTTCAGAGAGTTGTTGTGGACTTGTTGGGCATGATTGGCCTGTTTCCACACTGTTGGACTCTATTAAAGAGATTGGGCCTACTTTGTATGAGAACGAAATAGGTTAGGAGGTGATCCAGTCGATGTGTTCAGATTCTCAAGCAGTCTTGAGAGTCATATAAATGTACAACATGGAAACAGGCCCTTCAGCCCAACTCGGAGAAAGTGAGGACTGCAGATTAGAATCGAGGGTGTGGTGCTGGAAAAGCACATCAGGTCAGGCAACATCCGAGGAGTAGGAGAATCAACATTTCAGGCATAAGCCCTCCATCAGGAATGAGGTTGGGAGTCTTCAGTCCAACTTGTCCATGCCGACCAGATATCCTAGCCTAGTCAAGTCCCATATGCCAGCACTTGGCCCATATCCTTCTAAACCCTTCCTATTCATATATCAATCCAAACGCCTTTTAAATGTTGTCATTGTACCAGCCTCCACCATTTCCTCTGGCAGCTCATTCCATACACGTACCACCTTCTGTGTGAAAAAGTTGCCCCTTTGGTTTCTTTTACATTTTTCCCCTCTCACCCTAAACCTAGGGAACAGCTTGTTCCATTGGCTGGTGAATCGTTACTGGAGTGCATTGATTTATACCTGTGGTTACCGTCAGGAGTACAATGGCAGGGATTGGGGAAGTGCAACATTCCTCCCTGGGATAGTGTGGAAGCCGACTCTGTGGTAATTCTGAGCAAGGAAGCCATAAAATATTTGAAAGATAAACATACGAAAAGGGTTTGAGGGACAAGAAGCAAGCAAGGAATTGCAACAAAGCTTGTTCAGTGTTGGTGATGGCAAGAGCAGTGAAAATGGCTCAGTTGTGACGACACTATTAAGAACTGGGAGGGAGGGGGCTGTGGAGAGGGCCCAGAGCTATTTCAGAGGAAGGAAAAAAATAGATGTTGAGTACCTCATCGCCCATGCCCAGTATAGCGGTGACCCTGCCTAGAGGTCATGTGATGCCACACCGGACCATCTCTTCCACACAAAGCCCTGCAGAAACCAACAAAAGGTGTTCTGTCTATTGGACCCTGGCCCCAATCCTGCACAGAGCCATTTCTGTTTAGGTTTGGAGAAAGATTTCCTCTGCTTGTGTATCTTGGCGGACTGTGTGCTGTTTGTGCTATGTCCACTTTCTGGAATTCAGAAACACTTTCTCTCAGTTTTCTTTACCAAGGTATCTGCAAGGGGAGGGAGGGATGAAAAAAACGAACAAGAAGGGGTCTCTAGTTTTCCCTGCTGTGCTGGCAGGAGCACGGTGTGTTGGTTAGATTTTGCAAGGGCCAGCTCTGTCTGTAACACAGTAATTTCCTGTGTTCTACAGCGGAGAGAACACTTGCAGGCGAGCCAGATTTCAGAACCGGTGCTTCGAATCTCAGCACAAAGGGGAAGGTATTTCCACTTCACACTTTGTAGAATCTGCAACATTTTATTTTTGCGCAGATGATGCTCGTTTGGAGCAGGCAGGAGCACGTGGGTACGTAGCCTGCTGTTCAGATTGTGGTTTGTTGATGAGTTGATCCCAGCCAGATGTGGCGCCCAAGTCTTTGAGGTTCTCACTTTCTGGAGTTATGTCGTTGCAGAGTTCCCAGAGTTCCACCTGATTTGAAGTCCAGTAGTTGGCCACAGCTCAATCTTTAGTACGATGGGGCAAGTGACCTCATGGAGGCATGCGATCTGCATGATTGTGTCACATTTTGGAAGACTTCACCGCTTCATCAGATCTCCACACAATTAATTCCCGTTGTGAGGTAGGAATGTGGTCGCTGGATAGCAGTTGGAGTTTGTTCTTTCCCTTCCCTAACCTGGCCAATGGCAGAGCCCCTACAGCTGAAACCAATGATCCAGCACAGAACCAGACCCTTCGGTCCAATCTGTGCAGATATCCCAACCCAACCTAGTCCCACATGCCAACACCCGGCCCATATCTCTCCAAACCCTTCCAATTCATGTACCAATCTAGATGCCTTTGAAATGTTGTCATTGTACCAGCCTCCACCACTTCCTCTGGCAGCTCATTCCATACACATACCACCCTCTGCGTGAAAAGGTTGCCCCTTAGGTCTCTTTTAAATCTTTCCCCTCTCACTCTAAACCTATGCCCTCTAGTTCTGGACTCCCCCACCCCAGGGAAAAGACTCAGGGAAAAATCCAGGGAAAATCCCATCCATGCCCCTCATGATTTTGAAAACCTCTATAAGGTCACCCCTCAGCCTCCGATGCTCCAGGGAACACAGCCCCAGCCTGTTCAACCTCTCCCTGTAGCTCAAATCCTCAACATCCTGGCAACATCCTTGTAAATCTTTTGTGGCACGGTGGCACAGTGGTTAGCACTGCTGCCTCACAGCGCCAGAGACCCGGGTTCAATTCCCGCCTCAGGTGACTGACTGTGTGGAGTTTGCACATTCTCCCCGTGTCTGCGTGGGTTTCCTCCGGGTGCTCCGGTTTCCTCCCACAGTCCAAAGATGTGCAGGTCAGGTGAATTGGCCATGCTAAAATTGTCCGTAGTGTTAGGTAAGGGGTAAATGTAGGGGTATGGGTGGGTTGCGCTTCGGCGGGTCGGTGTGGACTTGTTGGGCCGAAGGGCCTGTTTCCACACTGTAAAGTAATCTAAAGTAATCTAATCCAAACCCTTTCAAGTTTCACAACATCCTTCCAATAAGAAGGAGACCAGAATTGCATGCGATATTCCAACAGTGGCCTAACTAATGTCCTGTACAGCCGCAACATGACCTCCCAATTCCTGTACTCAATACTCTGACCAATAAAGGAAAGCATACCAAACGCCTTCTTCACTATCCTATCTACCTGCAACTCTACTTTCAATGAGCTATGAACTTGCACTTGAAACTTCTTAAAAATCATAGAGTCCCTACAGTGTGGGAGCAGGCCATTCAGCCCATGGAGTTGACACTGACCCTCTGAACAAAGAGTCATACCAGACTCAAAACATTGGCTGTCTTCTGCTCTGCCCTCACAGGTGCTGCCGAGTTTATCCAGCACTTCCTCTTTGTCTCAGACGCGCTGTCAGTATTTTGGTTTTAGTACCATCCCTCATTTGGGGAGTAACCAATTCCAATGACCTTGCTTTCTGCCATCGCTGAAGAATCATTTAGCAGGCATCCTCAGCAGTCCACACGTGCAAATTATTTTTACGCAATGGAGGAGGTTTAATTGAAAATAAGACAATTCTATCCATCCTGCACTAACCAGCATTCACGGTCAGTGAACCAAGTCTGTCTCGGCCATCATCAATGTCATGTTGTCTTCCAGCACATTTCTCTGCACTGGTGTGTTTATTCCACAAAGTGTTTTTCTCCTGAGATTTGAACTATGAAGCAAAAAATGACTTATTCGTTGTGTCTCTCTCCCTTATTGCCCTTGACAAGGTGGTGCTCAGCAAATCTCCTTAAAACCGCTGAGGTCTGTGTGGTGAAGATATCACACAGCGCTGTGAGGTCATGGGTGGCAAGATTTAGACCCAATGATAACAATGCAGACTGAATTCAGAAAGTTATGTGGCTTGGAGGGGATCTTGCAAATGGTGACATTCCCTTACAACAGCTGTCATCGAGTCAGAGAGATGTACAGACACTTTGGTCCAACTCGTCCATGCCGACCAGATGTCCTAAATACATTTGCCAGCATTTGGCCCATATCCCTCTAAACCCTTCCTATTCATATACCCATCCAGATGCCTTTTAAATGTTGTAATTATACCAGCCTCCACCACTTCCTCTGGCAGCTCATTCTGTACATACACCACCTCCTGAGTGAAAAAGTTACCTCTTAGGTCTCTTTTATATCTTTCCCCTCTCACTCTAAACCTATGCCCTCTGGTTCTGGACTCCCTCACCCCAGGGAAATGACCTTGTCTATTTACCCTATCCATGCCCCTCATGATTTTATAAGCCTCTATAAGGTCACCCCTCAGCCTCCGACGCTCCAGGGAAAACAGGTCCAGCCTGTTCAGCCTCTCCCTATAGCTCTGATCCTCGAACTCTGGCAACATCCTTGTAAATCTCTTCTGAAGCCTTTCAAGTTTCACAACATCCTTCCTAGAGCAAGGAGGCCAGATTTGAACATAGTATTCCAAAAGTGGCCTAACCAATAAGCTCAGCTGCAAACAATACCTCCCAACTCCTACACTCAATGCACTGACCAATTAAGGCAATCATACCAAACACATCCTTCACCATCCTATTTACCTGTGACTCCATTTGTCCTTCTTGGTAGTAGAGGTCTGGGGAAGGATACTGTCACAGGCGTCTTGGCGAGATGCTGCAGTATACCTTGCAGATGGTACTCACTGCTGTGTGTTTCAGTGGTGGGAAAAGGTGAACTGTTGGGCTGGTGGATGGGATATGGCCCAAGTGGGTTGGTTTGGCCTCAATGGGGCCACTCCTCTTGAGCCTGATTGGAATAAAACTCACCCAGGGGGCAAGTGGAGCATATTCTACCTCCTGACTTGCACCGTGTCGATGGTGCACGGATTTTGGCAAATCTTGAGGTGATTAACTCGCCACAGAATTCCCAGTTTCTGACCTCGTGTTGCAACCACAGTACTTATGTGGCTGGTCCAGCCAAATCCCTGGTCAGGTGGTCACCCCCACGGTGTTGATGGTGGAGAATTCACTAATGATAATGCCATCCAATGTCACAGGAAAGTGGATAAAGCATCACTTGCTCAAGATACTCACTGACTGTCATTTGTGTGGTGAGAATGTCGCTTACCACTCACTCTTTGAGACAACTGTCAAGATGGAAGGGTAGACTCTCCTCTAGAGTATCGCCTTTGTCATTAGAATGGGCTAAGAATTGAATTGGGACCATCAGCAATTTGCTCAAAAGTTGTGGGTCTGAAATAATTTTCACAGCTGCCCAATGATAGGAAGAATCCATCCACTGAGGAAGGAAAGTAAATGGAGAGAAGGAAATATATTTTCTGCTTGAAAGCAAAGTCAACAAGACTGGACAAACAGATATTTTGTGTTCTTCACTTGCATTTTTCCAAGGGATAGTCAACCAGAAGCAAACAACCATATAAAAATTTGAACAATATAAGTAGTCATCTACTAAACAGCATGGCGTGGTTCCAGTCTGTCTGGGTTTGTAACTCACTTCAGAAATTGTTTGCTCCACATTTGCAGACCATTAACTAACACATGCTTTCATTCAACAGGAAGAAAAAAGCATAGCCTGGACCAGTGTAGGGTCACAGTGCCCAGCTTTCTCTCTCCCCACGGTGGGAGACAGTCTGTGTTCTCAGTCACCGTTACGGGAGTGAGTCTGTATCTCCCAGTCACTAACACAGGAGAGGTTCACATTTCTCAGTCACTATTACAGAAAAGAGTCGTGGAGTTATGCAGCATGGAAACAGACCCTTCGGTCCAACCCATCCGCACCATCCAGCTATCTCAATCTCACCATTTGGCAGCACTTGGCCCATATCCCTCCAAACCCTTCCTGTTCATATAACCATCCAGGTGCCTTTTAAATGTTGTAATTGTACCAGCCTCTACCACTTCCTCTGGCAGCTCATTCCATACACGTACCACCCTCTGTGTGAAAACATTGCCCCTGAGGTTCCTTTTAATTGTTGCTAGGCTTGGAGGGTTTGAGCTATCGGGAGAGATTGAACAGGCTGGGGCTGTTTTCCCTGGAGCGTTGGAGGATGAGGGGTGACCTTATAGAGGTTTATAAAATCATGGGGGGCATGGATAGGGTAAATAGACAAAGCCTTTTTCTTAAGTTAGGGGAGTCCATAACTAGAGAGCACAGGTTTAAGGGGCAATGTTTTCATGCAGAGGGTGATGTGTATATGGAATGAGCTGCCAGAGGAAGTGGTGGAGGCTGGCATAACATTTATAAAGCTGGAGGGGAACATGAATGGGAAGGGTTTAGAGGGATATGGGCCAAATATTAGCAAATGGTACAAGTTTAATTTAGGATATGTGGTCAACATGGATGAGTTAGACCAAAAGGTCTATATCGATATTATGTATCTCTATGACTCAAAATTCATCACTGAGGTCTGTGTTGACCACATCTGCTATTCAGTGTGCTTTGTGAGATCTTCCCCTCAACCACAGGTTTCCCTGTTACCCATATTCACCCCATGTTCATTCTCAATTTTAAATATACGTTTGTATTGCAGGCTGTATTGCAACTTTGACTTTGTCTGGTAGATATTATTTTTGTTTGTTCAGAACCTTGGAATCCTGTGGCCTTATTCTCTTAGTAAGTACCAGGGATCTCAAATACTGCCTACTTTAAACAGAACAAAACCCCCAGCCAGCTCATAACATGAATTTGGTGCTTATGTCACGAGGCGTAAGACATTTCTACCGATAGAGATCGGTAACCTCTAACACATTGAAAGTCCCAAGGCCACAGATATGTGGGAACACCACCATCTGCAAGTCCCCCTCCAGCCACACACCATCCTGACTTAGAACTGTATCATTGTTCCTTCATTGTGGCTGGGTCCGAACTCTGGCTCTCCCTCCCGTCTGGTATTGTGGAGATGTGACTATATCCTGGGAATACAATGGGTCAAACAGGCACCACCAACTCCAGGGCAATTAGTGATGGGCAACAAACGCTGGTCTAGCCAATGGCACCCACATCCTGTGAAAGAATGTTGTAAAAAGGAAGCTGGACAATTCATAAGGAAGAGAGAGAACAACAATGGGATCAGCTGATGAAGGTCTTTTCCCCAGGGTCCAGAACTAGACTAGACTAAGTATCTACCAGACAAAGTCAAAGTTGCAATACAGCCTGCAATACAAACGTACATTTAAAATCGAGAATGAACATGAGGTCTAAGGTGAGAGGGGAAAGAGGGGCAACGTTTTCGCTCAAAGGTTGGTACATTATGAAATGAGGAAGTGGTGGAGGCTGGTACAATTCCAACATTTAAAAGGCATCTGGATGGAAAATATGAATAGGAAGAGTTTAGAGGGATATGGGCCAAATGCTGGCCAATGGGACTAGATTAATTACAGATACCTGGTTGGCATGGATGAGTTGGACTGAAGGGTCTATTTCCATGCTGTACATCTCTAAGACTATGACTATAAATGAACAAAACTGGGATGGGAGGATCTTAGGGAGAACATTAGCTCTGGCCTTGACTGATTGTGCTGAATGATTGTGAGCTGGGCTTTCTGCATAATTCAACTTCAAAAAATACACGTGAAATTCTACAATTGCATACTAGATTTAAGCAATATGTTCTGGTATTACCAACGATACTTACTGGCTTGCTATAGTTATTTCAATCCCAGACACACAGTTACAAACCTAGACATGGCTCTGTGTCAGCAGCTCTGTCACCACCTTCAGCTCAACTCGTTTCGAGCAAGTGCTCAGTCAATGAGACACATATTCTTTTAATATGGGGACTCTGAAATATAACTTCTGGTAAAATAAAGATTAAAAGCTCCTACTGGAGCATGAAATCCAGACAACTCTGCTTGTCCCCATGCCAATTCTGCCATGTTGGAAAGGAGCCAGTTTAAGAAGTTGGGTCTGACTATGACTAATTCCTACTGCCTGATTTCATTTCCACGGCAGTTTACTCCAGCAGTTTATGTTACTATATCTGAAGCTCTCTGGGCCTTAATTAGGAAGACTATCAATAGAGTATATTTATTCTCCTGCTTGCCTCCCTTCCTCCCCAGCCCCCACCTCCCAGAATTCTCCTCAATCCCTCCTGAAAGAAAGATTGGAAAACCTGCATTTGTAAACACACCTTTTCTTGACCATAGGGCGTCCCAGGCATTTCACAGCTAAAATGTGAAGTTTAGTCGCTGTTTCAAAGTGAGAAAGTGGCCTATTCCAGCATAGCTAGCTCCCAAAAACAGCAGTCTGATAAGAACTAGGAACAAGAGTAGGCCATTCAGCCCATCGAGCCTGCTCCCCCATTCAATAAGATCATGGCTGATCTTTTCATGGACTCAGCTCCACTTCCCCACCCGCTCACCATAATCCTTAATTCCTTTACTGTTCAAAAATCTATCTTTGCCTGAAAAACATTCAGTGAGGTAGCCTCAACTGCTTCACTAGGCAAGGAATTCCAAAGCCCAGTGCTTCAGAGAACATCTCCGGGACACCCGCACCAACCAACCCCACCACCCCATGGCCGAACATTTCAATTCCCCCTCCCACTCCACCGAGGACATGCAAGTCCTGGGCCTCCTCCATCACCACTCCCTCACCACCCGATGCCTGGAGGAAGAAAGCCTCACCTTCAACCTCGGGACCCTCCAACCCCAGGGCATCAATGTGGACTTCACCAGTTTCCTCCTTTCCCTTCCCTCCACATTATCCAAGATCCAACCTTCCAGCTCAACACAGTCCTCATGACCTGTCCTACCTGTCCATCTTCCTTCCCATCTATCCACTCCACCCTCCTCTCTGACCTATCACCTTTACCCCCACCTACTGCACTCTCAGCTACCTTCTCCCCAGACCCACCTCATCCCCCCTCCCATTTACCTCTCCACCCCTGAGGTTCCCAGCCTCATTCCTGATGAAGGGCTCTGGCCCGAAACATCGATTTTCCTGCTCCTCGGATGCTGCCTGACCTGCTGTGCTGTTCCAGCACCACACTCTCAAGTCACATGTAGGCCCAGACCAGGTAAGGATGGTAGTTTCCTTCCCTAAAGGACATTAGTGAAGGGTTTTTCCAAACAATCTGCAATGGATTCATGGTCATCATTATATTCGTAATTCGAGATATTTATTGATTTCAAATTCCACTATCTGCCGTGGTGGGACTCAAACCTGGGTCCTCAGAACATTACCTGGGTCTCTGGGTGATCAGCCCAGCAACAATACCAGTAGGCCATCACCTCCCACATAATTTTATATGTTTCTATAAGACTTCCCCCCTCATTCTTCTAAATAATGATTCATTTTCCTTGGTATTGTTGGTCAAGGGATAGATTTTGACAGGGAAAAGTCACGGGTTGTTTCCTAAAGTAGGCAGGATGTCGGTTTTAATGTTTCATCTGGAGACGATACAGGAGTAAAGTCCAATGTTTTGTTCTGCAGTTGTGCTTGGGTGGACAGGGTGCGCGAACCCACAACCTTTTGGTGCAGTGACAGGAGTGACAGATGCTAGGAGTGTCATGCTGGGGTGTATCTCCAAAGGTTGCACTTTGCTGTTGGAAGTGGACAGCCTTCACAAAGGGCACCTCACGTACCTGTGCATGTCCCACACAGAGTCTCCAAATAGTGACCTGCAGTGAGGGACAATGGCTGTGTATCTCCTTCCATCATCCAGAGTGTGGGAAGCTGTCCACAGCATTACAAACACTTCCCTGCTTGAACCCTATGACCTTGCAACCGAGCCAGCCTCAAACCCGGGCATCTGAAGTTTTTGCTCACCTATAAACCATGCACTTTGGTGAAACAAACAAAAACGAGCCTCATGCAATTAAAAGTAGAGCCTTGGGTAGTGTTGTAGAACAGGGAGACCTTGGGGATCAGGTATATAATTTGTTGAAGTATAGTTAAATTGGTTAAGATTAGATTACCTACAGTGTGGAAACAGGCCCTTCGGCCCAACCAGTCCACACCGACCCTCCGAAGAGCAACCCACACAGACCCACTTCCCTCTGACTAATGCACCTAACACTATGGCCAATTCACCTGACCTGCACATCTTTAGATTGTGGGAGGAAACCCACACAGACACGGGGAGAATGTGCAGACTCCACACAGACAGTTACCCGAGACTGGAATTGAACCTGGGAACCTGGACCTGGCAGCAGTGCCACCCACTGAGCTACCATTTAGTATGCTTGCCTTCATTGCACAGACCTTTAAGTTGTAGGAGTTGAGATATTATGTTAAGGTTGTACAGGACATTGGTGAGATCTCTTCTGGAGTACTGTGTCCAGTTCTGGTCGCCCTGTTATAGGAAGGATATTATTAAGCTGGAGAGGGTTCAGAGAAGATTTATCAAGGTGTTGCCGGGAATGGAGGGTTTGAGTTATAAGAGAGAGATTGGATAGATTGGGACTGTTTTCACCGGAGTACAGGAAGTTGAGGACAGCCTTATAAACACCTTACAGATGTTTATAAAATAATGAAGGGCATAGATAAGGTGAAAGGCAGGTGTCGTTTCCCTACGGTGGGGGATTTCAAAGCTAGGGGACATATTTTTAAGATGAGAGGAGAAAGATTTGAAAAGGGCTTAAAAGGCATTTTTTTTCACAGAAAGTGTGTGGAATTAACTTCCTGAGGAAGTGGTGGGTGTGGGTACAATTACAATGTTTAAAAGACATTTGGATAAGTACATGAATAGGAAAGGTTTGGAGGGACAGGGGCCAGGAGCAGGCAGGTGGGACTAGTTGAGTTTGGGATTATGGTCTGTTTCCATGCTGGGTGACTTGATGACTAATTGCTGTCTGCCTTTCCATACCGAGCCATGAAGAAGCTCTCCAATCTGTGCTGAGCTAACGATATTCATTTCTTCACTGTTCCTCCATTACTCCAGGCCCTTCACAGTCTGCTCTGTAGTAATCCTGACATCTGTTTCGCCTGCTTGTTTCCTATGAATGAGTTGACACACCCCCTGGATCATGTACAATGAATGGACTGATTTTCTGTACCTTGTTAATCGCACCACAAACCCGATTCCACAAACCCTATCCGATGGGGGCTTTAGGAAAATAAACATGTTAGTGCATTAAGGAATCAGCACACACAGTCTCTCTCTCTCTCTCTCCCTCTCTCTCTCACACACACACGCACACACACACATACACACACTTACATACACACAGAGTTTTGCTAAGTCATCTACTTATGCTGGAAATGGATTCAGGTCACTGTGTAACTACAGTGGGTCCTTTGTACAGCTGTCTTTGGGAGACTTATGGACAGCTCGATCTGTGCTTTACTTAGGGGCAGTCCGTAAATGTCATTGTTGTCAGTGGAGTGTAAAGAGTAGAGAGAGAAAGCATGTGATCAAAGCTCTGAGCTCCTGTCTGCTCTCTCCATGAAAGGAGGGCAGTGCAGATTTACCAGAAAGACTGGGGCTCAAACAGTTAAATTATGAGCATAAACCACACTTGTATTCCATTGACTGGAACGATTAATGGGTGATTTAATTGAGCTATTTAAGATAATTAAAGGAGTTGATAGAGTAGATAGGAAGAAACAGTTTCCTGGGGTGGTGGAGTCTGAACAAGGAGGAAGGGAGACTCTTAAAGTTACAACTCAGCTGTACAGGGGCTAATGTCAGTGAGTTCTTCCTCAGACAACAGAAAAAGCAACGTCTAGAACTCTCACCCCACAAAGAGACTACTTTCATTGAAAATTCAAACGTTGGACGGATTTGCTGTTAAGCAATGGTATCAAGGTTGTGGAATAAAGATCAAAAGATGGAGCAGAGTCACCAGCTACAATCGAACAATGAAGCAGACTTCAGGGCTGAATGGTCTGCTCCAAACCCCATGTTATTTTAACCCCTGTAAACTCACTCAGGAGCAAAGACACTAACTTGCATTGAGATGTCACCATTCAGTGTCCAAACTCATTATACATCACTCACGTGACCCATCTCAATGAGCAATGGTACAGCTGTGAGGAGGGGGAAAGGGAGGGGGAGTGCAGTCCACATAGACTGCCAACACAAGAGCATGGCTCAGTGGTTAGAACCAGTACCTCACAGCACTAGGAACCTGGGTTCGATTCCACCCTTGGGTGATGGTCTATGTGGAGATTGCATGTTCTCCCTGTGTCTGTGTGGGCTCCCTCCAGGTGCCCTGGTTTCCTCCCACAGCCAAAGGTTAGGGTTGGTTTGGCCATGGGAAATGCAGGGTTAGAGGGTGGCTGTGTCTGTGTAGGATGCTCTTCAGTGGGTTGGTGTGGGACTTGATAGGCCAAATGGCCTGCTTCCACACTGCAGGGATTGTATGGACCATCTGTTTTCTTTTAAGGGCTAGCACTGAGGCAGAATATCCAAATGTGAGGAAACAATTTGAGATATTTTTAATCAACCTGCTCTGACATGTTATGGTGGAGCTGGGATTTGAGCCCAGGTTTCCTGACTCAGAGATAGGTACAAAAGCCCTAACTAGATCTGAGCCCAATATTTTGGGTAAAGCTAGTAGTGTACCAATGACCCCTAGATTGGCAGCCAAATGTAGTGATTGTAACTAGGTCAGCCAGGTGGACCTCACAGAGTGTGAGTTGCCTGACTGGGGCTGGTAATCTGGTCCAATCAGGGAGCCCTGGCTGACAGAGAGAAACAGGAATGTCAGAGGTTCTGTTGACTCAGAGAGCTGGCACTGAGGGAGCTGTGTGTGTAAATAAAGGGGACTTGGTGATGGGATACTGGACTCTGTGGACTTATTTCACCAAATAAGATTAAGATTCTAAAATGGTGGACGAAGAGTAGTATTCCTGAAGAAGGGTTCATGCCGAAACATCGACTCTCCTGCTCCTTGGATGCTGCCTGACCTGCTGCGCTTTTCCAGCAACACATTTTCAGCTCCGATCTCCAGCATCTGCAGTCCTCACTTTCTCCTAGAAGAGTAGTATTGGTCTTGCAGCTGCCCCTGGGAGTCAAGCTTATTTCTAGATTTGCTTCTAGATTTCTTACAGTTAGTACATCTCAGTAGTATAAGATTTTTATTTTGATTCATTTTTAATAAGAAATGTTTGGAGGGATATGGGCCAGGAGCAGGCAAGTGGGACTAGTTTAGTTTGGGATTAAGGTCGGCATGGACTGGTTGGGCCGAAGGGTCTGTTTCCGTGCTGTATGACTCTAAATACATCCCCAGCGGAGTTACTTCAGTTGACTAAATTATAAACAACCCGTTCAGGCATGATATGAGGAAGAGTGACTGGATTTGAAATGCTAACTCTGATTTTTCTCCATTGATGTTGCCAGACCTGCTGAGCTTTTCCAGCAACGTCTGTGTATGTTTATGATATGATACAACTCAAGGGCAGATGGGGCTTGAACCCAGACCTCCTGGTCATGAGGTAAAGATGCTACCACTGCGCCACAAGACCCTGGATGAGGCGCGACAGCCTTCTTTTTAAGTTCCTACCCAATGGCATTCAGCAGAGTATTAATTTGGACACTGACTGGGTGCTGAATCTGGGATTTAATGGCAAGTTCCTCACTGGCTGTAATAGTTAGTGTCTGAACCACTGGGGCAAGCCTTGTTTGGTCCTGTATGTCTTTGTGGTGAGCATTCTTTCTTAAAATAAAACGGCAACCTATTGGCAGCAGAGTCTGAACAAAGAAGTATTCTTCCTGCTGTTATGAAAAGGGAGTTAACACATAAAAAAGTGAGAGGTCTGAGTCGGATTTTCAAGTTCCTTACAGGGCATGATGAAACTTGTGGTGAAACCTGGCAAACAGACACAAATACCGATTGAAAACATAGACTCGCTGCTGGCCTTTATCCCACGTTTGGTGATGGGGAGGTTTGCTATTCAAAGAGCCCAAGCTAAGCATCCAACATTGGTCTTGACTCCATCTGGGGCACTGCAGAGGGCCTGGGAACCACACCTCTCAAGGTCTACCTCAGGGTTCAGAGAAGGTTTATCAGAGTGATGCTGGGGCTTCAGGACTTAAATTAACAAGGGGCAACTTCCATTTACTTAGTCCAAAGTGACACCGCATCAGGTTATAGACCAATAGGTTTATTTGAAATCACAAGCTTTCGGAGCGCTGCTCCATCGTCAGGTGAAGGCACAAGTCAGGAGTGTGATGGAATACTCCCCACTTGCCCTGGATGGGTGCAGCTCTACAACCCCAAGAAACTTGACACCATCCAGGACAAAGCAGCCCACTTGATTGGTACCACATCCTCACGCGTCCATTCCCTCCACCACCGACGCTCAGTAGCAGCAGTGTGTACCATCTACAAGGTGCACTGCAGGAATCCACCAACATTTATATGACACCTTCCAACCCACGGTCACTTCCATCTCAGAGGACAAGGGCAGCAGGTACATGGGAACACCAGTCCCTGCAAGTTCCCCTCCAAGCCACTCTCCCATCCTGACTTGGAAATATATCGCCGTTCCTTCACTGTCACTGGGTCAAAATACTGGAATTCCCTCTCTAAGAGCATTGTGGTTACAGCAAGTGGTCTGCAGCGGTTCAAGAACACAGCTCACCACTACCACCTTCTCAAAGGACAACTAGGAACGGGCAATAAATACCAGCCCAGTGAGTGAAGCTCACAACCCAGGAATGAAACAGAAAAGGTCACATTCCAGTGACTGGAGGACAAAAATCTGGGATGACACCAGCTCCCCCCCAGGCCCCCTGGTGTGGTAATGAGGGACAACAGAATTACACAATATTTACCCTCCGACCTGCATTGTTTCAAAAGGAGGGTAGAATAATCCAATCGCACTGTTTCAAAGATTAGCAAAGTTATCTGGGGTGTTGCTTGCGGTGTAATGATAGCAAGTTTGATCATAAGCTGGCCATGTACCAGTGACATCCATAGTCCTGTGCAAGCAACTTGTGAAAAGGTAGACAAGTTTGTGTCAGTGAGAGATGTACTTGCTCAGAAGAGTCTATGAACAATATAAAACTGTTTGCAGATATCTACAGGAATGTGGCATGGGAAGGTGAAACCAATACAGGCCCACAATCAACAGTCAGCCTGGTATGGTGGCTCAGTGGTTACTATTGCAGCCTCACAGCGCCAGGGACACAGGTTTGATTCTACCCTTGGGCAACTGTCTGTGTGGAGTTTGTACATTCTCCCTGTGTCTGTGTGGGTTTCCTCCGGGTGCTCTGGTTTCCTCCCACAGTCCAGAGATGTCCAGGTCAGGTGAATTGGACATGCTAAATTGCCCCTAGTGTTCAGGGATGTGTAGGCTAGACATAGTAGTCGGGAGTAAATGTAAAGTAACAGGGGAATGGGTCTGGGTGGGTTACTCTTCAGAGGGTTTGGGTGGATTTGCTGGGCCGAAGGGCCTTTTTCCACACTGTTTGGATTGTCTGCTCAATAATCAGAGTAGAACCCTAGAACATGAGCCATTCTGGTCTCTGTTTACCATTTAATCAACTTCACAAAACAAATTATTTTTTCATTGTCGCATTATTATTTGGGGGAGCTTGTCGAATGCAAATTGGTTTCTGCACTTCACCCAGCACAGCATAGCAAGCACATCCTTGGTTGGAAAGTGCTTCCTGACAGCCTAAAGGTGCTATAGCAATGCAAGTCTTTCTGTTGTGAATGCCTGAGTTTGTCTGAGGTTCAGGAGAGTTGTGTTGGGGGTCCAGCATTGATTCAAGTGAGGATGGTGAGTGTGTGAGGTAGAGGGTAACAGAACGCTGAGGGTGCTTTAACTCTGAGGGGATTGTCAGGAGAGTGTAAAATGCAGTGAGTATGCTGAGCAGAAAATAATACCGAGCCCGGAGTCACTGTTCGAGATGAGTTGAGCGTATGGCAAAGCAATAATGTCTACACAGAGATCAGACAGCATTGCAAACAAGGGGTTTATTGATTCAGAACAACAGGGGAAGACTGCAGAAGTTTTCCACGCCACTCAAATTGGGGTGACATGTAATTTTAGGAAACACACGATGTACATTCCAGCAGTGTAAATCGTTGGTCTTCATTTGAAGCTGTGGATTGCAATGTGGCTTATTAAACTGAACATAATTACAGACTAGGGCTCAGCGCTGATTGGGAAGTTGACTTCTGGAAGTGAAGTCTGTGGGTCTTGTACAGTCTGCCTTGTTGTGGGTGCAGCGGGTTGCACAGAGCTGCTGTGTGCCACTAATCAAGGACCTTGTGCCTTGCCCCATGTTTTATTTTAACCCCTCGTGAGCTTGGTTTACTGATTCACCAGGCGGAGGTGGGAGTGAGGAAATGGGCGGATCATGCAGAGGGAAAGGAGACATTTGGGAATGGCATGTTGTTGTCCAACTAATGCTCAGGTCTCCCCGCCTAAGTAGTTTAAAGTGTCAGTTTTGCTTAGGCCGCAGAAGTCCTTTTGTATGACAAATTGTTATACTTCTGCGGGTGCCCTAGTTGTGCAAACTTCAGGGCTATGTCTGTCATACAGCACGAAAACAGACCCTTCGGCCCAACTCATCCATGCCGACCAGATTTCCTGAACTGAACTAGTCCCATTTGTTTGCATTGTGGACTGCAGCGGTTCAAGAAGGCAGCTCAACCCTACCTTCTCAAGGGGCAACTAGGGACAGGCAATAAATACTGGGCCCAGCCAGTGACACCCTCATCCCACAAATTAATTTTAATTTTTTAAAAAAATTTTGTCCATATCCCTCTAAACCCTTCCTATTCCTAAAGCCATCCAGATGCCTTTTAAATGTTCCATTTGTACCAGCCTCTACCACTTCCTCTGGCAGCTCATCCTATACACGCAACCACCCTCTGTGTGAAATAAGTTGCCCTCAGATCCCTTTGAAATCTTACCCCTCTCATCCTAACTCTACCTCTCTAGTTTTCGACTCTCCCACCCTGGGGAAAAGACCTTGGCTGTTCCCCTTATCTATACCCCTCATGATTTTATAAGCCTCTTTAAGGTCATCCCTCACTCTCCCACACTCCAGGGAAATAAAACTCCCAGCTTTTTCAGTCTCTCCTTATAACTCAAGTGAGTTGCTTAAACCAGCACACTATTTTATGACCCATGAGATAGTGTAAGAAATTAGAGAATTGGTGTTTGGTTGATTGATTTATTGTCATATGTACCGAAGTACAGTGAGAAGGTTTGTTTTCCGAGCAGTGCAGGCAGTTCATAGTAAGCAAGGATGTACAGAACAAAAGACTTAGACAGAGGCATATAGGTAGCATTGCAAGAGAGATCAACGTTAGCAAGGTCAGCATTATTTGATGTGGAAGGGGCAGTGCTGGACTGGGGTGAACAAACTTAAAAATCACACAACACCAGATAATAGTCCAACACGTTTATTTGGAAGCACTAGCTTTCGGAGCGCTATTCCACTACCTGATGAAGGAGCAGCGCTCCAAAAGCTAGTGCTTCCAAATAAACGTGTTGGACTATAATCTGGTGTTGTGTGATTTTTTTTAAAGCATTACTTGAGGCGAGAGAGTCCATTCATAAGTTTAATAACAGCAGGGAAGAAATTGTTCCTGAAGCTACTGGCGCATGTGTTCAGGCTTTTGTATCTTCTGCCTGACGGGAGAGGTTGTAGGAGATCCTTACAGGGGTGCTAAGGGTCTTTGATGATGTTGGCAGATGTCCGGGGCGGTGAGATGTGTAGGTGAAGACAATGGATGGAAGGTTGGCTTCCGCGATGGTCTGGGCAGAGCAGATGCCATACCAGGCTGTTATACACTGGGACAGTCTGCTTTACTTGCTGTTTGAAGCTATTCTCTCGGATTCGCTAGCCAATAATGGAAATGTCATCAAAATTGCTCCTGGTCTGCCCATTTCTTTGCGTGTGTTAGCCGCAGTGATGGTTGCTGAGGTGGTGGGGAGGGGAAGGACAGGTCACACAAAGCAAAAATGTCTCGAATGCTTCCCTCCATATTGAATTTCTGTTCCAAGCCTACTGAACATTCATTAGTGGCAACCCTTCACCATCCGTGATTGCCAAGCAATACCTCACCCGAGAGCTATCGCAAACTTTTACGTTTGTTGCTTGTTTTCTTTTTGTGTGAGCAGAATCGGAAGAAAGTCTGCCGAGGCTGAGCCAGTAGGTGAGGGAACAAGCGAAGCGAGCTAGCAAGCCGAAGGAGGGATGTGTGCATTTTCGGAAAACAAGAGTTGGGGCCACTGCACCAATTAAAAAGGGACTCAGAAATGTGTCCAGGCTCTTGTTAGTACAAGATCAAATTTATCAAAGGGCACACTAAAGGAGCTGGGGTCACGACAGCGGGGCAGTGGGAGTACTAATGAGAGGAGAGAGAGAGAGAGAGGGGAGTGAAGGGAAGCAGCAGGAGGCAAAATGGACAGCCTGAAGTTGAAAGGCTGCTCTATTTTGGTTTTCTTTGCTGGGAGGATTTGTGTAATTTGTTCACATTTGGAAGAGGGGGAGTGGCTGTGGGTCACAGTTGAAGAGAAAGGGGATGGAAATGGGAAAGGCTAAGCTGGGGTGTGAAGGAGGAATGTGCTTGATGTGTCGGAGCAGACATGTGGCTGTCTTTCAAACCGCAAACAACAAAGGCAGAAACTTGTCTTTGGAATTTATTCTCCTGCTGCACTTGTACCGAAGCGGTAAATAGACAGAGATCTTAGAGGACTGAAGGGAATCCAGTAACTCCCCAGCATGTGTCTCACATTAATCCAACGGCGAGAGTGATTCTCATGACCAGGCCTTCTCTGTTTCATCAAGCTCTTCCTCTTGAAGATTTCTTTCTCTCATATTCTTCTAATGTACTGCTGTCTGATTTTGGAGTAGGTTTCTACTCCTGTCTGCTTGATAGTGTAATCTTCTCGATCTTGTTGTGGGCGTTCGAAGCTACTTACAGAGGTAAGGGAAACCTTAACATTATTGCCAGGGCACCTTCCTGTGGCTTCATTGATTAGATTAGATTCCCTACAGTATGGAAACAGGCCCTTCGGCCCAGCAAGTCCACACTGACCCTCCAAAGAGTAACCCATCCAGACCCATTCCCCTACCATGTATTTATCCCTGACCAATGCACCTAACGCTATGGAAACTTAGCATGGCCAGTCCGCCCTGACCTGCACAACTTTGGATTGTGGGAGGAAACCCTGGCAGACACGGGGAGAACGTGCAAAATCTACACAGACAATCGCCCGAGGCTGGAATCGAACCCAGGTCCCTGGCGCAGTAGTGCTAACCACCCAGCCACCATGTTGCTATGAAAATGAAAGAGAAGACAAGATCAGGTGACATTGCATCACTTCATAGAATCGTAGAGTTATAGAGCTGTACAGCACGGAAAAAGACCCTTCGGTCCAACTCGTCCATGCCAACCATATATCCCAACTTAATTTAGTCCCATTTGCCAGCACTTGGCCCATATCCCTCTAAACCCTTCCTATCCATATACCCATCCAGATGCCTTTTAAATGCTGTAATTGTACCAGCCTCCACCACTTCCTCTGGCAGCTCATTCCATACATGCACCACCCTCTGGTTCCTTTTAAATCTTTCCCATCTCACCCTAAAACTATACCCTCGAGTTCTTGAGGATTCCTGGCACAGTGAAGTAGCAGTGGTAACCACTGAGCCACTGTGTATTCCATATTTGTTCATGTGTGTCACTGGGTTAAGTATTTTTCTGCAACAGAAAGGTAATATTGGACAGGAGAGTTCACTGCTTCTCAGCAATAGGGCACGTAAACCTTGAATCTTCAGTGTGCCTAGGCAGGCAATGTATATACGGGATGGTGCACAGGTATAACCTCTCCCGTCATGTTGAGAGTTACAGATAGTAGGAAACCTATATTTTCAATAATCTGAATGGTCATAGCCCTATTAGAAGTGCCCAAAGTAGCGAGAGAAAGGTTTGCACTTGGTATTGCTGGTTATCTGGTATGGAGTAGATAATCTTCACTCCACGGGGACGTTCACTGGTCAGTTTGGTTAACTTGGATGGACAGCACTAAAACTGAGACTGTGCAAAGAAGAGTTTACAGGACAAAAACGGATCATTTAGCCCAACAGCTCCACGAATTATCCACAAGGTCAAAATGTGTGGCACTGGAAGAGCACAGTCGGTCAGGCAGCATCCGAGGAGCAGGAGAGTCGATGTTTCGAGCATAAGCTCTCCATCAGGAAGGGTTAATTCCTGATGGAGAGCTTATGCCCAAAACGTTGACTCTCCTGCTCCTCAGATGCTGCCTGATCGGCTGTGTTTTTCCAGCACCACACATTTTGACTCTGATCTCCAGCATCTGCAGTCCTCACTTTCTCCTTATTATCCACATAATACTCCAACTTATTCCATCAATGTTCCTCCAGGTGCTGACCCAGCTTGCAGAGCAGGTTGGGCCAGGACAGTTACTCCATCAGCACCGACTCAGTCAGCAAGCTGTTCACCCCACCAAAGATGTTTCCTCCAAAGTCACGTGCCCTATATACTATTTAGGAGCAATGTGCACAAGCCTGGCATCTGTGACCTTCGCCATCCAACATGGCACAGCAAGTCATTGGCCATCAGCCCCCAGGAGATCCATTGCCCAGTCTGCTGTTGACAAGAGACCCAGCCAAGGTAGGTGGCTCCAAGCAAAACTGAACATCGCACTCAATACAGAGAAAGGCCTCCATGTTCTAACACTCCAGTCAATGAGAGAATGGCTCCAAACCAGACTGTAGGTGGCAAATTCCCCACTGCCATTATGATCAACTTGAGCTTCCTCCATCTTCTCTCGGCTAAATCTGACACCCAAGCCTTTCTCCTCTTCCATGTGCTTGGATTAGTGTTCACAGTTTGTCTCTGCTGTTCATTCAACTACTCCCTGTGGCAGCCAGTTACACATTCTCACCACTCTTGGATTCATTGATGACTGTTACATATTGTTGGAAATATTCTCTCGATCCGATTTTAAAGGCCTCTATTAAGTCACTCTTTTTAAATCAAGAGAAATGTGACCCATCTTGTCAATTCTCCCCTCGTATGTATCCCCACACTATGAAAAGAGGCCAGTTGGCATTCGCAAACCCTTCCCTTTAACAACAAGCCATCAGGACATTAGCTCCTTTGCAGGGAGATGATGGCCTAGAGGTATTATCCATGGACTGTTAATCCAAAGACCCAGATGATGTTCTGGGGGACCCGGGTTCAAATCCTGCGGTGACGGCTGGTGGAATTTGCATTCAGTTAAAGTTAAAAAGTCTGCAATTAAGAGTTTAATCATGGAACTGTTGCTGGGTGGGGAGAGGAACCATCTGGTTCACTAATCCTCTTTAGGGAAGGAATCTATTATTCTCACCTTATATGACTTCAAATCCATGGCAATATGGGTGACTCTTAAGTGCCCTCTCGGGAATAAATACTGCCTTAGCCAGCGATGCCCACCTCCCTGTGAATGAATAAAGAAAGAGAATAAACCCTGTATTCTGACCATGTTGAACAGAGCAATGGTGTGAACTCCAATGGGTACCTCACTGTTTAACATGACGCCAATCCTTTCCAATACAGCAAGTAAAAGACAGTCAGTCTTGCATTTGTGTAGCACCTGTCACACAAATGTTGGGTGCCTGACAGCACTTTCCAGCCAATGACGCGCTTTTCAAAATGTGGTCGCCGTGGTCAGGTCAAATAGGCGTGGAAGCCAATTTGCGGACAGCAGGCTGCCACAAACCAATCAGCACCTCCAACCTTGCACGGGCAGAGAGCAGGCTAGGCCCTGAGTTCAACCGAGCCTTCCTGCATCCGAGACCCTTCACAGTCACACTCTCTATCTCTCTCTCTCGCACACACACACACATCCTTGTCAACAGGAGCAGGGGCACTAGAAAAATGGACAGGTGACCATTAAACAAGCACCTCCTGCCCACTAGTGATGCTGATGTAGAGATCACAGAATCTCTACTGTGTAGAAACATGCCACT
Organism: Chiloscyllium punctatum; assembly: GCF_047496795.1. Taxonomy (NCBI): domain Eukaryota; kingdom Metazoa; phylum Chordata; class Chondrichthyes; order Orectolobiformes; family Hemiscylliidae; genus Chiloscyllium; species Chiloscyllium punctatum. The sequence goes on from NC_092758.1 coordinate 87,794,684, forward strand.
CGGCCCAACAAGTCCACACCAACCCTCCGAGGAGCATGGCACCCCACCACCCTATCCCCATAATCCTGTGTTTCCCATGGCTAACCCACCCAGCCTACACATCACTGGACACTATGGGCAATTTAGCATGGCCAATCCACCCTATCCACATCTTTGGACTGTGGGAGGAAACCCACATAGACACGGGGGAATGTGAAAACTCCACACAGACAGTTACCCAAGGCTGAGAATCGAACCCAGGTCCCTGGCGCTGTGAGGTAGCAGTGCTAACCACTGAGCCAGTTTAGGCTGGTGACAGTACTACCCAGTAATCTTTGCCATATTAAGCTGGAGAATGTGATTAAAATTGAAATGAAACAAGGCAAGGAGCTGGAGGGAGAAATGGCCTTTTCCAAGCTTCCCTCGCTTAACACATGAAAAGCGAGATTGTCAGATCAAATTGTTCCCATCTGTCTTCGGTTAATGCTTCCATTTTCCTCTCATTACATGAAGTACAGGAATTGTCAAGCTACAGAAAGTGCCAGCTATTTGTTTAACCTTTCAGCAAAATGTTCATTTTGTTCAAGAGAAAACACAGCAATTAAAGAAGGAGCCATTCGGCATTTCTGAATGAGGATTTTTTTTCAGGCATGGAAACTGCCAAATAAACCCTTCTCTATTCTCACAGACTGGTCTTTGTGAAGGCTTCCACTGAAAAATCACTGATACTGTAATACTAGCGGAGGGTTGTGTTTGAGCTTCACATAGAGGAGTGTAGGTTGCGTGTTAATACTGAGACCACCCTGTACGTTCAGTGCTGCAGAGGGTGGTGGAATTACTCAATACTGTAGTCCAGCACGACTTGCAATAGTTGAAGCCTCACACAGTACGTGACAGTGGTGCCAATGGCTGCAACATTGCCCTGGGATTTCCAGGACTTTTTTCAAAAGCCATTCACGGGATGTGGGTCTCACTGGCTGGACCAGCATCTATTGACCATCCTTAGTTGTCCTTGAGAAGGTTGGGCTGAGCTGACCCCCCTGGAAATACTAAACTCCATTTGGTGCAGGCTATTAGAAAGGTAATTGCAGGGTTTTGACCCAGTGACACAGAAGGAACAATGATGCGGTTCCAAGTCAGGGCGGTGAGTGGCTTGAGGGGAACTAGCCAATGGTGGTGTACCCATGTATCTACTGCCTTTGGTCTTCTAGATGGTAGACATCATGTGCTTGAATGGTCCACATCCTGCTATTCCCTGCCTGTTCATATGTCTGTCTCAATGTGTCTTTACCACTGTTACCATATCTACTTCCAACACCTTCCCCAACAACAAGGGAAATTACGATGCTGTAAGACAGGATTTGAGGAGCATACGTTGGGAGCATAGGCTGTCAGGGAAGGATGTGGTGGAAATGTGGAACTTTTTCAAGGAGCAGATACGACGTGTCCTTGATATGTATGTACCGATCAGGCAGGAAAGAAATGGTCGTGTGAGGGAGCCTTGGTTGACGAGGGAGGTTGAATGTCTAGTAAAGAGGAAGAAGGAGGCTTACATAAGGTTGAGGAAACAAGGTTCAGACAGCGCAGTGGAGGGATACAGGATAGCCAGAAGGGACCTGAAGAAAGGGATTAGGAGAGCTAAGAGAGGGCATGAAAAATCCCTGGCGGATAGGATCAAGGATAACCCCAAGGCATTCTATGCGTATGTGAGAAACCTGAGAATGACGAGAACGAGGGTAGGTCCGATCAAGGACAGTGGTGGGAGACTGTGTATTGAGTCGGAAGAGATAGGAGAGGTCTTGAACAAGTACTTCTCTTCAGTATTTACGAACGAGAGGGACCGTATTGTTGAAGAGGAGAGTGTGAAACGGACTGATAAGCTAGAAGAGATACCTGCTAGGAAGGAAGATGTGTTGGGCATTTTGAACAACTTGAGGATAGACAAGTCCTCCGGGCCTGACGGGATATATCCTAGGATTATGTGGGAAGCAAGAGAGGAAATTGCAGTACCGTTGGCAATGATCTTCTCGTCTTCACTGGCAACTGGGGTGGTACCAGGGGACTGGAGAGTAGCGAATGTTGTGCCCCTGTTCAAAAAAGGGAATAGGGATAACCCCGGGAATTACAGGCCAGTTAGTCTTACTTCTGTGGTAGGCAAAGTAATGGAAAGGGTACTGAGGGATAGGATTTACGAGTATCTGGAACGGCACTGCTTGATTAGGGACAGCCAGCACGGATTTGTGAAGGGTAGGTCTTGCCTTACAAGTCTTATTGAATTCTTCGAGGAGGTGACCAAGCATGTGGATGAGGGTAGAGCAGTGGATGTAGTGTACATGGATTTTAGTAAGGCCTTTGATAAGGTTCCCCATGGTAGGCTTATGCGGAAAGTCAGGAGGCATGGGATAGAGGGAAATTTGGCCAATTGGATAGAAAACTGGGTAACCGGTCGAAGTCAGAGAGTGGTGGTAGATGGTAAATATTCAGCATGGAGTCCAGTTACAAGTGGAGTTCCGCAGGGATCAGTTCTGGGTCCTCTGCTGTTTGTAATTTTTATTAATGACTTAGATGAGGGAGTCGAAGGGTGGGTCAGTAAATTTGCAGATGATACAAAGATAGGTGGAGTTGTGGACAGTGAGGAGGGCTGTTGTCGGCTGCAGAGGGACTTAGATATGATGCAGAGCTGGGCTGAGGAGTGGCAGATGGAGTTCAACCCTGCCAAGTGTGAGGTTGTCCATTTTGGAAGGACAAATAAGAATGCGGAATACAGGGTTAACGGTAGGGTTCTTAGTAAGGTAGAGGGATCTTGGGGTCTATGTTCATAGATCTTTGAAGGTTGCCACACAGGTGGATAGAGTTTGTAAGAAGGCCTATGGAGTATTATCGTTCATTAGCAGAGGGATTGAATTCAAGAGTCGTGAGGTGATGTTGCAGCTGTACAGGACTTTGGTTAGGCCACATTTGGAGTACTGTGTGCAGTTCTGGTCGCCTCACTTTAGGAAAGATGTGGAAGCTTTGGAGAGGGTGCAGAGAAGATTTACCAGGATGTTGCCTGGAATGGAGAGTAGGTCGTACGAGGATAGGTTGAGAGTTCTCGGCCTTTTCTCGTTGGAACGGCGAAGGATGAGGGGTGACTTGATAGAGGTTTATAAGATGATCAGAGGAATAGATAGAGTAGACAGTCAGAAACTTTTTCCCCGGGTACAGAGTGTTTCAAGGGGACATAAATTTAAGGTGAAGGGTGGAAGGTATAGGGGGGATGTCAGGGGTAGGTTCTTTACCCAGAGAGTGGTGGGGGCATGGAATGCGCTGCCCGTGGGAGTGGAAGAGTCAGATTCATTGGCGACCTTTAAGCGGCATTTGGATAGGTACATGGATGGGTGCTTAATCTAGGATAGAAGTTCGGCACAACATCGTGGGCCGAAGGGCCTGTTCTGTGCTGTATTGTTCTATGTTCTATGTTCTAACACGTTCCAGGCACCTACCACCCTCTGTGTAAAAAAACAGTCATCACACATCTCCTTTAAATTTTCTCCATCTCATTACGCCCCTCGTAATTGACTTTTCAATGCTGAGAAAAGACTCCAACTCTCCACCCTATCCATGCCTCGCTATTACATAAACTTCTCTTGGGTCATTCCCTCAGCCTCCAAAGCTCTCACGAAAACAATCCAAGTCTGTCCAAACTCTCCTTATAGCTAATACGCTTCAATCCAGGGAATCCCCTTGTCTTTTGCATCCTCTCCACATCCATCCTGTAGTCTTGTGTCCAGAGGTCCACACAATGCTCCAAATATGGCTGAACCATGTGGGATTAGTTTAGAATGGCATCATGGTTGGCACAGTCATGATGGGCCGAAGGGCCTGTTGCTATACTGTAATCTTCTATGTTCTATGTAGAATCATAGAGTCATACAGCACAGAAACAAACCCATTAGTCCAACCAATCCATGCTGACCACGTTCCCAAACTAAACTAGTCCCACCTGCCTGCTCCTGGCCCTCCAAACCTTTCCTGTTCATGTATTTATGCAAAAGTCTTTTAAATGTTGTACCTGCATCCACCACTTCCTCAGGAAGTTCATTTCACACACAATCCACTGTCTGTATAAACGTTGCCCCTCATGTCCTTTTTAAATCTTACTCCCCTCACCTTAAAACCATGCCCCCTAGGTGAGAACTCCCTCGCTCTTGCCATTCAATTTATCCATGGCCCCCCATGATTTTATAAACCTCTACAAGATCATCCCTCAGCCTCCCACATTCCAATGAGAAAAGTTTCAGCCTATGCAGCCTTTCCTTGTATTTCAACATTCCATTCCCAGCAACATCCTGGTAAATCTTTTCCGAACCCCTTCCAGTTTAATAATGATCATTCCTTAACTTACTCATCCACCTATGGTTTCACCCAGCTCAGTTCTATCCCGTTGAAGACAATGGGGGTTCTACCAGCATGGGGTCTCACAGCCTGTGCCCAACTGGTCAAGGAATGGGCAGGTCTAGCAGCTGGTCCCTACCTCCATGTGGGCCCATGGTGGTCAAGTTGGAAATAACTTCTACGGCCATTTCTGCAGATAGGTTTTGTCATAAACTGAGGGTGATGGAGAGTGAGGGACAAATTGGCTTCTCCAGGTACCAAAGGAACCCTTCCATTTCACAGAGCTCCCTCTCTACTTCCTGTCCAGTTCCAGGTGTAAAGTAGGTGATATCAGATCGGTCACTCTCAAAAACAGGGTAAAGTCAGTACACCACTACAGGACCAGAGGGCTGCTGTCTGACGAAAGAGACAGAGAGAACTGGTAGTGGTTTAACCTCAGGTAAGGGAGAGGTTGAGCAGGAGAGTAGCCTCAGCCAGTACGGGAATTGAACCCAGGCTGTTGGCATCACTCAGCATCTAGCCAACTAAGCTAACCAATGTCCATGGGCAGGGCACTGGCAGTTATCTAATGGGCACACAGGTGGGTAACTGCTGAGGTGTAGAGGTGTATAATAGGAGTATCTCATGAGTGGGTATATAGCAGGTGGGATTCATATAGATAGGGCGTATAATACATAGGACCACACAGCACACGAACAAACCCTTCGGCTCACGATTTTGTGCTAAACATGACTCCAAATTACACTAATCCCTTCTGCCTGCCCTTGGTCCATATCCCCCATTCCTTGCATATTCATGTGTTTATCTAAAAGTCCCTTAAACGCCCCTATTGTATCTGCCCCTACCACTACCCCTGGCAACACGGTCCACATTCCTATCACTCTCAGTGTAAAAAACTTACCCCTCACATCTCTTTTGAATTCCCCCCTCCCCCCCACCTTTAAATACATGCCCTCCCAGTATTAGACATTTCAACTCTGGGAAAGAGATTCTGACCATCAACCCTATCTATGCATCTGATCATTTTATAGACTTCTATCAAGTCTCCCCTCAACCTCTGCCATTCCAGAGAAAACCACCCGATGTTTTCTAGCCTCTCCTTTTAGCTCCTACCCTCTAATCCTGGTAAACCTCTTCTGCACCCGCTCTAAAGCCTCCATATCCTTCCTGTAGTGTGGCGACCAGAGTTGAATAGAGTGCCCTAGTGTGGCCTAACCAAATTCTTATAAAGCTGCAACATGACATCCTGACTCTTGTACTGAACTCCCTGACCAATAAAGGCCATACACCATCTTTACCACCCTATCCACTTGCGTGGCTGCTTTCAGGAAGCTACAGATTTGAACCCCAAGATCCCTCTGTACATCAATGCTGTTCAGGGTCCTGCCATTAACTGTAGATAATGGTTTTGTACCCTGGGCTGGAGTGTAATATACAGGGTGTTATTGGGCAGGGTGTACCAGACATGGGGTTTACAGCAAGCGGGGTAGATCATGGCTGCGTTGTGCAGGAAACAGAATGCGTTACGGGGTGAAGGGCAGCAGTTTATTGCAAGCGGGGAGTGTAATTATTGGAAGAGGCACCTTTTTCAATATTCAATGGGAGTCACCACATTATGGTGATATAAATCATGGTATTTCAAAGATAAAATCAACCCATTATAGAGATACCATCATCATTATAGAGATATGATCACTGCATTATAGCGATACAATCAGTATTCACTGTTTTATTGAACGGAAAAGAAAGACTGCAATTTAAACTGAGCCTTTCATGCACTTTATGGGGAATGAATTACTTTTGAAGTATACTCACTGTTGTAATGCAGCCTATTGCATTGATACAATCACCCTTCTATTCCTACTTCCCTCATTTGCTTATCTGCCTCCCCTTTAATGTATCAATGCAATTTGCCTGAACTACTCCATGTGGTAGCACATTTCAAAGTCTTTGGGTTTCTCTGGAATTCCATCCTGGGTTTCTGGTGGCTATCTTACGTTAATGGCCCAGGTCTTTAAATCCTCTATGGATGGACACTCTATGTTGATGGACACACGACCTATCAACAGTTCCAGAGGAAGGTGACACACCCTGCTCTGAGTATACTGATAGGTGTAAGCTCTTGGTTCGGGTACGTGATCTGGGGAGATGTTGTTGTGCTAAAGGAATTAGACTTCGCCTCCCAGTGTAATGCTCTGACAACAAAGTCAATCCCACTATGGCAGCTTCTGTTCAATTAATGAAGAAAACGTTTAGATTTGAAAGCTAGCATTGCAAATGAAATTATCATCAATTATCGTAAAACACCCATCCAGTTCACTAATGTCCATTAGGGAAAGGAATCTGTCATAGAGTCATAGAGCACGGAAACAGACCCTTCGGTCTAACCAGACCATGCTGAACATAATCCCAAACTAAATAAATCACAGACCCACAGCAATTTTATTTACTGCTCTCTGAAATGACCCAGCAAACCATCAGATAAGGTCAAATAAGGAAGGGCAACAAATATTGGCTTTTCCAGTGATGCCCATGTCCCGTAGAAGAATAAAACCAATTTTCTTTTTGCAGCCTCGCCACTATTTACTTTTATAAATCGCAAGTCCAAAGAGTCCACATACTTTAGATGTGGCCTGACAAAGTTGAATGTGACATATCTGCCTTTCAATCTACTGCCCAAGAAATGAGATTAGTTACAGTGTGGAAACAGGCCCCGCGGCCCAACAAGTCCACACCAACCCGCCGAAGCGCAACACAGTGCTTGATTTGTTGTAGTTATTGGTCTTATTAAACTGCATCTCTGCTTTTGCTGACATCTCCACCTGTACCAATGTCCCTCCGACCCCCACCTAAGCAGTAAGTAACTTCCCTAATCTCCTTACTAAAGTATGTCTCAATCTTTCCTCATACAGATCCACGTTGACATCATTTCTCAAGTGATACTCGTTCTGCATGTTTATTAATATATTCTTGTATTTTCTCACAATATTCACTTGTATCAACAGCACTCAATTTGTGGTATCTTCTGCAAATTTGCAATTCTACTCTCAATCCCTGAGATCAAATTATTAACCTAAATTGGAAACACCAATGGTCACACCACAGAATCCTGTGGAGCCCCACTTCCCATTGTTTACCAATTTAAGGAGCTGTCCTTCATTCCTGATTCTTCATTTTCAGTTTTGTAGGGTCCATTTCTCTACTTTTCCACAGGCTCTGCATGCCTGATTTTAACCATCATGCATTTTATGAAGCTGTTATGGGAAGCCTTTTGAAAATCCAATCCACTAGATTACCTTTGTCAGCGTCTTCTGTTGTTTTATCAAAAGATTCCGAAGACCTATGCATCTGAGTTGAATACTGACCACTACTAAATTTTCAATTTCTTGATGTTTTTCAACTCCATAAATATTTTCCTGCTGCTTATATGCAGCTACTGGTGGCACAGTAATAAGCACTGTTGCCTCACAGCACCAGGGACCCAGGTTCAGCTTCCACCTCAGGCAGCTGTCTGCATGGAGTTTGCGCATTCTCCCTACGTCTGTGTGGGTTTCCTCCCACAATCCAAAGATGTGAATTGCCCGTAGTGTTAGTCAGGGGTAAACATAGGGTAGGAGAATGGGTCTGGGATTGAACTCTTCAGAGGGTCAGTGTGGACTTTTTGGGCTGAAGGGCCTGTTTCCATGCTGTAGGAAATCTAATTTAATTTGTCTTTCATTCCCTAGACTTATTTAATCTGTCAGCTTAGATATTGGGATAATATTAGCTGTTTGCCTGTGTTAAAGACTACACCATTTTCAAACAAAATTTTTGATGTGTGTGTGTGTGCGCACGTATCTGCACCGTCTTTTCAAACTTCTGCAGAGGTGTGCAGAGAGACAATCCCTGGACTGAAGAGATACAAACAGTGTTATAGACATTCTAATCAATGAATCAATTCAATCCTTTGATGAGGATAATTCCATTGATGTTATGTATGCGCAATTGCAAAAGGCACTTAATAAAGTACATTGTGACATAAGTGTTAATTAAACTGAAGTATCTCCATGAAGATAAAATTGGCTCATTGACAGAAAACAGGGATTGGGGTGAACTGCTTGTCCTCAGACCCCAAAGTCAATGCTTCTCCTGCCTGGAAGACATCTGCTCCCTTCATACCAAGACCCGCTGGTGTCCTCAGAGCTGCCCGATTGGTGGCACGGTGGTTCAGTGGTTCGCACTGCTGCCTCACAGCACCAGGGACCCAGGTTCAATTCTACTCTCAGGAGACTGTTTGTGTGACACTTGCACATTCTCCTTGTGTCTGCGTAGGTTTCCTCCCACAGTCTAAAGATGTGTAGGTTAGGGTGAATTGGCTATGCTAAATTGCCCCATAGTGTCTAGGCATGTGCAGGCTGGGTAGGTTAGCAATGGCAAATGCAGGGTTACAGGGATAGAGTGGGATTCTGTTTGGAGGGTCAGTGTGGACTTGATGAGGTGAATGGCCTAGTTCCACGTTACAGGGATTCTGTGATTTGGTTTCTTCATCAGGCAGTACCTGAGACACTACCAGACTCAAAGAGTCAACCCTGAATCTGTACCCAAAATCTTTGAGGTCAAGTTAGGAAGAGAGGTTCATATAGACAAGAGGCTTTTGGTTTTTTCACTAGAGAAACAGGATACAAAAACAAGCAACTTATTTCTGTTTTTAATTCAGTCATGGGATGAGTGTTTTAATGGATAGGCCAGCATTTATTACCCATCCCTAATTGCACAGACAGCAGTTCGGAGTCAACCATATTGCAGTGGATCTGGAGTCAAATGTGGGCCAGACAAGATAAGGATGGCAAATTTCCGTCCCTAAAGAGCATTACGTGGGTTTTTCCTGACAACTGACTCATCGTCATCAGCTCTGATGAGGAGTTGTCTAGACTTGAAATGTTAGCTTGTGCTCTCTCTATGACTGGCTGTGATCTCCAGCATTTGTTGTTTTTAGTACAGACTCCAGCAGTAATTTCCTCCTTCATGGTCAACATTGGACTCTTAATTCCAGAATTTTTCCCTTCAATTCAAATTCCACCATCTGCTGTGGCAGAGATTCGAACCCAGCTCCCCAGAACATTACCTGGGTCTCTGGATTAACAATCCATTGATAATACCATTGGTCCATTAGCCTCCCCTTTTCAATGCTTGTAAAAGCGATCGTTCAGAGAGAGCACTACCTCTTCAGATGTCAAGATCTTCAAGAGAGAGAGTTACAGCGATGAAAGCTGCATGTACAATTTGGCAGAATCATTGTAGAATCCCTACAGTATGGAAACAGGCCCTTCAGCCCAACCAGTCCACACCAACCCTCCAAAGAGTAACCCACCCTGACCTATTCCCCATTACTCTACATTTACCCCTAACTAATGCACCTAACCCCACATCCCTGAACACAATGGGCAATTTAGCATGGCCAATTCACCTAATCTGCATATCTTCGGTGCACCCAGAGGAAACCCACGCAGACACGGGGAGAATGTGCAAACTCCACACAGGCAGTCGTCTGAGGCTGGAATCGAACCGGGGTCCCTGGTGCTGTGAGTCAGTAGTGTTACTGTGCCAGCAGAGGAAGGGTTAATGGGAAGTCTCGCTTATTTCACTGGTGTGCATTCTTACAATGCAGGGGTTTGACATCGGCCCGCTGTTCACGAGAGAACTTTCATGATTTCGGTCTGAAAAAGCACAACTTCCCTCGCTGGTCTGAGCACTTGTGTCACACAGCACCTGCTGTCTATAAATACCGCGGAGGCCCCCTTTATCTTCTGGAGCTCCAATACCGGCCCATTTGACGTCAGCCTGTATGACTGTCAGCTGGCACCGGTGTCCGGCTCTCACTAACCTCCCCCCCCACCCCACCCCCTTTCCATAGGGCCACCTGCTCCAGGATTCCAGATGCCAGGCTGCAGCCTGTGAGGGAGTAGCTTTGGTCTCTCTCTCGCTCCCTGTGCGGTTCGGTTCCCAAACAGTTCCCTCCTTGCCGTGATTCTCTCAAACTGACAAAACCTGAGTGTGGGTGGGTGGGCAGCAGAACGACTATCCTGGTCTGAACACTTCACCATCGCCTCTTGCAGCTCCCATTTATGGGGGGGGGGGGGGAGGCGAGGAGGAAACTGCAGGATGAAATGGTCACCATCGGCGAGGGTTAGTGAAGGAGAGATGAGATCCTAGTAACAGCAGAGACTTCGAGGATAAGTGGGGAAAGGTTGAGGGAGCCAGGGCTTTTCTCGTTGGAGCGAAGAAGGATGAGAGGTGACTTGATGGAGGTGTACAAGATGTTGACAGGCACAGATAGGGTGGATAGTCAGAGACTTTTTCCCAGGGTGGAAATGGCTATCATGAGAGGGCATCAATTTAAGGTGAAGGGAGGAAGGTTTAGGGATGATGTCAGAGGCAGGTCCTTTACACAGAGAGTGATGGGTGAGTGGAATGCACTGCCAGCAGTGGTAACAGAGTCAGATCATCAGGGACATTTAAGCGAATCTTGGAAAGGCACATGGATGATAATACAATGAAGAGGATGTAGGTTAGTCTGATCTTAGAGTTGGATAAAAGGCCAGCACAACATCAAAGGCCAAAGGGCCTATGCTGTGCTGTACTGTTCTATGTTCTATATTGGGTTGGCTGGCTTGGTGGCTCAGTGGTTAGCACTGCTGCCTCACAGCACCAAAGACCCTGGTTCAATTCCACCCTCGGGTGACTGTCTGTGTGGTGTTTGCACATTCTCCCAGTGTCTACATGGCTGTCCTCTGGGTACTCTGGTTTCGTCCCACAATCCAAAGATACTGAGGCTAGGTGGATTGTCATGTAGTGTGTAGGGAGGTGCAGGATAGGTGGGTCAGCCATGGGAAATGCAGTGTTATGGGGATTGGGTGGGATGCTCTTTGAACGGTTTGTGCAGACCTGCTGGGCTGTATAGCCTCTATCTGCACTGTGTGGATTCTGGGATGTACAAGGGTCACAGAGGAGATCTAACCGACATGCAGTTAGTTACACTCAGGGTCTGAGAGAAATGCTGTTGTAACATAGAGGGTTTAAGAGACAGGTATATTTACAGTTCTCCAGGCTCTGATGTGTAGTTACCCTTGCAGGTAAGTATGACTCAGGATATTACCATTTATATTTGATTGCTGATGGCAACATGGTACAAGCTTGTGAATGGGATCTGAAAATTTAATATTGCTGTATGCCTCAAACTTACCCTACACCCCATGAAATCCCCAATCTTTGTTTCTGTCTCTCCAAATTTTCTTGTGATGCCTCCACTGTTCCATAAATTTATTTGCTGTTTCCCTCGGAGATATGAATGTCCCTCCTATTTTCTTATACTTTTCTCTCTCTCTCTGCACATGTGTGTATGTGTGCACGCTGGCATGCATGTGTCTGTGTGTGTGTGAGAGTGTGTTTATGGGTGGATATCTGTGTGTATATGTGTGTTTGTGAATGTGTGTGTTGAAAATGTGTGTGAGTGTGCCTGTGTGTGATAATGCATGCAAGTGTGTCTGAGTGTGTGTGAGAGACTGTGAGTGAGTGTGGGTGTGGTTGATGTACAGCACAGAGTGGTGAATGTGCAACATGTAATTACAGAAGCTGTCATTGCTACTCAAATAAAATGTTAAGATAAATAATTCAATCAAAGAGCCAGGCTTCTTATTTAACTTCCAAAAAGAAGATTGCAAGGCCCTTGGAACGTTTACCCAGAGATTGGTGGGGGCATGGAATGCGCTGCCTGTGGGAGTGGCAGAGTCAGAATCATTGGCGACAAATGCTTTCTTCTCTATCCTGTCTACCTGAAACTCAACTTTCAAGAAACGATGAACCTGCACTCCAAGGTCTCTTTGTTCAGCAACGGTCCCCAGGACCTTACTATTAACCTGGACAGGTTGGACCAAAGGGTCTGTTTCCATGCTGTACATCTTTAAGTACATAAGCCCTGTCCTGATTTGCTTTTTCAAAATGCAGCCCCTCATATTTATCTAAACTAAACTCCATCTGCCACTCCTCAGCCCATTGGCCCATTGGATCCAGATCCCGCTCCACTCTGAGCTGGTCTAGGAGGGATGCACTTCAGAGGGTTGGGGGGAACTCAATGGGTCGAATGGTCTATTCCCACACTGTAGGGATTTGACAATTTTGTTCTCCACAACTGGGTTCCACCTGTCCAAAGTTCTCATGGGACTCAAATCTTTCACAGGCCCTGAGCGAAACATAGCTCCTAGCATCTCCAACGTGACTGCCTATATTTAGCCTCGGCGGATTACCTTGATCCCCAGTTCAATGGGCACGATGCCTGGGATTAGTGTTTGCACCGATGGCAGTGCCCTCTCCTCTAGCCTGCAGCTCAGCTCCTCCCAGCGGTTAAGCCCCATTGGTTCTGAAGTGGCTGAATTTGTTTCCGTTTCAGTAGAAATCGTCTGGTGTGTGCATTATGCTGCTTTTCCTGCTCAGATCATCAAAGGCTCTGATCAGAGCCCAGGAGACCTCTCAGCAGGTTTGGAGTTTCTCAGAACCCCAGAGAGTCCAGGAGATTCAGAGCCGCTGTGAATCTTTACTCATTCTAACTTTATTTTAGTTTTAAACAAATAAGCTTTGGTACCACAAAACCTCGTGGCCTTTCAGATAAACAGAACAAAACAGACACAAAAGCTGAGGGAGAGGCCGGGGCTGTTTTCCCTGGAGCATCGGAGGCTGAGGGGTGACCTTATAGAGGTTTACAAAATCATGAGGGGCATGGATAGGGTAAATAGACAAGGTCTTTTCCCTGGGGTGGGGGAGTCCAGAACTAGAAGGGCATAGGTTTAGGGTGAGGGGCGAGAGATATAAAAGGAAACTGTGGGGCAACATTTTCATGCAGGGGGTGGTATGTGTATGGAATGAGCTGCCAGAGGAAGTGGTGGAGGCTGATACAATTACAACATTTCAAAGGCATCTGGATGGGTATATGAATAGGAAGGATTTAGATGAATATGGGACAAGTGCTGGCAAATGGAACTAGATTAATTTAGGATATCTGTTTTGCATGGACGAGTTGGACTGAAGGGTCTGTTTCCGTGCTGTCCATCTCTTTGACTCTATGATACACACCAACAGACTCAAGAATAACTTCCTCCCTGCTGTTATTAGACTTCTGAATGGAGTACTCAAATGTCAAATCTAATGTCGACCTTGCTCTCTGTGCACATTCTCTGCAGCCATAACATTGTATTCCTTGTTCTGTTCTATCACTCTATGATCTTTGTATGGCATGATCTGCCTGTGCAGCACGCAAAACAAAACCTTTCACAGTGCCTAGGCACATGTGACAATAATAAATTAAATCAAAAACACATTACACTCACAGTATAAAGCAAAATCTCCAGGTTTACATGATAACATCTTCACTGTGTTCTGTACAACCTACTCAATGCCCTTAGGGAGGGAATTCCAGGATTTTGACCCAGTAACAGTGAAGGAACCAGCGCTATATTTCCAAGTCGGGATAGTGTGTGAATTGGTGGGAAACCTAGAGTCACAGAGATGTACAGCACAGAAACAGACTCTTCAGTCCAACTCGTCCATGCCGACCAGATATCCCAACCCAATCTAGTCCCATTTGCCAGCATTTGGCCCATATTCCTTTCAACCCTTCCTATTCATATACCTATATGGGCGGCACGGTGGCACAGTGGTTAGCACTGCTGCCTCGTAGCGCCAGAGACCCGGGTTCAAATCCCGCCTCAGGCGACTGTCTGTGTGGAGTTTGCACGTTCTCCCCGTGTCTGCGTGGGTTTCCTCTGGGTGCTCCGGTTTCCTCCCACAGTCCAAAAAATGTGCAGGTTAGGTGAATTGCCCATGCTAAATTGCCCGTAGTGTTAGGTAAGGGGTAGATGTAGATGTAGGGGTATGGGTAGGTTACGCTTCGGCGGGGCGGTGTGGACTTGTTGGGCCGAAGGGCCTGTTTCCACACTGTAAGTAATCTAAGCTAAACTATCCAGATGAAATGCTATAATTGTACTAGTCTCTACCACTTCCTCTTGCAGCTCATTTCGTACATGCTCTGTGTTGCCCGTTAGGCAACTTTCAATTCTTTCCCCTGTCACCTTAAACTTCTGCCCAAACCTGCCTATTGCGTAGAGTTTATAAAATAGAGACAGGCCATTCAGCCCATTTTAATGCCTCACTCAAGCTTCTTCCATCTCTGAGTGATTGGCACACAATCTTTAAAACCAGTCAGTTTGAGGGGCAGGTAGTTCTGACAGAAACCATGCTGGTATTAACCCCTCATCTCGCTCCACAGTGAAACTGGTTCTCCATAAATCCTTCACTCCTGCCTGAATCTACTCTGTCCAGTCTCCTAAGAATCTTGATCTTTCAATAAGGTCACCTTGCAATCTTCTGAATTTCAATGACTACAGGCCCAACCTACTCTATACCACCCTTCATCAGACAGACCCTTCATCCCTAGGATCAGCCAAGTGAATCTTCTCTGGAGTGCCTCCAATACCAGTATATCTTTCCTCAGGTAAGGAGCCCAACACTGTTCACAGTCTCCCAGCTGTGATCTGATTAGTGTCCATGCCAACCAGACATCCTAACCTAATCTTGTCCCATTTGCCAGCATTTGATCCATATCCCTCTAAACCCTTCCTATTCATATACGCATCCAATGTTCTAATTGTACCAGCCTCCACCACTTCCTCTGGCAGCTCATTCCATACACGTACCACCCTCTGTGTTGCCCCTTAGGTCCCTTTCAAGTCTTTCCCCTGTCACCTTAAACCTATAGTTTTAGCAAAACCTCCCCACTTTTATACTCCATTCCCTTTGAATTAAAGTTCAACATCCCACTTGTCTTCTGTATTACCCGGTGAGCTAACTGTTTTTTGTGATTCAGAGACAAGGACTCCCAATTCCCTCTGCTCTGCAGTTTTATGCAGTCTTTCTTAAATAATATTCAGCTCCTCTCTTCTTCCTGCCAAAGTGCACAACCTTATGTTTCCCCACATGATAGTCCATCTGCCAAGTTTTTGCCCGCTCGCTTAGCCCGTCCATATCCCTTCGTGTGTCGTCCCCACAACTTGCCTTCCCCCTCTATTTTTGTGTCCTAGACAAACTTGGCTGGGGTGCTTTCACTTTCCTTATCCAAGTCATGAGTACAACCGTCCAAATCAGGTTAATGCACTTACTCCTGGCAGCTATGGAGCTCAGGCACAAAGGGAGTGGGGTGGCAGGAGCATGAGCGAGATGGAGAAAGAGTTAGAAATCTTGCTATACTGCAGACAAGAGTACATTTCAAACCCTGAGCTCATAGGAGTCGCAGTTTGGGTTTAATTAGGTTCCCCTGATTTCCTGCGCAGGGTTACAAAAACATAGCTCCATGCTAAGTTTACAATAGTGACCTTTCTCTGTGGAAAATAAGCAAGAGGTGTTACAAAGGAGTACTGTCCTACACTTGCACCCCCTCAACCTCCCCCACCCAACACACACACGCACACACAGACTGAAGACCCTGAGGAAATGGAACTTTCTCAAGCCTTAAATAACTCTTTCTTCCCACTTTTAATACCTCTGTGTTTCTCAACTACTCATTGTGAAGACACAGAGAATTTAATGTTTTACATAAATCTCATTCTACGCCCCCCGACACACACACACACACACACACACACACACACACACTCTTCACATGGACGTCACTTGGTGCCAACTGGCTCTGGAAGTGTGGAAGAGACAGCAATATTGGTTGTGGAACAGGCTGCTACTTTTCATACAGTTGTTTCCATTTGCGTTTCTTTCAATCGGGAATCCAGAGCCATAGGTTAATGTTCTGGGGACACAGGGTGAAATCCTGCCCTGGCTGCTGATAGAATTTAAATTCAATTCATAAATAGCTTGCCTCAGTAATGGGGACCATGAAACTGCCATCAGTCATTCAAAAGACCCATTCAATTCTCTAATGTCTTTCCGGGACGGAAATGTTCCATCCTTGGAGACAAAAGTGCTGGAAAGACACAGCAGGGTCAGGCAGGTAGGGGATTATTGCAATTGGTCAGTCGGAAGGGTGGGGCAGATAGGTGAGTGGAAAGATGGACAGGTCACGTCAGGGAGGCAAGAGGGAAGGGGAGAGTTGGACATGGGATAAGGCTGGGGGAGGAAGGAGCTTGAAGCTGGCGAAGTCAATATCGAGGCCTTTGGGCTGTACATTCCCCAGGTGAAATATCAGGTATTGTTCGTCCAGTTTACGCTTGGCCTCACACTGACAGCGGAAAAGGCTAAGGATGGGCATGTCGTTGAAGGGAGTGGGAGGGCAGAGTTAAAATGGATGGCGACCAGAAGGTGGGAGTTGGTTGATGTCTGGTCTGCTGGCTCCAGCCACACTGCAAAATGGTTTCCTCTTAACTGCCCTCCGAAGTGTCCAAGAAAGTCGCTCAGTCCCAGGGAATGTAGGTGAAAGTGAGGACTGCAGATGCTGGAGATCAGAGTCGAGAGTGTGGTGCTGGAAAAGCACGGCAGGCCAGGCAGCATCCGAGGAGCAGGACAGTCAATGTTTCAGGCATAAGCCCTTCATCAGGAATGAGATCATTCCAGAGAATGTAGGGTTGGGTAACATTCTTACTAAAGATGCTTGCATCTCATTTTGGAATAAAGGAGAAAGAAATATTTAAACATCTTGGCTCCAATTTTGAGACAGTGCGACGTATTCCCTAGCACAACGCAGTTAGACTGGGGTTCATCTCCAAAACAAGACAGAATTGCGAATCTAGACCCCGCTGACAAGCCAGGACCATCCTGAGGAAGTGCTGCCATGTTGATGGTGGGATCAAGGTAAGAAACCTTGGTCGAATGGACAAGATCCTGTGGCCCAACTGGACAAAAGTGCTGGAAAGTTCTTCCCTAACACCTGGTCTACATTTATCCCTCAAGAACCTCACAAATGGCACGGTCACATCTGTGTGAGCTTGCTGTGTACACAAAATGGCTGCCCACACCTTCTCTGCTCCAACATTTGGCTGCAAAGAAATTTGAGATGTTGCAAGGTTTCAGAAAAGCACAACTTGACGCATTTTCTTTTTCCTTCCGTGATCTGTTAGCAGAAAGCTCTTACAAAAGTCCATCCGCACTTTGGAGGGCTCGATCAGTCGGTCAGGTGATCAGAGTTGGCCTAGTCAGCTCAGGCTGAGTGAAATCTTTGCTGCCTGGTTCAGCGCTCGCTCACCGTGTCTCGGTGATAGAAACAAGCAAATGTATCTGGAGGGTTTAAGTATGGAAGAGTGCTCACCAAGGAACAATCTTCCTCATTCAGCTCTGGTGCTGCACAAATTAGACCAGGAAAAGCAGTCAGCAGCTCGCTCATTAAACACTGCGAGCTTTTTAAAAGCAAAGATCTGGCATGTCATCCCACAGTGGTTTCCAGACTTCTGTCACTTATTTTGCTTTTTTTTCCCTCTCAAGCATAGAATGACGAAGCTGGTCTCTCTGTAATTAGGTTTTGAACTCTGCCCACACCGACCCAATTTGTGGATGATTTCGTTGCTTCGATTTTTAAACAATGACCCAGTTGCGATCAGCAGGGGGTGTTGTAGGGTGGCACGGTGGCTCAGTGGTTAGCACTGCTGCCCCACAGCACTCGAGACCCAGGCCCGATTCCAGCCTTGAGCGACTGTCTGTGTGGAGTTTGCACATTCTCTCCGCGTCTGCGTGGGTTTCCTCCGGGTGCTCCGGTTTCCTCCCACAATCCAAAGATGTGCAGGTTAGGTGAATTGGCCATGCTAAATTGCCCCATAGTGTTCAGGGAAATGTGCAGGCTAGGTGTTTTAGTCAGAAGAAATGTAGAGAAATGGGTCTGGGTGGGTTGCTCTTTGGAGGGTCAGTGTGGACTTGATGGGCCAAATGGCCTGTTTCCATACTGTAGGGATTCTAACCTTCACTCGTCCAGGCAGGAGGGTTGTGCCTTTTGCCCATCCAACCACCCCCCGCCCCCCTTTGAAGATTCCATCACATTCCAGACGCTGCGGGATCCAGTTCCACTTTCCGGGAATGCGGTTTTACAAATCACGCCTGCACCCCGTTCCCAGCGATTGAGAATCCAGCCCGTGATGCTGGTGCAAAGTAAAGTCAGGCAGGATGCAAAGGCTGATATCTGATCCAGGGCCACGCCATTTCCACTAGACCACTTGTGCTGCTTACTGTTCTCTCAGAGCATTAACCCTTTCACTCCAGATTCTTCACCACTGCTGGGGTCAGGGTTCTGAAGGAATAGGCAAAGGAATTCCAGGCTAACTTGCCTCAGGAACAATACTGCTCCTTTAAACAATCACATGTTGTGCACTAACCCCAGTTCACACTCTATTCACAAAAACAGCTTCCTGCCTTCCTATTCCAACACTGAGCAAATTGAGATCATTCCCCTCATTTGCAATGGACTCACCCCAACTTGGACTGTTCCATTTTCACATGCCTTCCTCTCAGGACTATCCCATTGGTAGCCCCACCATTAGTTACAGATCAGGCTTGAGTCTGGCTCAGGGATTGGTGCAAAGCTCTGCGTCATTGAGTCACTGAGCCATCCAGCACGGAAACAGACGCTTAAGTCCAACCAGTCCATGCCAAACATAATCCCAAACTGAACTAGTCCCACCTGCCTGCTCCTGATCCATATCCCTCCAACCCTTTCCTATCCATTTTCTTAACCAAATGTCTTTTAGACATTGTAACTGTACCCACATCCACCACTTCCTCAGCAAGTTAATTCCACACGCGAACCACCCTCTGTGTAAAAAAGTTGCCTCTCACGTCTTTTTTAAATCTCTCTCCTCTCACCTGAGAAATGTGCCCCCTAGTCTTGAAATCCCCCATCCGAGGGAAAAGACAACCTCCATTAAACCTAACTATGCCCTTCATGATTTTGTAAACATCTACAAGGTCATCTCTCAGCCCCCTACGCTCCAGTGAAAATAGTCCCAGTCTATCCAGCCTTTCTTTGTCACTCAAACTTTCCATACCCAGCAAATTCCTGGTAAATCTCTTCTGATCCCTCTCCAGCTTCATGATATCCTTCCCATAACAGGGCAAACTAGAACTGGACACAGTATTCCAGAAGAGGCCTGTCAAAAAGTAACCTGAGGTGATTAATGGGGCGCACGGTGGCACAGTGGTTAGCACTGCTGCCTCACAGCGCCTGAGACCCGGGTTCAATTCCCGCCTCAGGCGACTGACTGTGTGGAGTTTGCATGTTCTCCCTGTGTCTGCGTGGGTTTCCTCCGGGTGCTCCGGTTTCCTCCCACACTCCAAAGATGTGCAGGTCAGGTGAATTGGCCATGCTAAATTGCCCGTAGTGTGAGGTAAGGGGTAGATGTAGATGTAGGGGTATGGGTGGGTTACGCTTCGGCGGGGCGGTGTGGACTTGTTGGGCCGAAGGGCCTGTTTCCACACTGTAAGTAATCTAATCTAAGTAATCTAATCTAATCTAAAAAAAACCCATGTCTCTGCAACGCCTGGCTCACCCACAGCATCGGGGATGGGGGACACATCTCTGCGTTGAAGGCAGATTCAGGCTGATATTGTTGCCACGTCTGCTGTCAAATCAGCTGGGGGGGGCGGGGTCACACACCCCCTCACCGCTCTCCCCCTCTCCAGCTTGCGGGTCTGGAGTCACATGTAGGCCAGACCAGGTAAGGCTGCCAGTTTCCTTCCCTTAAGGACATCAGTGAACCAGATGGGTTTTCCCAACAATCGACAATGAATTTGTGGGTCATCTCTTAAGTCCAGATTTTTAAAAATTGAATTCAAATTCTATCATCTGCCGGGATTCGAACCTGGGTCATAGAATCATAGAATCCCTACAGTGTGGAAGCAGGCCATTCGGCCCATCAAGCGCTCATTGACCCTCAGAAGAGCATCCCACCCAGACCCGCTTCCTACCTCTGCAGCACTGCAGACCCACTTGCGCAGAGTCTCCGAAATCCCTCCTCTTCTGGGAGAGGACCTGGTTCATGATGCTGCCTCTTTCTAACCAGTCCTTGAGCTGGGCTGGCTGTGTGTTGAACCTAAAAGCTCCTCCTGCATTCTCTTATTTTCCAGTGACTACGTATTGAAATCCTAACACTCCCAGCCCACTCTCAGCTAATGTGGTGTACAAGTGGAGATGCTGATGGCGGGAGATGGGGGACAGGTGGGGAGAGTATGGAACAGGAGAGACTTCAGATGGTTCCAGTAGTACCATGGATGCCCTTGGTCAGATTCCCATGAAGTCATGGTATTTGTTAAAAGCAACTTAATCCCCAGGGGAATTCTAGGACGCTGTGAGCCCATCAGCCAGTCAGGGCTTGTCTTGTCTATTCCTATCAAATATCAGCTGTGCGTCAAATGGAGCAAGGCAATTAACCCATTAGGGGCTGTACAGCAGGAAAAGGGAAAAGATATTTGAAAATGTCCCCATTAAACTCTGTAAGAGTGGGCCCACATTATGTGTGGAATGAATATTTTGCAACAGAGTCACTGATATTGTGAGATCATGGGGCAGGACAGGCAATGACCTCGTGGTATTATCACTGATAATCCAGATTCCCAAGCAATGTTCTGGGGACTCGGGTCTGCGTGGGTTTTCTCCGGGTGCTCCGGTTTCTTCCCACAGTCCAAAGATGTGCAGGTCAGGCTAAATTGACTACGGTGTCCTGGGATGGGCAGGCTAGGTGGGTTAGCCATGGGGAGTGCAGTGTTACAGAAGTGGGTGGGTGGGTCTGGGTGGGATGCTCTTCTGAGGGTCAGTGTGCACTCGATGGGCCGAATGGCCTGCTCCTACACTGTAGGGATTCTACGATTCTACAACCCACGTTGAGCAGAGATTCACATGGATGATCCCTGGAATGTTAGGCCTAACATCTGATGAACGGCTGAGGATCCTGGGATTGTATTCATTAGAGTTTAGAAGGTTGAGGGGAGATCCAATAGAAACTTACACGATAATGCATGGCTTAGAAAGGGTGGACGCTGGGAAGTTGTTTCCATTAGGCAGGGAGACTAGGACCCGTGGGCACGGCCTTAGAATTAGAGGGGATCAATTTTGCACGGAAATAAGGAGACATTTCTTCAGCCAGAGAGTGGTGGGCCTGTGGAATTCATTGCCACGGAGCGCAGTGGAGGCCAGGATGTTAAATGTCTTCAAGGCAAAGATTGATAAATTCTTGATCTCAAAAGAAATTAAGAAATATGGGGAAAGTGCAGGTGAGTGGAGTTGAAATGCCCATCAGCCATGATTGAATGACAGAGTGGACTCGACGGGCCAAATGGCCTTACTTCCACTCCAAGGTCTTATGGTCCTGTGGACCCGGGTTTGAATCCCGCCAGGGCAGATGGTGGAATTTGGATTCAATAAAAAAAAAATCTGGATTTAAGAGTCTAATGATGACCCACAAATTCATTGTCAATTGTTGAAAAAACCCAACTGGGTCACTAATGTCCTTCAGGGAAATAAACTACCACCCTTACCTGGTCTGGGCCTACATGTGACTCCAAACCCACAGCAATGTGCTTAATTCTTAACAGTCCTCTGGGGCAATTAGGAATGGGCAATAAATACTGGTCTAGCTTCATCCCATGAATGAATAATAAAGTTATAAGCTTTATTTTACATGCAAATGTGTACCATATAGCTGCACAAGGCAGTCGTTGTACGTTATGGTCCAAGGTGTGTGCAGATGTAAGCTAGTTGCTGGGCGCTAATAGTTTAAACAGGAGAGCATTAAAACCAAGTGTAATTCTCCCTCTAACCAGTGTTGCATGCATTAAAATATCAATGTTTCTTAAATACTTTGTAAGAATTCTCTGTGGTGCTGTCATGCTGCAGACCTGTCACCAAGTTAATGGGACAAGCAACGTGATCATCACTGCACTGCACGATCAGAGTAGGATGGTCACAAAATTCTGAACCCAAACTGAGTCGGTGACAGGAACAACTCAACCTGGAAATAGCTCATAATTCACAGTCCCAGAAATATAGGAGAGCTCCCCTGGTCAGGGGGCGTAGGATCCCACACATAGGAGCAAATCACAGAAACCTTACCTTAGAAGCAGCCATTCAACCAATCGCGTCCACGTCATTCCTCAGAGGAGCATCCCCCCAAACCCACCACCCTACCTCTGCATTTCCCATGGCCAATCCTCCTACCCTGCGCATCCCTGGACCCTATGGGGTAATTTCCCATGGCCAATCCACCTTAATCTGCACATCTTTGGACTGTGGGAGGAAACCAGAGCACCCGGAGGAAACCCACGCAGCCACGGGGAGAATGTACAAACTCCGCACATACAGTCGTCCAAGGCTGGAATCGAACCTGGGACCCTAGTGCTGTGAGGCAGCAGTGCTAACCACTGAGCCATCCATGGTGGCATAATTGAAGTTACAGATTGCATCCATTCAGAGACTTGTAACAAACACTGAGAACATTTTAATGGGAAACTTTGTTTTCCATCAGTCAGACCAGAATAGCTCAAATCCAAAAGGTCTAAACAAAATCAAATCCGACGAACAGCAGCTGCTGGAAATCAGAAACAAAGTCAGAAATTGTTGGAAAAATTCAGCAGGTCAGGCAGCATCTGTGAAGAGAAAGCAGAGTTAACATTCTGGCTCCAGTGACTCTACTCCAGAATTGGGAGTTGTGGGTCACTGGACCCAAAACATTAACAGTGCTTTCTCTCCACAGGTTCTGCCTGACCTGCTGAGTTTTCCCAACAATTTCTGATTCTGTTTCAAATCCAAAAGGTGTTGATTTGGTTGAATGCATGCCGGGTAGTTTTTTGCAACAATATTTCTGAGCTACCAGGAGAACACACCATACCATACCATACCACATCTAATTAATGACCTGGTGAGAGAACATTGTTCTAACAGTGATCAACATTTGACTGAAAGCATTGCTATATTTGCAAAAGAGAAATGTGACACACTTACTTGGATTCTGGAAATTCACACAATTAAGTTTAATAGGATGAGACAGAGACTGGTGAATGTATAACTGGTGAGGTGCTGCATTTTGGAAAAGCAAATCTTAGCAGGACTTATACACTTAATGGGAGTGTTGCTGAACAAAGAGACCTTGGAGCGCAGGTTCGTTGCTCCTGGAAAGTAGAGTCGCAGGTAAATAGAATATTGAAAAAGGCGTTTGGTATGCTTGCCTTTGTTGGTCAGGGTATTGAGTACAGGAGTTGGGAGGTCATGTTGCAGCTGTACAGGACGTTGGTTAGGCCACTTTTGGAATATTGCACGCAATTCGTTTCTCTCTCCTATCGGAAAGATGTTGTGAAACTGAAAAGGGTTCAGAAAAGATTTACAAGGATGTTGCCAGGGTTGGAGTATTTCAGTTAGAGAGTGAGTCTGAATAAGCTGAGGCTGTTTTCCCTGGACTGTCAGAGGCTGAGGGGTGACCTTATTGAGATTTATAAAATCATGAGGGGCATGGATAGGGCGAATAGAGAAAGTCTTTACCCAGGGGTGGGAGAGACCAGATCTGGAAGGCATAGGTTTAGGGAGAGGGGAAAGATATAAAAGGGAACTAAGGGGCAACATTTTCACACAGAGGGGTTGAACGTGTATTAAGTGAGCTGCCAGAGGATGTGGTGGAGGCTGGTACAATTATAGCATTTAAAAGGCATCTGGATGGGTATAAGAATAGGAAGGGTTTAGAGGGATATGGGCCAAGTGCTGGCAAATGGGACTAGATTAGTTTAAGATACCTGTTGGACGAGTTGGACCAAAGGGTCTCAGCGACTAATTAAGAGGTAAAACGACTGATGAACGGTTTTCCAAAGCGGTATTTGGCCTGTATATATCTAAGAGGAAAAAGCTGTACTTACCATACAAAATGGCCAAAGTTAACAAAGAGCTGAACAATAACATAAAGCTAAAGGAAAAAGCACACCAAAATATGAGAAATAACACAGATCCAGGCAACTGAGAGAATTATAAAGTACAGTATAGGAAAATAAAAATGATGCAAGTTGCAGAACAGAGGCTTGATGAGAGCGTTAAAAAAGCATCAAGATTAAGGCAAGATATTTTACATTTATAATGTTTTAAAGGTGACGGAGACTCTTTAATAACAATAATATCACAATGTAGTGGTATTGGAAATTAAAATAAGCAAACGGCAAACTTGTTGAATAACTACTTTGTGTTGAGTAAATTCACTGTGGAGCTGGGATAATTTCCATGACATTCCAGGGAAATTAATAATGTATCAACTGGAACTTACTAAAGTCAACATGACTGAAAAGGTGGTATTTGGACAAACACTGGCACTAGAGAAAAACAAGGGCCCCAGCAAGTGATGCTTTCCACACCATCTCTTAACGGAGGTCAGTGCGGAAATTGCAAACGTTTTGTTTTTCCAAAGCTCTCTTGAATTCGGGAGTGGTTCCTTCAGATTGGAAAATTCCAAATGTTTTTTTTTCCAATTGCATTATTTAAAAAGGTGAGAGAGTAAAACTCAGAGATTTTAGATTTGTTAGTCCAACAGCTGTTTTGGGGAAGTTACTGGAATCTATAGTAACGCACATGCTTTAAGCATAGAGAGCACGTCAGAAAAGTTTGAACTAATTTGAGACAGCCAACATTGCTTCTTAAAGGGCAGGTTGTATTTGAAAAAACTGATTTGACATTTTGAGGAAATAACTACAGTCGTAGAGAGGAATGTTGTTTATGAGCGTGGTTTTCAGGAAGCACATAATAACGTTCCACATAAGAGACTGTTAACTAAAGTTAAAACTCATTAAATTGAAGACTGTTTCTTAACCTGGTTAGGACAGTGGTTAGGCATTAGAAGCTGGATAGCAGGAATGGGTGTGTACTCAACTTAGAAGGTAGTTACGAGCAACCTAGAGATTGCCACTATTCCCTGTGTTTATTAATGACTTACATTACGTTACAAAACAAGTTTATCCAAGGTTATTGATGAACTCAAGGGCTGGTGAGGTAGTAATTGCTGTGGACAGATTAAGTGAATGATTGTGGCAGACACATTTCAACACAAGTAAACAGAATCTCAGAGTCATCGAGATGTACAGCACAGAAACAGACCTTTTCATGCAACTTGTCCATCCAATCAGCTGTCTGAAATTAATCTAATTCCATTTGACAACATTTGGCCCATATTCCTTTAAAACATTCTTATTCATATACCCATCCAAATGCCTTTTAAATGTTGCAATTGTACCAGCCTCCACCACTTCCTCTGGCAACTCATTCCATACACGTACCACCCTCTGTGTGAAAAGGTTGCCCCTTAGGTCTCTTTTAAATCTTTCCCTTCTCACCCTTAACCTATGCCCACTGGTTTTGGACTCCACCACCCCAGGGAAAAGACCTCATCTATTCACTCTTTCCATGCCCCTCATAATTTATAAATGTCTATAAGGCCATCTCTCAGCCTCCGACGCTCCAGGGTAAACAGCCCCAGCCTCTTCAGCCTCTCCCTATAGCTCAAACCCTCCAACCCTGGCAACATCCTTGTAAATCTTTTCTGAACCCTTCCAAATTTCACAACATACGAAGCTATAACAGGGAGACCAGAATTGCATGCAGTATTCCAAAGGTGGCCTAATCTATGTCCTGTATAGTTGCAACATGACCTCCCAACTCCTACACTCAATGCTCTAACCAACAAAGGAAAGCATACAAAATGCCTTCTTCACTATCCTATCTACGTGTGACTCAATTTTCAGGGAACTATGAATCTGCACTCCAAGGTCTCTTTGTTCAGCAACATTCCCTAGGACTTTACCATTAAATGTATAAGTCCTGCCCTGATTTGCCTTTCCAAAATGCAGCACCTCGCATTTGTCTAAATCAAACTCCATTTACCACTCCTCAGCCCATTGGCCCATCTGATCAAGATCCCATTGTAATCTGAGGTAACCTTATTCATTCCCACTAAACCTCCAATTTTGGTGTCACCTGCAAACTTGCTAACTCTACCTCCTCTGTTCACATCCAAATCATTTATATAAATTACGAAAAGCAGTGGACCCAGCACAGATCCTTGTGGCGCACCACTGGTCATAGGGGCCCAGTCTGAAATGGTCTCGTCATCTGTTATAGATTAGGAAAGAATTGATCAGAGCATTTTTTTTAAACATCGCAGTCATCGGAAAAGTGAAAACTTAAAGAGGTTTGGAAGGGTATCATTGAAAAATAGCAGTCATGTACAAAACAAATCAAAAATGCTAATGAAATATTTGGAGCAGATTACAGCAGATGGTGGAAAATGTACTGAAAACAATAAATGCTGGAGATCACAGCAGGTCAGGCAGCATCCGTGGAGAGAGAGCACGCTAACATTTTGAGTCCAGATGACTCTTCATCATAGCAGGAATATGAACCTTTGTAAGTGGAGGTATCAAACATAAAGGGAGTAAATGTACCTGGGAATAGTATCTGGAATATTGTGGACAATTCGAAACTCTGCTTCTTAGAAACAGTCTACTGGTCTTGGAAGCACAACAGTGCCGATTCGCCATAATGTTACCAGGGCTCCCAGGGTTAAATTATAAGGTGAGGATATATAAGCTAGAATTGTTCTCCTTGGAATATTGAAGGTTAAAGAGTGAATGAGGTTTCTAGGATTTTTGAAAGGACTCAATGGTACAGGTGAGGAGAAAATAATTCTACCTCTTTTTTTCATTCTTTCATCATCGCTAGCAAGGCCAATACCTGCTTCTATCCCGAATTACCTTTTAATCGAATGTCTTGCTTAGCCAATGAAAACTGAGTGTAACCGTTAGCGGTGTAGATCTGCAGTCATGTGGGAAAGGCTGGGAGTATTCCTTCACTAATGCAGCTTAGTGAATGAGGTGGGTTTTAATATTAAAAGTTAACTATGGTCACCTATACTCAGACAAAAATGGAATTTTCAGCAATTTCTATTTTTGTCTCTGACTTACAGCATCTACAGTTCTTTTGGGTTTCACCATTACTCAGACTAGCTTTGTAAATCATTTGTATTCATTGAATTCAAACTCCACTAGCTGCCATGGTTGAACATTTGCTTCTGAAGGATTAGCTTGGGCCCTGTAGGGATCAGCAGTGTAGTAACCTTACCTCTATACCCCCCAATCACCTTGTCCCAGCTGGTATGGAGACCTCATAAAATCAGAGCCAAGTAATCAGGTTAAGAAAGAATTAGGAAATAGACCATCATACAAGAGGTGATAGAACTATGGATGCAGAAAATGGGAGGTACTAACAAAAGTATTTTGCATCAGAGTGTCCTGTAGAAAAGGATATGGAAGCTCGAGAACGTGAGGAAATAAATAGCAACATCTTGAATAATGTCCATATCACAGAGGAGGTGGTGCTGGATGTCTTAAAATCCCCAGGATCTGATCAGGTGTACCCTAGTGGGCCGCACAGTGACTCAGTGGTTAGCACTGCTGCCTCACAGCACCAGAGACCTGGGTTCAATTCCCGCCTCAGGTGACTCTCTGTGTAGAGTTTGCACATTCTCCCCGTGTCTGCGTGGGTTTCCTCCGGGTGCTCCGGTTTCCTCCCACAGTCCAAAAAACTGCAGGTTAGGTGAATTGGCCAAGTTAAATTGCCCGTAGTGTTAGGTGAAGGGGTAAATGTAGGGGACTGGGTCTGAGTGGGTTGCACTTCGGCGAGTCGGTGTGGACTTGTTGGGCCGAAGGGCCTGTTTCCACACTGTAAGTAATCTAATCTTAAAAAAAAACTCTGCGGGAAGCTAGGGAAGTGATTGCTGGGGCCCTTGCTGAGACGTTTGTGTCATCGATAGTCACAGGTGAGGTACCAGAAGACTGGAGGTTGGCTAACGTGGTGCCACTGTTTAAGAAAGGTGGTAAGGACAAGCCAGGGAACTACAGACCAGTGAGACTGACGTCAGTGGTGGGCATGTTATTGGAGGGAAATCTGAACGACAGGATTTACATATTTGGAAAGGCAAAGACTGATTAGGGATAGTCAACATGTCTCACAAAATTGATTGAGTTTTTTTGATGAAGTGAAGAAGTAATGAATGGGATTGATGAGGGCAGAGTGGTGAACATGATCTATGTTGACTTCAGTAAGGCGTTTGACAACGTTAGACTGGTTAGCAAAGTTAGGTCACATGAAATAGAGGGAGGACTAGCTATTTGGACACAGAACTGGCTTCAAGGTAGAAGACAGAGGGTGCTGTGGAGCCCCTGGATCCCTGAGACCCCTGTGACCAGTGGAGTGCCACAAGGATCGGTGCTGGGTCCACTACTTTTCATCATTTATATAAATGATTTGGATGTGAGCATAAGAGATATAGTTACTAAGTTTGCAGATGACACCAAAATTGGAGGTGTGATGGACAGCAAAGAAGGTTACCTCAGAATACAATGGGATTTTGATCAGATGGGCCAATGGACTGAGGAGTGGCAGATGGAGCTTAATTTAGATAAATGCGAGGTGCTGCATTTTGGGAAAGCAAATCTTACCAGGACTTATACACTTATTGGTAAGGTCCTAGGGAATGTTGCTGAATAAAGAGACCATGGAGTGCAAGTTCATTGTTCCTTGAAAGTGGAGTCACAAGTAGACAGGATAGTGAAGAAGGCATTTGGTATAATTGTCTTTATTGGTCAGTGCATTGAGTACAGGAGTTGGGAGGTCATGTTGCGGCTGTACAGGACATTGGTTAGGCTACTGTTGGAATATTGTGTGCAATTCTGGTCTCCCTGCTAAAGGAAGAATGTTGTGAAACTTGAAAGTGTTCAGAAAAGATTTACAAGGATGTTGCCAGGGTTGGAAGATTTGAGCTATAGGGAGAGGTTGAATAGGCTGGGGCTGTTTTCCCTGGAGCGTCGGAGGCTGTTGGGTGACCTTATAGAGGTTTATAAAATCATGAAGGGCATGGAGGAGTAAATAGACAAAGTTTTTTCCCTGGAGTGAGGGAGTCCAGAACTAGAGGGCATAGGTTTAAGATGAGAGGGGAAAGATATAAAACAGACCTAAGGGGTAACTTTTTCACACAGAGGGTGGTGCGTGTATGGAATGAGTTGCCAGAGGAAGCGGTGGAGGCTGGTACAATTACAGTATTTAAAAGGCATCAGAATGGGTATATGAATAGGAAGGGTTTAGAGGGATATGGGCCGGGTGCTGGCATATGGGACTAAATCAGTTTAGGATATCTGGTTGGCATGAATGAGTTGGACTGAAGGGTCTGTTTCCGTGCTGTATAGTTCTATGACCCTATGACTCTAACAGATACCAGCTCAATTAGTCATTTAAAATCTCGGATTGGTCGATTTTTATTAACCAAGATTATGAAAGGGATAAGGAGCTAAAATGGATGCAAGTGGCATTGTGAAAGAGATGAGCTCTGATCTTCGTGAATGTTGGAGTAGGTTTGAGGGGCTGAACAGTGAGGTCTATTTTACTGTGTTCCCTTTGTAGAATTACAACAGAATGTTTAACAAATAAACAACTCTGGCTGTGAGAAGAATTTTCTCAGGCAACAAGGAGTATTCAAGTTTCCCTGTCAATTTACCATCTGAAGATGTCCACAGAATCGTCTGTACTGCAGAGTGACAGAAAACTGCAATGAAACGAGAGCGAAAACAATGCCCGAGTTCACAAAAGATAGCACATTGTCTAAAAATAGCAAGTTTTACCATTAGTCGGTCCTCCTATTTCAAAAGTGTTTTCCCAAAATGGGAAGGATCCAAGAAAAATATGCATCAAATTCAAATCAGCAAAAAGGCCGGCTTCAGTTTCAAGAACTGGAAGAGAAATTGCTTTTCAAAAATCAAAGTGGAAATAAATCTTCTTTGGATGAGTTACAAGGAATCTTGGGGCATTAGGCTTTTGCAAGCTTCAAGTGAAAGTATGTTCGCCAGCAAGACAGGCAGACGCCACACTACTCCTGGATTTGCAAATGAGGTGCCTTGCTTGTGGTACAGTAAGGGCAGAGTTACGTTAATTGCATCTGGGTATCTCATTGTTAATGACCTACTGGAGATGCTGCAGACCAAAATGCAACAGAAAAACTGAAAGAAGCACTGGAAATTAACAACACGGCAAGGTGGCTCAGTGGTAAGCACTGTTGCCTCACAGCACCAGGGTCCCAGGTTCGATTCCTGTGTGGGTTTTCTCCGGGTGTTCTGGTTTCCTCCTACAGTCCAAAGATGTGCAGGTCAGATGAATTGGCCATGATAAATTACCCATAGGGTTAGGTGCATTAGTCAGGGGGATTGGGTCTGGATGGGTTATTCTTCAGAAGGTCAGTGTGGACTTGTTGGGCTGAAGGGCCTGTTTCCATACTGTAAATAATGTAATCTAATCTAAAAACAGAAACAGCAGGTTTGGCAGCATTGATAGAACTGTCTGGTGAAGGATCACTGAACCTGACACATTAACTCTGATTTCTCTCCACAGATGCTGCCAGACCTGCTGAGCTTTTCCAGCAACATATGTTTTTGTTTCTAAATACCACATAACTTGGATTGTCAGTTCTCTGTAAATCTTCAATGTGATGTTTTGAGGGTGAGGGTTGGGTAAAAGAATGGGTTGTGATGATACTGTGGCTTGAAGAGGTGTCTTTTGTTTGTTTTTTTGTGGAGAAAGGTTGAGAGAGAAGTAGTGAGCAGTCTACTCAGAGTCACCAGAGTACACAGCTTGTGAGGACTTTTTTTTACAATTGGAACAATAGAAGCAGCCTGAATGGGTGGGGTCAAGCTCCCACAGAAGCAGGATTTTTAATTTTAGTTTTTCAATGGTAGTTTTGGGGTATTGAAGCTAGATGTAGAAGCTGCAAAGAACAATGCAGCATAGGAACAGACCTTTCGGCCCTCCAAGCCTGTGCTGACACAGTTTGCCCTTTCATACAAAAACTGTCTTCACTTACAGGATCCAAATCCCTCTATCCCCTTCCTTTTCACGTATCTATCCAGGTGTTTCTTGAATGCTGCTGTTGTAAGTGCTTCCACCACCCCCTCTGGCAGCATGTTCTAGACACTCACCACCCTCTGTGCGTGAAAAACCTGCCTCGCACATCTCTCTTAAACATCACCCCTCACACTGTGAACCTGTGTACCCTAGTAATTGACCCCTCAACCCTGGGAAATAGCCTCATACTCTTCACTCTAGCCAGGCCATTCACAATCTTATAACCTTCTATCAGGTCGCCCCTCAACCTCCTGCGTTCCAGTGATAACAAACCCAGCCTATCCAACCTCACTTCATAGCTAAGATCCCCCATACCAGGTAACATCCTGATAACCCTTTTCTGTGCCCTCATCCTTCTGGTAGTGTGGTGGCCAGAACTGTATGCAATATTCCAAGTGTGGCCAAACTAAAGTTATAAAGTCATAGAGATGTGCAGCATGGAAATAGACCCTTCGGTCCAACCCGTCCATGCCGACCAGATATCCCAACCCAATCTAGTCCCACCTGCCAGCACCCGGCCCATATCCCTCCAAACCCTTCCTATTCATATACCCATCCAAATGCCTCTTAAATATTGCAATTGTACCAGCCTCCACCACATCCTCTGGCAGCTCATTCCATACACGTACCACCCTCTGCGTGAAAACGTTGCCCTGTAGGTCTATTTTATATCTTTCCCCTCTCACCCTAAACCTATGCCCTCTAGTTCTGGACTCCCCCACCCTAGGGAAAAGACTTTGCCTATTTACCGTATCCATGCCCCTCATGATTTTGTAAACCTCTATAATATTACCCCTCAGCCTCCGACGCTCCAGGGAAAACAGCGTCAGCCTGTTCAGCCTCTCCCTATAGGTCAAATCCTCCAACCCTGGCAGCAGCATAACTTGTCTATCCTTATACTCAAAGCCCCTTCCAATGAAAGCAAGTATGCCAAAGGCTTCTTTAACTACCTTATCTACCTGCACTGCCACCTTCAGTGATCTGTGGACCTGCAGTACATCTCTCCCTACTACTCTCTCTCTCAAACAGATGTTCTTTCCTCCTGGACTGTGAGACAATCTATTTTACTGAATTTGCCTTTTGCCAAGGGCATGTTTATGAGATGTTACGATATTGGAACAGGTCCTGTTTATTGGAACAAATAAGTAGTTAAGTAATCTATTATTCTGTTAAGTTTTCCAATGAATTATTCCAATTTCTTCTTTCTTTTGTTTTATTTTAACTATAGTGTATAAATAAAGTGTGTTTTGCTTCAAACCTGGCAGTTTGACCAATCAAATTGCATTCAGAACACAACGCCTGGCACTTACCTTTAAAATAAGAAAAAGTTAAGGTCTGGGCTGTCTCCTTAATATGTTTTGAGGGGGGTTCGGTCTGGTCCATATCAGGATAAAGAAACTGAATCCTGCAAAAGTGGGTTGTTAATACTTTAAATCACAGGCACATGCAGAAATCCTAGAGTGAGATGGGGAAGTGATGACCTAGTGGAATTATTGCTGGAACACTAATCCAGCATCCCAGGTAACATTCCAGGGACAAATCTTGCCATGGCAGATGGTGGAATTTGTATTCAATAACAGTCTGGTATTGAGCATCTAACAAAAACATTGTCAAAAATAAAAACCCATCTGGTTCACTAATGACCTTTAGAGAAGGGAACTGCCAACCTTACCTGGTCTTGGCCTATATGTGACTCTAGACCCACAGCAACGTGTTTGATCCTTAACTGCTCTCTGGGAACTTAGGGATGGGCAATAAATGCTGGCCTAGACAGTGACTCCCTCATCCCATGAATGATCAAAACAAACAAGACTCCTTCCAGCTTCTGCCCCTCAAGTGACTGTGTGTGTTGTATGTGTGTGTGCCTTTTTACAGATGACAGCAGCAGTAGCAGTGTGAGCAGTGGTCAGCCCCTTCCTGAGGGATCGCAGTCAGACTTTGCAAGTGAAGACACCCCTGGAAAGCAGCTGGGTAAGTAGCCACTGGAAACTTGACGGTTCCTTTTCTGGGACAGGGACCTGGCTCCTAATGAAGACCAGGCTGAGTTATTTGCTGGCACGTGAACTGATTTGGATTCTGGACGGTCTCAATCTCATTCCCTTTCCGAGCTGTAGGGTCAAAGACTGGAGCAGCAAAGTGTTCCCTGTCATGGAAATGCCTCCCAAAACTCCCCTGCTGTTAGATGTGGTGGTGGGTGAAGGATTTACTTCCCCGTGGCATATTTAACATATTTGATGGAGCAGAGGTCAGAGGGATTTACTGTCTCACATAACCCAAAGTGCCCTGACCTGAGAGTAGAAAATGAGACTCAGGAGCATGGCATTCCTTCCTCGAGGTGACTTCTCTTGCTGAGGGTCCAATCTAGTTCTGGATGTAGGTTTGCTCACTGAGCTGGAAGGTTCATCTTCAGATGTTTCGTCACCATACTAGGTAACATCTTCAGTAAGCCTCCAAATTAAGCATTGGTGGTGTAGCCTGTTTTCTATTTATATATTTGAGCTTCCTTGTTTTGGTGATGTCATTTCCTGTGGTGACATCATTCCTATGATGATGTCATTTCCTGTTCTTTTTCTCAGGGGTGTAAATTGGATCCAAGTCAATTTGTTTGTCGATAGAAGTCCAGTTGGAATGCTATGCTTCTAGGAATTCTCGTATGTGTCTCTGTTTGGCTGTTTGAACAGGAAATGACATCACCACCCCAAGGGAACTCAAACATATAAATAGAAAGCAGGTTACACCACCAGTGCTTCATTCGGAGGCTCACTGAAGATGTTACCTAGTATGGTGACAAAATGTCTGAAAACAAACCTTCCAGCTCAGCGAGCAAACCTACATCCAGAACCTCAACCTGTGCTACAAATCTTCTCAAAACTCAGTCCAATTCAGTGTTCGCCTTATGTGCAAGTCATGCTGCTATAACGTGACAGTTATGTTTCACCACAACCTCACTTTGTAGGAGGTCACTACATCCGTTCAGTGTGTTCGCGTTATCCAAACAACATCCACAATCCATCAATCACGTTGTAGCCAATTCATGCTGATGTTATAGCAGAACAACCTGTACACAATAACAATTTTTATGACTGGGTTTATTTACTGTCGGTGATGATGGCACTCAGTAAGTTCCTCACTTTTCTACAAGAACCCCGGGATGTGTTATGCATCTTCCTAGTGTCCAGCTTCAGAATCGGCTCTCCTCTGCCATCTCAGACTAGGAGGATATTGTCCTGTACTGACCGCAGGCATCTCCTCATTCACATCAGGGTACCAGGGGTGCCCTGCTGGCTACATGGGGGCTTAAGTCAGAGCTGAGGATATTAATGATCCAGGAGCACATTCAGAGTATGTGACTGGCACTGACTCTAAGGTACTGGCCACGTCCCATAACATCTCCCAGAAACTCCAGAGGGAGTTTTCTGATAGGTATAGAATCGAATCCCTACAGTGCGGGCCATTCACCCTGTTGACTCCATACCAACCCTCCAAAGAGCAGCCCACCCAGACCCAGCCCCCTACCCTTTCTTCATAACTCCATGTTTCCCATGGCTAACCCACCTAGCCTGCAGGTCACTGGACACTTTAACACCAATCCACTCTAACCTGCGTATCTTTGGACTGTGGGAGGAAACCGGAGCACCCGGAGGAAACCCACGCAGACACAGGGAGAATGTGAAAACTCCACACAGTTACCTGAGGCTGGAATCGAACCCGGGTCTCTGGTGCTGTGAGGCAACAGTGCTAACCACTGAGTCACCAATTATTTCAAATAAACCTGACTCGAGAGACCCCAGAGCAAGAAGGGACATGAGCCTAGGTCTCCTGGTCTGGAGGCAGGGACATTACCACTGCACCACCCGCATCCCTAGCTACTCTGATAACTTTACCACACCCACTGGGGGCAGCCCATTGAGTACTTGAAGCATTTGGTCTGTGGGGTGGCACGGTGCCTCAGGGGTTAGCACTGCTGCCTCACAGCACCAGGGTTCGATTCCGGCCTTGGGTGACTGTCTGTGTGGAGTTTGCACATTCTCCCCGTGTCTGCGTGGGTTTTCTCCCAGAGTCCAAAGATGTGCAGGTTAGGGCTAACCTGCCTGTAGTGTTCAGGAATATGTAGGTTAGATGTATTAGTCAGGGGAAAATGTAGAGTAAAAGGGCAGGGGGATGGCTGTGGGCAGGTTACTGTCGGTGTGGACCTTTGTTGGGTTGAAGGGCCTGTTTCCACACCGTGGGGATTTTATGATTCTACACAACGATCCAAGCGAAGCTCAGTGTCTTGACATCTCTTCCTCTAAACCCCCATCCCAATTCCCTCTCCTCCCCTCAGTGAAGCCTCGGTTTACACAGCCCAGTAAGATGCGGCAGCGGGTGATAGCGCGACCTGTTGGCAGCTCAGTCCGGCTGAAGTGCACGGCCAGCGGGAACCCCCGGCCCAACATCGTGTGGTGGAAGGACGACCAGCAGCTGTCGGAGAACAAGAGGAACAGGTGGACCCTGAGCCTGAGGAATCTCAAACCCGAGAGCAGTGGGAAGTACACGTGCCACGTCTTC
This sequence comes from Chiloscyllium punctatum, assembly GCF_047496795.1. NCBI lineage: Eukaryota > Metazoa > Chordata > Chondrichthyes > Orectolobiformes > Hemiscylliidae > Chiloscyllium > Chiloscyllium punctatum. The sequence goes on from NC_092758.1 coordinate 87,830,505, forward strand.
AACTCGGCCGGAGAGATCAACGCCACCTACAAACTCGATGTGGTTGGTGAGTCTCTGCTCTCACAGGAGATGACCTCAGAAAGGTGTGCGGGGGTGGTACAGGGGTAAGGGACTTTCATTTGTGTAGCACCTCTCCCAACCTCAGGGCAGCTCTCAGCTAATGGCATACCTTTGAAGTGAAGTCAATGTAGTAATGAAGGAAACGAGGTAGTCAGTGGAGAGGAGCTGGTGCCCTCGTGGTCCTATTGCTTCATTATTAATCCAGAGGCTCCAGGTATTGTTCTGGGGACACAGGTTCAAACCCTATCATGGCAGATGATGGAATGTGAATTCAATAATAATCTAACATTTAAAGTCTATTATTGACTGCAAAACCACTGTTTTAAAAAAAAAGGGATAAACCTATCCTGCTCATAAATATCCTTTAGGGAAGGAATCTGCCATCCTTACCTGGTCTGACCTCCATGTGACTCCAGACCCACAGCCACGGGGTTGACTCCTAACTGCCCTCTGGGCAATTAAGGATGGCTAATAAATACTGGCCTAGCCAGAGATGCTCTCATCTAGTGAATCATTAAACAAAAACTTCTCACAAGCTGTAATGACTGGGTAAAGGGTCTCTGTGCTACAGCTGTAGTGTCCCTGCGTCTGGGCCAGGAGGCCTGGGTTTAAGTCCTATTTGCCTCAGAAGTGTATCGCAGCACAGATTGGGTGAAAATGTCTGTAGTGACTGGATAACCTGACTGTTCATTGAGGGGTGAATATTAACTCCCTCATATTTGAAACAAAAACAGAAATTGCTGGAAAAACTCAGCAGAATGCCTTCTCTCCATCGATGCTGCCAGATCTGCTGAGTTTCTTCAGCAATTTCTGTTTGTCTTTCTGATTTCCAGCATAGAACATAGAACAATACAGCACAGAACAGGCCCTTCGGCCCTCGATGTTGCACCAACCTGTGAACTATTCTCAGCTCATCCCCCTACACTATCCCATCATCATCCATGTGCTTATCCAAGGATTGTTTAAATCTCCCTAATGTGGCTGAGTTAACTACATTAGCAGGTAGGGCATCCCACACCCTTAACACTCTCTGCGTAAAGAACTTGCCTCTGACATCTGTCTTAAATCTACCACTCCTCAATTTGTAGTTATGCCCCCTCGTACACACTGACGTCATCATCCTAGGAAAATGACTGTCACTGTCTACCCTATCTAATCCTCTGATCATCTTGTATGTCTCTATCAAATCCCCTCTTAGCCTTCTTCTTTTCAATGAGAACAGACCCAAGTCTCTCAGCCTTTCCTCATAAGATCTTCCTTCCAGACCAGGCAACATCCTGGTAAATTTCCTCTGCACCTTTTCCAATGCTTCCACATTCTTCTCGAAATATGGTGATCAGGACTGTACACAATACTCCAAGTGTGGCTGCATTAGCGTTTTGTATAGTTGCAGCAAGATATTGCGGCTCGGGAACTCAACCCCTTTCTGAATAAAACATAACACACCATATGCCTTCTTACAGCACTATCCACCTGGGTGGCAACTTTCAGGGATCTATGTACATGAACTCCAAGATCCCTCTGCATATCCACACTACCAAGAATCTTTCCATTGACCCAGTACACTGCCTTCCTGTTATTCTTACCAAAGTGTATCACCTCACATTTAACTGCATTGAACTCCATTTTCCACCTCTCAGCCTAATTCTGCAGTTTATCCAAGTTCCCCTGCAATGTAACATTCTTCCACAGTGTCCACTACTCCATCAACTTTAGTGTCATCTGCAAATTTACTAATCCATCCACCTATGCCTGTGTCTAAGTCATTTATAATAATGACAAACAGCAGTGGTCCCAAAACAGATCCTTGTGGAACACCACTAGTAACCGGACTCCAGGCTGAATATTTTCCATCAACCACCACTCACTGCCTTCTTACAGAAAGCCAGTTTCTAATCCAAACTGCTAAATCACCCTCAATTCCATACCTCTGCATTTTCTCCAACAGCCTACCATGTGAATCTTATCAAAGGCTTTACTGAAGTCCATGTACACCACGTCAACTGCCCTACCCTCATCTACCTGCTTGGTCACCTCAGTTCTTTATTCTTTTTATGTCATGTCCCTTCCTATTTGAAACCGGACCATGGAATCTTATATCATTGCCCAAGAGGCTAAGCACTGCCTTATCATCTCATCTTAAAGATAGCGTCTCTGACAGTGCAGCACTCCCTCAGTTTTACATTGGTGTCATCAGCCTGGATTGTGTATATCTCAGCGTTTGAACTGCAGCCTTCTGTCGCAGAGATAAGTGTGCAGAGTCAGTGCAGTTTAGAGATCTCTGGGTTTAGAAGAGGGTTATCTGAGTGTCCTTACCATGGAAGGGAGAGATTCACCAAAATTTGTGTCGAAAGAGTGGATGAGAGTCATAGAGTCATGCAGCATGGAAACTGATCAAGTCTCCTAAACGGAACTAGTCCCATTTGCCTGCATTTGACCCATATCCCTCTAAACCCTTCCATTCGTGTTCCTGTCCAAATGCCTTTTAAATGTTGTAATTGTTCCTGCACCCACCACTTCCTCTGGCAGCTCATTCAATACATGAACTACCTTCTGTGTGACAAAGTTGCCCCTTGAGTTCCATTTAAATCTTTCTCCTGTCACCAATGCCCTCTAGTTTTGGATTCCCATACCGTTGGCTGTTCAACTTATCTGTGCCCCTCATGAGTTTATAAACCTCTGTCCGGGTGATTTTGGATTGCAGAAAGAGGCAGAGTTATAATGGAGGGAGCCATGGGAACAGTTTTATGGACTGGAACATGGATTTTAAAATTTAACGTGTTGGGTGAACGGAAATGGAAATACAGAGTATTCAAGGGGTGCCGTGACAACACACTGACTGACTTGACAAGACAAAAAGGGTCAATCAAGTCAGAAGACAGAGAAACACACACACACACACACACACACACATTTGTCACTCCAGAATGTCCCTAAGGATGGAGAGAGACTCTGATCATGGGGGGGACAGCTGTCATGTCCATCCAAGTGACCAATCCATGAGCTAGCACTGGCAGAGATGGAGCCTCCCTCTCTGAGAGTGGGAGAAGAACCCAGACCAAAGTGGGGTATTTAAAAGTAACATTTCAAAAATTAGAGCCTGTGCTGCGAGTCAGTGCACAAACACTGCAATCTTGTCTCAAATTCCTCCTCTGCGACTTTATAACTCTGTTAAAACTGCATGGAGTATGAGAGGGAAGGGGATTACAGCCCAGCCCATTCGCATGGCCAACTCCCAACCAGATGTATGTCACTGTGGAGAAGGAGGCCATTCAGCCCTGTGCCTGTACTAGCTCGTTAAATAAACATCCGTTACCTCGCGCCAATCTCTTGACATTTCCCCGAACCTTTGCAGATTATTTTTATCCAAATAATCATCCGAAGTTCCCTTGAATGCTTTACATCAACTTGTCCCCACTGTTCCAGTGACTGCACACTTACCACTTCTCGAACCCTCCCCACATACACACACACAGACACACACAAATAGACACACACTCACACATAGACACACAAACACATGCACACACAGACAGGTACAGACATACACACATACACAGATCCATATATACACACACTCACATATATATATATATATATATATAGAAACATAGACACAGACACACACATACAGATACACAGACACACACAGACACACACACATGGACACACAGACACACATACATACACAGACACACACATGGACACACAGACACACACCTACAGATACACAGACACACACACACAGACACAAACACACAGACACACACACATGGACACACAGACACACTCACATACACACACATACAGAGACACAGACACACACACTCTCCGAAACGTACGCTATCGCCTCGGACAGAAATTAAGGCAATGAGAAACAAAAATCTCGGGGCAACAAATGGGGAAATCATGTTCTAGAAAGGTTTCTCATTCCAATCATTGGCTTTTGACCTTTATTTGGTTTTGTTTTGTCACAGAGAGGACAAGATCCAAGCCTGTTTTAACCGGCACTCATCCAGTGAACACCACCGTCGAGTATGGAGGTACAACATCCTTCCAGTGTAAGGTACGCAGCGATGTGAAGCCTGTGGTCCAGTGGCTAAGACGCGTGGAGTATGGGACTGAGAGCAAGTACAATTCCACCATCGAGGTCGGGGGTCAGAGGTTTGTGGTCCTCCCGGCCGGTGATGTCTGGTTTCGCCCAGATGGTTCTTACCTCAACAAGCTGCTAATAGCACGGGCGACGGAAGACCACTCCGGCATGTACATCTGCCTGGGGGCCAACACCATGGGCTACAGTTTCCGCAGCGCCTACCTCACTGTGCTCCCAGGTGGGTCAGCCATCTTGCTTTGGGTTAAGGAATCAACTTGAAATGACTCAGGAACATTGAGATAGAACAGGGCAGACACAAACCTGTTCAATGTAATGCCTAACCCTTATCATTAACAATGATTTGAATATCCTTTTGTCACTTGTACTCCTGTACTGTGAACCTTTTTTTTGCAATGGCTGTCTTTTAATGGCTTCATCTTAGATACAAGTACCTAGGTACAAATCTTACAGAGTAAAAAAAATTGTTGTTGTACAAAAAAGGATTAAAAGGAAAGCAGTAGCATTACTTACAGTGTCCAAGAATGACTAAGAAATGAGGTAGTTATAACATTGTGAGAAGGATTTACATTACAATCCAGTTAAGTTCCAAAATGACCCATTCTAACGTAACAATTCTTGGTGATACCCATTTAAATCCGTCTCCGAATTAAGTTTCCAATGTCTTCCTGAAGTCATAGAGTCATACAGCACAGAAACAGACCCTTCAGCCCAACTCGTCCAAGTAAACCAGGATTCCGGGACTGAACTAGTCCCACTTGCCTGCGTTTGACCCATATCCCTCCTCACCTTTCCTATCTGTGCACCTGTCCAAATGTCTTTTAAGAGTTGTAATTGTACCTACCTGTACCTCTAACATAACTTTTATGTTAGAGTTTCCGTTGTTTACACTGGGACAACAAAAGAACATGAGAACTCGGAGCAGGAGTATGCCATCCGGCCCCTCGAACCTGCTCCCCCATTCAATAAGATCATGGCTGACCTCTTCGTGGCCTCATCTCCACTTACCTGCCCCCTCACCATGACCCTTAACTCCCCTTTACTGATCAAAACTCTATCTATCTTTACCTTAAAAACATTCAGTGAGGAAGCCCCAACCACTTCCCTGGGCAGGGAATCCCACAGATTCACAGCCCTTTGGGTGAAGAAGTTCCTCCTCAGCTCAGTCTGAAATCTGCTGGCCAGGACGTGAAGAAGCTTAGACCACTCTCAGAGATGGCAGTTTGATGAAATCCTTGCAGTCTGTACAAAATGGTTTTGGACAGACTCAAGCCAGGCAGCAGCTCAAGACTTAGCTGGGCACACGTGCAGGAGTCAATATTGCTCCCATTTCAGCATTTGTTGATATTAAGTTCAATCCAAGAGGCTTTGGGGATGGTGGGTGTGACAATCACGATTATCAGTTTCGAAAGTACAGGTTGTTCTGCTATAATGTGGTAGCTGTGTTCCTGTGCGACCCTCCACTATGGAAATCGCAATACAAAATCGCACTATAGAAAATCATGCTATAGAAAATCACAATAGAAAAACGTGCTATAGAAAATCGCACTATAGAAAATCACGCTATAGAAAATCACAGTAGAAAAACGCGCTATAGAAAATCACAATAGAAAAACGCGCTATAAAAAAATGCGCTATAGAAAATCGCGCTATAGAAAATTCACTGTAGAAAATCGCACTATAGAAAATCATGCTATTAAAATCATGATAGAAAAATGCGCTATAGAAAATTGCACTATGGAAAATCGCACTATTGCAAACCACTATTAAAAACCACGATAGAAAATTGCGCTATAGAAAATCGTGCTATAGAAAATTGCGCTATGGAAAATCGTGCTATAGAAAATTGCACTATGGAAAATCATGCTATAGAAAATTGCGCTATGAAAACCTCCCTGTAGAAGATCGCTAATAGAAAATTGCGATACCCATTCAGTAGAAAGTTCACATTATCCAAACAATGTCCACAGTTCATCAATCGCATTATGGCAGAATCACCTGTACAGACATATTACTGGGGCAGATCATTCACTCGATCTGGGAGTGTTTGGCAGGAGGGATGTCCTCTCTGTGCACGAACATGCTCTGAGAGGAATTGTGAACAGCGCAGGCCAGTACCATTCCACAGTGATAGCTGGCATCCGAAATGGGATGAATTTGGCCAAGACTGTGGGAGATTGAGTGAACATTGAGAGACCTGCCTCTCTGCACCACACAGCCCTCAGTAAAATGGGACTCCTAGTTTGGAAACACTGTGGTGACTGCTTTCTTTCCTTTTCTGTTGCATGTTATTTCTGGACCGTCGCTCGCATGCAGACCCCAAGATCGAGAAGACGACCACTTCTTCGCGTGCGGCCAGTGGCTTACCGTGGCCAGTGATCATTGGAATCCCAGCAGGTGCCATCTTCATCTCTGGCATGATCCTGCTCTGGTTTTGCCAGGCTCGGAGGCACAGCCCTGTGCCACCTCCACACCGGCACCAGAGGGACTGCATGGTCCTGGACAAAGACTGTGTGCCCATCAGCAGCCCGGAGTTCACCGTGGCCTCCCAGCCCCATCTGCTGGTCCAAGCTCCCGGCATGGTGCCCGCTGTTACCCCCAAAATGTACCCCAAGATCTACACGGACTACCACACCCACACCCACGCGCACACAGAGGGTAAAATCCACCAGCATCAACACTTCCACTACCAGTGTTAGCTGTGAAGGTCTGCATCTGGCAAGGGCGGGGGGCACCATGCCAACTGGTGACACTCTCATGGAAGAACACCAAGTGCAAAATGAGATGTTGGCTCCCAAACTCATTGCCGGTGAGGTATTTTTCTGTCTGAAATGTGAACCCACAGCCCCACTTTGAGAAGTCTGTTTCGCTGACCTCAAGCGACAGCTCCCTTGCGCGTCCAGCTCCAACAGAACTCCTCCTTGGCTTCAGTGGGGGTAGGACAAGGACTGGAATCAGCCGTAGTCTGAAGGACCCAACTGCCAAGAGAGAGGTGGCTGCTGCCAACGCCTGATCTAAACTATCTCCAAGAGATTCTGCCTTTGTTTGATCTGTTTATCTTGTTTCTCTGTGTTACTAATCTCTCTAAAGTGATGGGCTACCTGTCCACTCCTTATTTTCTGCACAGTTCAGCTTTTATTTGTTTGAAGTGAGGTGTCCAGAAATGTCTAAGGTGGATAATGGGGCAGGTTTGGCTTTCTGACATTTCCCAGCCAGGTATTTGTCTCTCGATCGGTTAGGATCCCTTTGCTTTGAACGCATTGAGGTTTTTTGATGAGCCATCATGATCAGCAAAGCAAGAAAAGTGTATTTGACTTATCCTTCCCTCCCAGGCCGTGCCATCCTCTGCTTTAGACTTGACCAGAGTAACAGCTTGAAGACACTGGGCCCGAATATTTAATGGTCAGCCAGTGCAAGGGAGGTGATGGCCAAGTGGTATTATTGCAAGACTATTAATCCAGAAAGCTCAGCTAATATTCTGGGGACCTGGGTTCAAATCCCATCATGGTGGAATTTGAATTCTAATGAAAACTCTGGATTAAGTGATAAACATTGTTGATTTTTGGAAAAATCCATCTGGTTCACTAACGTTTTTTAGGGAAGGGAATCTACCATCCTCACCTGGCCTGGCCTACATGTGACTCCGACCCTCAGCAATGTGGTTGACTTCCAATTAGGGATGGCGACTGAGATGAATTAAAGAAAGTGATGCCTCTTCCCCCATGTTTTAGTGAAGCCATATTTCTTGACAATCTCTAATCTCAATCAGGAACGAAAATTTATAACAAACTAAAGCAATTGTTCTTCTCTTCTGGACTGTTGGTTCCTGCTCCAGTTCCAGGTAAAGAAATTAGGGTCAGCAATTGGGGTTACATAGAACAGAGAGCAGTACAGCACAGTACAGGCCTTTCAGCCCACGATGTTGTGCCGACCACTGATCCTCATGGATGCACCCTCAAATTTCTGTGACCATATGCATGTCCAGTAGTCTCTTAAATGTCCCCAAAGACCTTGCTTCCACAACTCATCTCCCCTTAGTCCAATCCATGCTTTTTCAGGCAAATATCTGGACACCTCTGCACTGAGGTATGCAAGGGCGTGACTGTATATCTGCTCAACAGTATGAGGTAAAAAGACAGCAAAAATATGTACAAAGGATATAATTGGATGATATTTTCTCATCAAAATATTTATGAGAAGTCAAATAATTTTATTAATAAAAAAGGAAAAGCCTTCTTTCTATGTTGAAACATTGCTTGATGGGACACTCCAATGCGGGGTCCTCCAGTTTAGCTATCTCAGACTTGCACAGCGATGATACACAGGTGAGTTTAAGGAAATGTTTTTGTGAATTTTTCAAATCAATTCAAGCAAGAAGTAGTGGGACAGTGTGGACACCAATCCTCAGAATCCTCACCACCTCCATCCTCTGAGTTCCTCATCTCGTCAGGTCACCTCAAGGGTCGGAATCTTGGCATTCGAAGTTCAGTTCCTCAGCCCCCCCAACGAGACAAGATTTATCTCTAGATGTTTCACACTCACTCCCACGGCACTGGTTCATTGTGGTTCAGCTACACTTACAGTGGGGCTGCTGTGCAGTGATTGAGATGAAAGAATCCCTTTAACTGTCCCCCCCCCCCCCTCCTGTGATCGGGGAATGACAATCTCACGGAAGGTGACAGACCTCTAGCTTTCTCTCCCTGCCATGTGAAAGTGTTCTCCTAGCTCCCTGTGTGTAACAACTCTGATAGAACTATGTATTGAGCTGAATTAGTTTCATTGTCACTTGCACTCAAATGTTGCTGCTAATGGCCCTGTTTTAGGTACAAGATACCGAGGTACAGATTCTGAAGTACTTGGTACACAACTGAAAGAACAGTCAATAACACTGTACCAGCATGAAACTTCATTATGTGGGCAGAAATACACCTAATCACAGAATCCCGACAGTGTGAGAGCAGGCCATTCCGCCCATTGAGTCCACACCAATCCCACCCAGACACACCTCATCCTTGTAACCCTGCATTTCCCATGGCTAACCTGCATTTCTTTGAACTGAGGGAGGAAACCCACGCAGCCAAGGGGAGAATGTGCAAACTCCACACACACAATCATCCGAGGCTGGAATCGAACCCGGGTTCCCGGCGCTGTGAAGCAGCAGTGCTAACCATTGAGCCACTGTTTGTTTTCAAGCTTCCTCTGTGACTTTCTAAATCAGATCTGGGAGAGTGCTCCAACCCATGTATACACGTCCTTCTGTTGTATCCATGGAGGATTGTGATACGTCCACCATTAAATCCTATTGACCATTCCAGAGGAAGTGCTGGATGTGGGCATAATTACAATAAAAGACACTTGGATAAGTACATGAATAGGAAAGGTTTGGAGGGATATGGGTCAAGTGTAGGCAGGTGGGACTAGTTTAGTTTAGGATTATGGTCAGCATGGATGGGTTGGACCGAAGGGTCTGTTTCCGTGCTGGACGACTGTATGTTCCACTGAATTTTCAGTTGCACTAGAACTAATGGAGACATTGGAAACACAACAAAGCAGTGATATTCACGTTTCCACACGAGCACAATAAACTTTGATATTTATATCGCATCTTTCACATCGATGGAATGTCCAAAAGCACCATCCAGCCAATGAAGTGTTTGAAGTGTAGCCATTGTGAAAAACAAGAGCAGCTCCCACAAACCTCAGTGAGGTGCTGAGCAAAGGGCGTGAGCCTGTGGTGAGGCTGGCTGAAGATGAGGGACATCAGGAAAAATCTTCACTTTCTCTTCAAAGTGGAGCTGTTGGGTGTGTTACAAAGACCTGAGCGAGTGGACAGGACCTCAAATAACATCTGATCCTGTAGACAGCACCATTGACGCTGCAGCACTCCCTCAATAACGAAGTGGAGAGAGTCAACCTTCATCAGGTCCACAATCCTCGGACTCAGAGATAAGAGAAAGTGGACACTCCAGTCTCAAAATAGTTTGCAGGTGCAGAACCAATGAAGAGAAACTCAAGTTAAAATGGGAAAAAAATAAAGCCGGCTTTACTCAGTAAGAAAAGTGGTCACTTATAATACAGTGACAAAGAAAGACTTTCGTCAGCCACTCAGTGTGGAATTAAGCCAAGTGCGCAGCATCCAGGGGTCCACATTTTTTATCCCAATCTGTGTGGAGTAAACTGTTCTCATCCTGAGCACAGATGAGAAATGAGGTGTGAAGAACACAGACAGAAGTTCCCACTCCAAGTCTCCATTCATTTACCAGGCGTGAAACATGTCACTGTGAAATCAGGCAGGGAAGAAAAACAACACGAACTTCCTATCCTCTGGAAAGAATGTTTAATTTGAGACCAAGGCAAAAGACTTCACAAGAAAGGTGCAATTTGATTCAGTTGGTGTTAGATTATTATTGGAAGGTTTGTCCAGCAATATTTCAGTGTCGAGACATGCTGACACATCTTTTCAAAGAACATGTAGTGCACATTTACGGGATGGGGATTTCAAATTCAGGACCAGCACAAGGGCAACTGCAGAATTCAGAGAAATGCAGAAACTGCACTAATAGACACAAACTGCAGGGCCTGCAATGAGAGACACACACTGCAGGAACTGCACTGATAAACACACACTGCAGGAACTGCACTGATAGACACACACTGCAGGAAGTGCACTGATAGACAAACATTGCAGGAACTGAACTGATAGATACACATTGCAGGAACTGCACTGATAGACACACATTGCAGGAACTGAACAGATAGACACACACTGCAGGAATTGCACTGATAGACACACACTGCAGGAAGTGAACTGATATACACACACTGCAGGAATTGCACTGATAGACACACATTACAGGAACATACCTGACTGACTCACACAGCAGGAACTGCACTGATAGACACACACAGCAGGAACTGCACTGACAGACACACACTGCAGGAACTGCACTGACAGACACACACTGCAGGAACTGCACCGACAGACACACACTGCAGGAACTGCACCGACAGACACACACTGCAGGAACTGCACCGACAGACACACACTGCAGGAACTGCACCGACAGACACACACTGCAGGAACTGCACTGACAGACACACACTGCAGGAACTGCACTGACAGACACACACTGCAGGAACTGCACTGATTGACACACACTGCAGGAACTGCACTGACAGACACACACTGCAGGAACTGCACTGACAGACACACACTGCAGGAACTGCACTGACAGACACACACTGCAGGAAAAGCACTGATAGACACGAAGTGCAGGAACTGCACTGATAGACACACACTGCAGGAACTGCTCAGAGAGACACACACTGCAGGAATTGCACTGATAGACACACACTGCAGGAAAAGCACTGATAGACACACACTGCAGGAAAAGCACTGATAGACACACACTGCAGGAAACGCACTGATAGACACACATTGCAGGAACACCACTGATAGACACACCCTGCAGGAACTGCTCAGAGACACACACTGCAGGAATTGCACTGATAGATACACATTGCAGGAACTCCACTGATAGACCCACATTGCAGGGACGGAACTGAAAAACACACACGGCAGGAACAGCACTGATAGACACACACTGCAGGAACTGCACTGATAGACACACACTGCAGGAATTGCAGTGATAGACACACACTGCAGGAAACGCACTGATAGACACACACTGCAGGAATTGAACCGATAGACACACACTGCAGGAACTGCACTGATAGACACACACTGCAGGAACTGCACTGATAGACACACACTGCAGGAACTGCACTGACAGACACACACTGCAGGAACTGCACTGACAGACACACATAGCAAAAATTGAACTGGTAGACACACACTGCAGGAACTGCACTGATTGACACACACTGCAGGAACTGCACTGTTTGACACACACTGCAGGAAAAGCACTGATAGACACACACTGCAGCAACTGCACTGATAGACACACCCTGCAGGAACTGCTCAGAGAGACACACACTGCAGGAATTGCACTGATAGACACACACTGCAGGAACTGAACTGGTAGACACACACTGCAGGAACGGCACTGATTGACACACACACTGCAGGAACTGCACTGTTTGACACACACTGCAGGAAAAGCACTGATAGACACACACTGCAGCAACTGCACTGATAGACACACCCTGCAGGAACTGCTCAGAGAGACACACACTGCAGGAATTGCACTGATAGACACACACTGCAGGAACTGAACTGGTAGACACACACTGCAGGAACGGCACTGATTGACACACACACTGCAGGAACTGCACTGATGGACACACACTGCAGGAACTGCACTGATAGACACACACTGCAGGAAAAGCACTGATAGACACACACGGCAGGAACTACACTGATATAAAAACAGAGCAAGAATTGAACTGGTAGACACACACTGCAGGAATTGAACAGATAGAAACACACTGCAGCAACTGAACTGATAGACACACACTGCAGGAATTGCACTGATAGACACACACTGCAGGAACTGCACTGATAGACACGAAGTGCAGGAACTGCACTGAGAGACACACACTGCAGGAACTGCTCAGAGAGACACACACTGCAGGAAAAGCACTGATAGACACACACTGCAGGAAAAGCACTGATAGACACACACTGCAGGAAACGCACTGATAGACACACATTGCAGGAACACCACTGATAGACACACCCTGCAGGAACTGCTCAGAGACACACACTGCAGGAATTGCACTGATAGATACACATTGCAGGAACTCCACTGATAGACCCACATTGCAGGGACGGAACTGAAAAACACACACGGCAGGAACAGCACTGATAGACACACACTGCAGGAACTGCACTGATAGACACACACTGCAGGAATTGCAGTGATAGACACACACTGCAGGAAACGCACTGATAGACACACACTGCAGGAATTGAACCGATAGACACACACTGCAGGAACTGCACTGATAGACACACACTGCAGGAACTGCACTGATAGACACACACTGCAGGAACTGCACTGACAGACACACACTGCAGGAACTGCACTGACAGACACACATAGCAAAAATTGAACTGGTAGACACACACTGCAGGAACTGCACTGATTGACACACACTGCAGGAACTGCACTGTTTGACACACACTGCAGGAAAAGCACTGATAGACACACACTGCAGCAACTGCACTGATAGACACACCCTGCAGGAACTGCTCAGAGAGACACACACTGCAGGAATTGCACTGATAGACACACACTGCAGGAACTGAACTGGTAGACACACACTGCAGGAACGGCACTGATTGACACACACACTGCAGGAACTGCACTGTTTGACACACACTGCAGGAAAAGCACTGATAGACACACACTGCAGCAACTGCACTGATAGACACACCCTGCAGGAACTGCTCAGAGAGACACACACTGCAGGAATTGCACTGATAGACACACACTGCAGGAACTGAACTGGTAGACACACACTGCAGGAACGGCACTGATTGACACACACACTGCAGGAACTGCACTGATGGACACACACTGCAGGAACTGCACTGATAGACACACACTGCAGGAAAAGCACTGATAGACACACACGGCAGGAACTACACTGATATAAAAACAGAGCAAGAATTGAACTGGTAGACACACACTGCAGGAATTGAACAGATAGAAACACACTGCAGCAACTGAACTGATAGACACACACTGCAGGAATTGCACTGATAGACACACACTGCAGGAACTGCACTGATAGACACGAAGTGCAGGAACTGCACTGAGAGACACACACTGCAGGAACTGCTCAGAGAGACACACACTGCAGGAATTGCACTGATAGACACACACTGCAGGAAAAGCACTGATAGACACAAAGTGCAGGAACTGCACTGATAGACACACACTGCAGGGACTGCACTGATATACACACACTGCAGGAATTGAACAGATCGACACACACTGCAGGGACTGCACTGATAGACACAAACTGCAGGAATTGAATTGATAGACACACATTACAGGAACACCACTGATAGACACACCCTGCAGGAACTGCTCAGAGACACACACTGCAGGAATTGCACTGATAGACACACACTGCAGGAACACCACTGATAGACACACCCTGCAGGAACTGCACTGATAGACACACACTGCAGGGACTGCACTGATAGACACACACTGCAGGAAACGCACTGATAGACACACACTGCAGGAACTGAACTGATACACACACACTGCAGCAACTGCACTGATAGACACACACTGCAGGAACTGCACTGATATACACACACTGCAGGAACTGCACTGACAGACACACACTGCAGGAACTGCACTGACAGACACACACTGCAGGAACTGCACTGACAGACACACACTGCAGGAACTGCACTGATAGACACACACTACAGGAACTGCACTGATCGAAACACACTGCAGGAACTGCACTGATCGACACACACTGCAGGAACTGCACTGATCGACACACACTGCAGGAACTGCACTGATCGACACACACTGCAGGAACTGCACTGATCGACACACACTGCAGGAACTGCACTGATAGACACACACTGCAGCAACTGCATTGATCGACACACACTGCAGGAACTGCACTGATAGACACACACTGCAGGAACTGCACTGAGAGACACACACTGCAGGAACTGCACTGATAGACACACACTACAGGAACTGCACTGATCGAAACACACTGCAGGAACTGCACTGATCGACACACACTGCAGGAACTGCACTGATCGACACACACTGCAGGAACTGCACTGATCGACACACACTGCAGGAACTGCACTGATCGACACACACTGCAGGAACTGCACTGATCGACACACACTGCAGCAACTGCACTGATAGACACACACTGCAGGAAGTGAACTGATATACACACACTGCAGGAATTGCACTGATAGACACACATTACAGGAACATACCTGACTGACTCACACAGCAGGAACTGCACTGATAGACACGCACAGCAGGAACTGCACCGACAGACACACACTGCAGGAACTGCACCGACAGACACACACTGCAGGAACTGCACCGACAGACACACACTGCAGGAACTGCACCGACAGACACACACTGCAGGAACTGCACCGACAGACACACACTGCAGGAACTGCACTGACAGACACACACTGCAGGAACTGCACTGACAGACACACACTGCAGGAACTGCACTGACAGACACACACTGCAGGAACTGCACTGATTGACACACACTGCAGGAACTGCACTGACAGACACACACTGCAGGAACTGCACTGACAGACACACACTGCAGGAACTGCACTGACAGACACACACTGCAGGAAAAGCACTGATAGACACGAAGTGCAGGAACTGCACTGATAGACACACACTGCAGGAACTGCTCAGAGAGACACACACTGCAGGAATTGCACTGATAGACACACACTGCAGGAAAAGCACTGATAGACACACACTGCAGGAAAAGCACTGATAGACACACACTGCAGGAAACGCACTGATAGACACACATTGCAGGAACACCACTGATAGACACACCCTGCAGGAACTGCTCAGAGACACACATTGCAGGAATTGCACTGATAGACACAAACTGCAGGAACTCCACTGATAGACCCACATTGCAGGGACGGAACTGAAAAACACACACGGCAGGAACAGCACTGATAGACACAAACTGCAGGAACTGCACTGATAGACACACACTGCAGGAATTGCAGTGATAGACACACACTGCAGGAAACGCACTGATAGACACACACTGCAGGAATTGAACCGATAGACACACACTGCAGGAACTGCACTGATAGACACACACTGCAGGAACTGCACTGATAGACACACACTGCAGGAACTGCACTGACAGACACACACTGCAGGAACTGCACTGACAGACACACATAGCAAAAATTGAACTGGTAGACACACACTGCAGGAACTGCACTGATTGACACACACTGCAGGAACTGCACTGTTTGACACACACTGCAGGAAAAGCACTGATAGACACACACTGCAGCAACTGCACTGATAGACACACCCTGCAGGAACTGCTCAGAGAGACACACACTGCAGGAATTGCACTGATAGACACACACTGCAGGAACTGAACTGGTAGACACACACGGCAGGAACGGCACTGATTGACACACACACTGCAGGAACTGCACTGTTTGACACACACTGCAGGAAAAGCACTGATAGACACACACTGCAGCAACTGCACTGATAGACACACCCTGCAGGAACTGCTCAGAGAGACACACACTGCAGGAATTGCACTGATAGACACACACTGCAGGAACTGAACTGGTAGACACACACTGCAGGAACGGCACTGATTGACACACACACTGCAGGAACTGCACTGATGGACACACACTGCAGGAACTGCACTGATAGACACACACTGCAGGAAAAGCACTGATAGACACACACGGCAGGAACTACACTGATATAAAAACAGAGCAAGAATTGAACTGGTAGACACACACTGCAGGAATTGAACAGATAGAAACACACTGCAGCAACTGAACTGATAGACACACACTGCAGGAATTGCACTGATAGACACACACTGCAGGAACTGCACTGATAGACACGAAGTGCAGGAACTGCACTGAGAGACACACACTGCAGGAACTGCTCAGAGAGACACACACTGCAGGAACTGCACTGATAGACACACACTGCAGGAACTGCACTGATAGACACACACTGCAGGAACTGCACTGAGAGACACACACTGCAGGAACTGCACTGATAGACACACACTCCAGGAACTGCACTGATAGACACACACTGCAGGAACTGCACTGATAGACACACACTGCAGGAACTGCACTGATAGACACACACTGCAGGAACTGCACTGATAGACACACACTGCAGGAACTGCACTGATAGACACGAAGTGCAGGAACTGCACTGAGAGACACACACTGCAGGAACTGCTCAGAGAGACACACTGCAGGAACTGCACTGATAGACACGAAGTGCAGGAACTGCACTGAGAGACACACACTGCAGGAACTGCTCAGAGAGACACACACTGCAGGAACTGCACTGATAGACACACACTGCAGGAACTGCACTGATAGACACACACTGCAGGAACTGCACTGATAGACACACACTCCAGGAACTGCACTGATAGACACACACTGCAGGAACTGCACTGATAGACACACACTGCAGGAACTGCACTGATAGACACACACTGCAGGAACTGCACTGATAGACACACACTGCAGGAACTGCACTGATAGACACACACGGCAGGAACTGCACTGATAGACACACACTGCAGGAACTGCTCAGAGAGACACACACTGCAGGAACTGCACTGATAGACACACACTGCAGGAACTGCACTGATAGACACACACTGCAGGAACTGCACTGATAGACCCACACTGCAGGAACTGCACTGATAGACACACACTGCAGGAACTGCACTGATAGACACACACTGCAGGAACTGCACTGATAGACACACACGGCAGGAACTGCTCAGAGAGACACACACTGCAGGAACTGCACTGATAGACACACACTGCAGGAACTGCACTGATAGACACACACTCCAGGAACTGCACTGATAGACACACACTGCAGGAACTGCACTGATAGACACACACTGCAGGAACTGCTCAGAGAGACACACACTGCAGGAACTGCACTGATAGACACACACTGCAGGAACTGCACTGATAGACACACACGGCAGGAACTGCACTGATAGACACACACTGCAGGCACTGCTCAGAGAGACACACACTGCAGGAACTGCACTGATAGACACGAAGTGCAGGAACTGCACTGAGAGACACACACTGCAGGAACTGCACTGATAGACACACACTGCAGGAACTGCACTGATAGACACACACGGCAGGAACTGCACTGATAGACACACACTGCAGGAACTGCTCAGAGAGACACACACTGCAGGAACTGCACTGATAGACACGAAGTGCAGGAACTGCACTGAGAGACACACACTGCAGGAACTGCTCAGAGAGACACACACTGCAGGAACTGCACTGATAGACACGAAGTGCAGGAACTGCACTGAGAGACACACACTGCAGGAACTGCTCAGAGAGACACACACTGCAGGAACTGCACTGATAGACACACACTGCAGGAACTGCACTGATAGACACACACTGCAGGAACTGCACTGATAGACACACACTGCAGGAACTGCACTGATAGACACACACTGCAGGAACTGCACTGATAGACACACACTGCAGGAACTGCTCAGAGAGACACACACTGCAGGAACTGCACTGATAGACACACTGCAGGAACTGCACTGATAGACACACACTGCAGGAACTGCACTGATAGACACACACTGCAGGAACTGCTCAGAGATA
Source organism: Chiloscyllium punctatum (assembly GCF_047496795.1). Classification (NCBI taxonomy): domain Eukaryota; kingdom Metazoa; phylum Chordata; class Chondrichthyes; order Orectolobiformes; family Hemiscylliidae; genus Chiloscyllium; species Chiloscyllium punctatum. The sequence goes on from NC_092758.1 coordinate 87,849,080, forward strand.
CACACACTGCAGGAATTGAACTGATAGACACACATTGCAGGAACAGCACTGATAGACACACACTGCAGTAACTGCACTGATAGAAACACATTGCAGGAACTACATTGAGAGAACCACATTGCCGGATTTGAACTGATAGACCCACAGTGCAGGAAACGCACTGGTAGACACACATAGCAAGAATTGAACTGATTGACACACACTGCAGGAAAAGCACTGATAGACACAAAGTGCAGGAACTGCACTGATAGACACACACTGCAGGAACTGCACTGATTGACACACACTGCAGGAAAAGCACTGATAGACACAAAGTGCAGGAACTGCACTGATAGACACACAATGCAGGAACTGCACTGATTGACACACACTGCAGGAAAAGCACTGATAGACACAAAGTGCAGGAACTGCACTGATAGACACACAATGCAGGAACTGCACTGATAGACACACACTGCAGGAACTGCACTGATAGACACACACTGAAGGAACTGCACTGAAACACAGACACTGCAACAACTGCACTGATAGTCACACACTGCAGGAACTGCACTGATAGACACACACTGCAGGAACTGAATTGATAGACACACACTGCAGGAACTGCACTGATAGACACACCCTGCAGGAACTGCTCAGAGAGACACACACTGCAGGAACTGCACTGATAGACACACACTTCAGGAACTGCACTGATAGACACACAGCAGGAACTGCTCAGATATACCCACACTGCAGGAACTGCAGTGATAGACACACATTGCAGGAACTACACTGAGAGAACCACATTGACGGAATTGAACTGATATACCCACATTGCAGGAACAGCACTGATAGACACACACTGCAGGAACTGCACGGATGGACACACACTGCAGGAACTGCACTGATGGACACACACTGCAGGAACTGCGCTGATAGACACACACTGCAGGAATTGCAATGATAGACACACACACTGCAGGAACTGCACTGATATACACACACTGCAGGAACTGCAGTGATAGACACACACTGCAGGAACTGCACTGATAGACACACACACTGCAGGAACTGCACTGATGGACACACACTGCAGGAATTGCACTGATGGACACACACTGCAGGAACTGCGCTGATAGACACACACTGCAGGCAAAGCACTGATAGACACACACTGCAGGAACTGCACTGATAGACACACAATGCAGGAACTGCACTGATAGACACACAATGCAGGAACTGCACTGATACACACACTGCAGGAAAAGCACTGATAGACACAAAGTGCAGGAACTGCACTGATATACACACACTGCAGGAACTGCACTGATAGACACACCCTGCAGGAAGTGCTCAGAGAGACACACACTGCAGGAATTGCACCAATAGACACACACTGCCGGAACAGCACAAATAGACACACACTGCAGGAACTGCACTGATAGACACACACTGCAGGAACTGCACTGATCGAAACACACTGCAGGAACTGCACTGATTGACACACACTGCAGGAACTGCACTGATCGACACACACTGCAGGAACTGCACTGATCGACACACACTGCAGGAACTGCACTGATCGACACACACTGCAGGAACTGCACTGATAGACATACATTGCAGGAACTGAACTGATAAACACACACGGCAGGAACTGCACTGATACACACACCCAGCAGGAACTGAACTGATACACACACACTGGAGGAACTGAACTGATACACACACACTGCAGGAACTGCACTGATAGACACACAATGCAGGAAATGCACTGATAGACACACAATGCAGGAAAAGCACTGATAGACACAAAGTGCAGGAACTGCACTGATATACACACACTGCAGGAACTGCACTGACAGACACACACTGAAGGAACTGCACTGACAGACACACACTGCAGGAACTGCACTGACAGACACACACTGCAGGAACTGCACTGATAGACACACACTACAGGAACTGCACTGATCGAAACACACTGCAGGAACTGCACTGATCGACACACACTGCAGGAACTGCACTGATCGACACACACTGCAGGAACTGCACTGATCGACACACACTGCAGGAACTGCACTGATCGACACACACTGCAGGAACTGCACTGATAGACACACACTGCAGCAACTGCATTGATCGACACACACTGCAGGAACTGCACTGATAGACACACACTGCAGGAACTGCACTGAGAGACACACACTGCAGGAACTGCACTGAGAGACACACACTGCAGGAACTGCACTGAGAGACACACACTGCAGGAACTGCAGAGACACACACTGCAGGAACTGCACTGATAGACACACACTGCAGGAACTGCACTGATAGACATACACTGCAGGAACTGAACTGATAGACACACACTGCATGAACTGCACTGATAGACAAAGATAGCAAGAATTCAACTGATAGACACACACTGCAGGAACTGCTCAGAGAGACACACACTGCAGGAACTGCAATGATAGACACACATAGCAAGAATTCAACTGATAGACACACACTGCAAGAATTGAACAGATACAAACACACTGCAGGAACTGCACTGATAGACACACACTGCAGGAACTGCACTGATAGACACACACTGCTAGAACTGCACTGAGAGACACACACTGCAGGAAATGAACTGATAGACCCACATTGCAGGAACTGAACTGATAAACACACACTGCAAGAACTGCACTGATAGACACACACTGCAGGAACTGCACGGATGGACACACACTGCAGGAACTGCACTGATAGACACACACTGCAGGAACTGCACTGAGAGACACACACTGCATGAACTGCACTGATTGACACACACTGCAGGAACTGCACTGACAGACACACACTGCAGGAACTGCACTGACCGACACAAACTGCAGGAACTGCACTGATAGACACACAATGCAGGAACTGAAGTGATACACACACACTGCAGCAACTGCACTGATATACACACACTGTAGGAACTGCACTGATAGACCCACATTGCAGGAACTGAACTGAGAAACACACACTGCAGGAATTGCACTGATAGACACACACTGCAGGAACTGCACTGATAGACCCACATTGCAGGAACTGAACTGAGAAACACACACTGCAGGAAGTGCACTGATAGACACACACTGCCGGAACAGCACAAAGAGACACACACTGCAGGAACTGCACTGATAGACACACACTGCAGGAACTGCACTGATAGACACACACTGCAGGAACTGCACTGATAGACACACACTGCAGGAACTGCACTGATAGACACACACTGCAGGAACTGCAGTGATAGACACACATTGCAGGAACTGCACGGATGGACACACACTGCAGGAAGTGCACTGATAGACACACACTGCCGGAACAGCACAAAGAGACACACACTGCAGGAACTGCACTGATAGACACACACTGCAGGAAATGCACTGATCGATACACACTGCAGGAACTGCACTGATCGACAAACACTGCAGGAACTGAACTGAATGCCACACTGCAGGAAACGCACTGGTAGACACAAACTGCAGGAACTGCACTGATTGACACACACTGCAGGAACTGAACTGATAGACACACATTGCAGGATCTCCCCTGATAGACCCACATTGCAGGAACTGAACTGATAAACACACACTGCAGGAAAAGCACAAATAGACACACACTGCAGGAACTGCACTGATAGACACACACTGAAGGAACTGCACTGATAGACACACACTGCAGGAACTGCACTGATAGACAAAGATAGCAAGAATTCAACTGATAGACACACACTGCAGGAACTGCTCAGAGAGACACACACTGCAGGAATTGCACTGACAGACACACACTGCAGGAACTGCACTAATAGACGCACACTGCAGGAACTGCACAGATAGACACACAATACAGGAACTGCACTAATAGAAACACACTGCAGGAACTGCTCAGAGATACACACACTGCAGGAACTGCACTGATAGACACACACTGCAGGAACTGCACTGATAGACCCACATTGCAGGAACTGAACTGAGAAACACACTCTGCAGGAAGTGCACTGATAGACACACACTGCAGGAACAGCACAAATAGACACACACTGCAGGAACTGCACTGATCGACACACACTGCAGGAACTGCACTGATCGACACACACTGCAGGAACTGCACTGATCGACACACACTGCAGGAAATGCACTGATAGACACACACTGCAGGAACTGCACTGATAGACACACACTGCAGGAACTGCAGTGATAGACACACACTGCAGGAACTGCACTGATAGACAAAGATAGAAAGAATTCAACTGATAGACACACATCGCAAGAATTCAACTGATAGACACACACTGCAAGAATTGAACAGATAGAAACACACTGCAGGAACTGCACTGATACACACACCCAGCAGGAACTGAACTGATAGACACACACTGCAGGAACTGCACTGATCAACACACACTGCAGGAACTGAACTGAAAGACACACATTGCAGGAAATGCACTGATAGACATTCACTGCATGAACTGCACTGATAGATAAAGATAGCAAGAATTCAACTGATACACACACCCAGCAGGAACTGAACTGATAGACACACACTGTAGGAACTGCACTGATAGACATACACTGCAGGAACTGAACTGATAGACACACACTGTAGGAACTGCACTGATAGACACACATAGCAAGAATTCAACTGATACACACACCCAGCAGGAACTGAACTGATAGACACACACTGGAGGAACTGAACTGATACACACACACTGCAGGAACTGCAGTGATAGACACACACTGCAGGAACTGCACTGATCGACACACATTGCAGGAAATGCACTGATAGACATTCACTGCATGAACTGCACTGATAGATAAAAATAGCAAGAATTCAACTGATAGACACACACTGCAAGAATTCAACTGATAGACACACACTGCAAGAATTCAACTGATAGACACACACTGCAAGAATTCAACTGATAGACACACACTGCAGGAACTGAACTGATAGACACACACTGCAGGAACTGCACTGATAGATACACCCTGCAGGAACTGAACTGATACACACACAATGCAGGAACTGCATGATAGACACACACTGGAGGAACTGAACTGATACACACACACTGCAGCAACTGCACTGATAGACACACACTGCAGGGACTGCACTGATAGACACACACTGCAGGGACTGCACTGATAGACACACACTGCAGGAACTGCACTGATAGACACACACTGCAGGAACTGCACTGATAGACACACCCTGCAGGAAGTGCTCAGAGAGACACACACTGCAGGAACTGCACTGATAGACACACAGAGCAAGAATTAGACTGATCGACACACACTGCAGGATCTGCACTGATAGACACACAATGCAGGATCTGCACTGATAGACACACAATGTATGAACTGCACAAATAGACACACATTACAGGGACTGAACTGATAGACACACACTGCAGGAACTGCACGGACAGACACACACTGCAGGAATTGCACTGACAGACACACACTGCAGGAACTGCACTAATAGACGCACACTGCAGGAACTGCAAAGATAGACACACACTGCAGGAACTGAACTGATAGACACACAATGCAGGATCTGCACTGATAGACACACAATGTATGAACTGCACAAATAGACACACATTACAGGGACTGAACTGATAGACACACACTGCAGGAACTGCACGGATAGACACACACTGTAGGAACTGCACGAATAGACGCACACTGCAGGAACTGCACAGATAGACACACACTGCACGAACAGCACTGATAGAAACACACTGCAGGAACTGCTCAGAGATACACACACTGCAGGAATTGAACTGATAGACACACACTGCAAGAATTGAACAGATAGAAACACACTGCAGGAACTGAACTGATAGACACACACTGCAGGAACTGAACTGAAACACACACACTGCAGGAACTGAACTGAAACACACACAATGCAGGAACTGCACTGATAGACACACACTGGAGGAACTGAACTGATACACACACACTGCAGCAACTGCACTGATAGACACACACTGCAGGAACTGCACTGATAGACACACACTGCAGGAACTGAACTGATACACACACAGAGCAAGAATTGAACTGGTAGACACACACTGCAGGAGCTGCACTGATTGACCCACAATGCAGGAACTGCACTGATAGACACACAATGCAGGAACTGCACTGTTAGACACACACTGCAGGAATTGAACTGATAGACACACACTGCAAGAATTGAACAGATAGAAACACACTGCAGGAACTGAACTGATAGACACACACTGCAGGAACTGAACTGAAACACACACACTGCAGGAACTGAACTGAAACACACACAATGCAGGAACTGCACAAGTAGACACACACTGCAGGAACGGCACTGATAGACACACACTGCAGGAACGGCACTGATAGACACACACTGCAGGAACTGCACTGATAGACACGAAGTGCAGGAACTGCACTGAGAGACACACACTGCAGGAACTGCTCAGAGAGACACACACTGCAGGAATTGCACTGATAGACACACACTGCAGGAAAAGCACTGATAGACACAAAGTGCAGGAACTGCACTGATAGACACACACTGCAGGGACTGCACTGATAGACGCAAACTGCAGGAATTGAATTGATAGACACACATTGCAGGAACACCACTGATAGACACACCCTGCAGGAACTGCTCAGAGACACACACTGCAGGAATTGCACTGATAGACACACACTGCAGGAACACCACTGATAGACACACCCTGCAGCAACTGCACTGATAGACACAAAGTGCACGAACTGCACTGATAGAGACACACACTGCAGGAACTGCACTGATAGAGACACACTGCAGGAACTGCACTGATAGACACACACTGCAGGAACTGCACTGATAGACACACACTGCAGCAACTGCACTGATAGACACACACTGCAGGAACTGCACTGATAGACACACACTGCAGGAACTGCACTGATAGACACACACTGCAGGAACTGCACTGATAGACACACACTGCAGGAACTGCACTGATAGACACACAATGCAGGAACTGCACTGATTGACACACACTGCAGGAAAAGCACTGATAGACACAAGGTGCAGGAACTGCACTGATAGACACACAATGCAGGAACTGCACTGATAGACACACACTGCAGGAACTGCACTGATAGACACACACTGAAGGAACTGCACTGAAACACAGACACTGCAACAACTGCACTGATAGTCACACACTACAGGAACTGCACTGATAGACACACACTGCAGGAACTGAATTGATAGACACACACTGCAGGAACTGCACTGATAGACACACCCTGCAGGAACTGCTCAGAGAGACACACACTGCAGGAACTGCACTGATAGACACACACTTCAGGAACTGCACAAGTAGACACACAGCAGGAACTGCTCAGATATACCCACACTGCAGGAACTGCAGTGATAGACACACATTGCAGGAACTACACTGAGAGAACCACATTGACGGAATTGAACTGATAGACCCACATTGCAGGAACAGCACTGATAGACGCACACTGCAGGAACTGCACGGATGGACACACACTGCAGGAACTGCACTGATGGACACACACTGCAGGAACTGCGCTGATAGACACACACTGCAGGAATTGCACTGATAGACACACACACTGCAGGAACTGCACTGATATACACACACTGCAGGAACTGCAGTGATAGACACACACTGCAGGAACTGCACTGATAGACACACACACTGCAGGAACTGCACTGATGGACACACACTGCAGGAATTGCACTGATGGACACACACTGCAGGAACTGCGCTGATAGACACACACTGCAGGCAAAGCACTGATAGACACACACGGCAGGAACAGCACTGATAGACACACACTGCAGGAACTGCACTGATAGACACACAATGCAGGAACTGCACTGATAGACACACAATGCAGGAACTGCACTGATACACACACTGCAGGAAAAGCACTGATAGACACAAAGTGCAGGAACTGCACTGATATACACACACTGCAGGAACTGCACTGATAGACACACCCTGCAGGAAGTGCTCAGAGAGACACACACTGCAGGAATTGCACCAATAGACACACACTGCCGGAACAGCACAAATAGACACACACTGCAGGAACTGCACTGATAGACACACACTGCAGGAATTGCACTGATCGAAACACACTGCAGGAACTGCACTGATTGACACACACTGCATGAACTGCACTGATCGACACACACTGCAGGAACTGCACTGATCGACACACACTGCAGGAACTGCACTGATCGACACACACTGCAGGAACTGCACTGATAGACATACATTGCAGGAACTGAACTGATAAACACACACGGCAGGAACTGCACTGATACACACACCCAGCAGGAACTGAACTGATACACACACACTGGAGGAACTGAACTGATACACACACACTGCAGGAACTGCACTGATAGACACACAATGCAGGAACTGCACTGATAGACACACAATGCAGGAACTGCACTGATACACACACTGCAGGAAAAGCACTGATAGACACAAAGTGCAGGAACTGCACTGATATACACACACTGCAGGAACTGCACTGACAGACACACACTGCAGGAACTGCACTGACAGACACACACTGCAGGAACTGCACTGACAGACACACACTGCAGGAACTGCACTGATAGACACACACTACAGGAACTGCACTGATCGAAACACACTGCAGGAACTGCACTGATCGACACACACTGCAGGAACTGCACTGATCGACACACACTGCAGGAACTGCACTGATCGACACACACTGCAGGAACTGCACTGATAGACACACACTGCAGCAACTGCATTGATCGACACACACTGCAGGAACTGCACTGATAGACACACACTGCAGGAACTGCACTGAGAGACACACACTGCAGGAACTGCACTGAGAGACACACACTGCAGGAACTGCACTGAGTGACACACACTGCAGGAACTGCACTGAGAGACACACACTGCAGGAACTGCACTTATAGACACACACTGCAGGAACTGCACTGATAGACATACACTGCAGGAACTGAACTGATAGACACACACTGCATGAACTGCACTGATAGACAAAGATAGCAAGAATTCAACTGATAGACACACACTGCAGGAACTGCTCAGAGAGACACACAATGCAGGAACTGCACTGATAGACACACACTGCAGGAACTGCACTGATAGACACACACTGAAGGAACTGCACTGAAACACAGACACTGCAACAACTGCACTGATAGTCACACACTACAGGAACTGCACTGATAGACACACACTGCAGGAACTGAATTGATAGACACACACTGCAGGAACTGCACTGATAGACACACCCTGCAGGAACTGCTCAGAGAGACACACACTGCAGGAACTGCACTGATAGACACACACTTCAGGAACTGCACAAGTAGACACACAGCAGGAACTGCTCAGATATACCCACACTGCAGGAACTGCAGTGATAGACACACATTGCAGGAACTACACTGAGAGAACCACATTGACGGAATTGAACTGATAGACCCACATTGCAGGAACAGCACTGATAGACGCACACTGCAGGAACTGCACGGATGGACACACACTGCAGGAACTGCACTGATGGACACACACTGCAGGAACTGCGCTGATAGACACACACTGCAGGAATTGCACTGATAGACACACACACTGCAGGAACTGCACTGATATACACACACTGCAGGAACTGCAGTGATAGACACACACTGCAGGAACTGCACTGATAGACACACACACTGCAGGAACTGCACTGATGGACACACACTGCAGGAATTGCACTGATGGACACACACTGCAGGAACTGCGCTGATAGACACACACTGCAGGCAAAGCACTGATAGACACACACGGCAGGAACAGCACTGATAGACACACACTGCAGGAACTGCACTGATAGACACACAATGCAGGAACTGCACTGATAGACACACAATGCAGGAACTGCACTGATACACACACTGCAGGAAAAGCACTGATAGACACAAAGTGCAGGAACTGCACTGATATACACACACTGCAGGAACTGCACTGATAGACACACCCTGCAGGAAGTGCTCAGAGAGACACACACTGCAGGAATTGCACCAATAGACACACACTGCCGGAACAGCACAAATAGACACACACTGCAGGAACTGCACTGATAGACACACACTGCAGGAATTGCACTGATCGAAACACACTGCAGGAACTGCACTGATTGACACACACTGCATGAACTGCACTGATCGACACACACTGCAGGAACTGCACTGATCGACACACACTGCAGGAACTGCACTGATCGACACACACTGCAGGAACTGCACTGATAGACATACATTGCAGGAACTGAACTGATAAACACACACGGCAGGAACTGCACTGATACACACACCCAGCAGGAACTGAACTGATACACACACACTGGAGGAACTGAACTGATACACACACACTGCAGGAACTGCACTGATAGACACACAATGCAGGAACTGCACTGATAGACACACAATGCAGGAACTGCACTGATACACACACTGCAGGAAAAGCACTGATAGACACAAAGTGCAGGAACTGCACTGATATACACACACTGCAGGAACTGCACTGACAGACACACACTGCAGGAACTGCACTGACAGACACACACTGCAGGAACTGCACTGACAGACACACACTGCAGGAACTGCACTGATAGACACACACTACAGGAACTGCACTGATCGAAACACACTGCAGGAACTGCACTGATCGACACACACTGCAGGAACTGCACTGATCGACACACACTGCAGGAACTGCACTGATCGACACACACTGCAGGAACTGCACTGATAGACACACACTGCAGCAACTGCATTGATCGACACACACTGCAGGAACTGCACTGATAGACACACACTGCAGGAACTGCACTGAGAGACACACACTGCAGGAACTGCACTGAGAGACACACACTGCAGGAACTGCACTGAGTGACACACACTGCAGGAACTGCACTGAGAGACACACACTGCAGGAACTGCACTTATAGACACACACTGCAGGAACTGCACTGATAGACATACACTGCAGGAACTGAACTGATAGACACACACTGCATGAACTGCACTGATAGACAAAGATAGCAAGAATTCAACTGATAGACACACACTGCAGGAACTGCTCAGAGAGACACACACTGCAGGAACTGCAATGATAGACACACATAGCAAGAATTCAACTGATAGACACACACTGCAAAAATTGAACAGATACAAACACACTGCAGGAACTGAACTGATAGACACACACTGCAGCAACTGCATTGATCTACACACACTGCAGGAACTGCACTGATAGACACACACTGCAGGAACTGCACTGAGAGACACACACTGCAGGAACTGCACTGAGAGACACACACTGCAGGAACTGCACTGATAGACACACACTGCAGGAACTGCACTGATAGACACACACTGCAGGAACTGCACTGAGAGACACACACTGCAGGAAATGAACTGATAGACCCACATTGCAGGAACTGAACTGATAAACACACACTGCAAGAACTGCACTGATAGACACACACTGCAGGAACTGCACGGATGGACACACACTGCAGGAACTGCACTGATAGACACACACTGCAGGAACTGCACTGAGAGACACACACTGCAGGAACTGCACTGACAGACACACACTGCAGGAACTGCACTGACCGACACAAACTGCAGGAACTGCACTGATAGACACACAATGCAGGAACTGAAGTGATACACACACACTGCAGCAACTGCACTGATATACACACACTGTAGGAACTGCACTGATAGACCCACATTGCAGGAACTGAACTGAGAAACACACACTGCAGGAATTGCACTGATAGACACACACTGCAGGAACTGCACTGATAGACCCACATTGCAGGAACTGAACTGAGAAAAACACACTGCAGGAAGTGCACTGATAGACACACACTGCCGGAACAGCACAAAGAGACACACACTGCATGAACTGCACTGATAGACACACACTGCAGGAACTGAACTGAATGCCACACTGCAGGAACTGCACTGATCGACAAACACTGCAGGAACTGAACTGAATGCCACACTGCAGGAAACGCACTGGTAGACACAAACTGCAGGAACTGCACTGATTGACACACACTGCAGGAACTGAACTGATAGACACACATTGCAGGATCTCCCCTGATAGACCCACATTGCAGGAACTGAACTGATAAACACACACTGCAGGAAAAGCACAAATAGACACACACTGCAGGAACTGCACTGATAGACACACACTGAAGGAACTGCACTGATAGACACACACTGCAGGAACTGCACTGATAGACAAAGATAGCAAGAATTCAACTGATAGACACACACTGCAGGAACTGCTCAGAGAGACACACACTGCAGGAATTGCACTGACAGACACACACTGCAGGAACTGCACTAATAGACGCACACTGCAGGAACTGCACAGATAGACACACAATACAGGAACTGCACTAATAGAAACACACTGCAGGAACTGCTCAGAGATACACACACTGCAGGAATTGAACTGATAGACACACACTGCAGGAACTGCACTGATAGACCCACATTGCAGGAACTGAACTGAGAAACACACTCTGCAGGAAGTGCACTGATAGACACACACTGCAGGAACAGCACAAATAGACACACACTGCAGGAACTGCACTGATAGACACACACTGCACGAACTGCACTGATAGACACACACTGCACGAACTGCACTGATCGACACACACTGCAGGAACTGCACTGATAGACACACACTGCAGGAACTGCACTGATAGACACACACTGCAGGAACTGCAGTGATAGACACACACTGCAGGAACTGCACTGATAGACAAAGATAGAAAGAATTCAACTGATAGACACACATCGCAAGAATTCAACTGATAGACACACACTGCAAGAATTGAACAGATAGACACACACTGCAGGAACTGCACTGATACACACACCCAGCAGGAACTGAACTGATACACACACACTGCAGGAACTGAACTGATACACACACACTGCAGCAACTGCACTGATAGACACACACTGCAGGAACTGCACTGATACACACACCCAGCAGGAACTGCACTGATACACACACACTGCAGGAACTGAACTGATACACACACACTGCAGCAACTGCACTGATAGACACACACTGCAGGAACTGCACTGATAGACACACACTGCAGGAAATGCACTGATAGACACACACTGCAGGAACTGAACTGATACACACACACTGCAGCAACTGAATTGATAGACACACACTGCAGGAACGGCACCGATAGACACACATTCCAGGAACTGAACTGATAGACACACACTGCAGCAACTGCACTGATAGACACACACTGCAGGAACTGCACTGATAGACACACACTGCAGGAACTGCACTGATAGACACACACTGCAGGAACTGAACTGATAGACACACACTGCAGGAACTGCACTGATAGACACACACTGCAGGAACTGCACTGATAGACACACAATGCAGGAACTGAACTGATAGACACACACTGTAGGAACTGCACTGATAGACACACATAGCAAGAATTCAACTGATACACACACCCAGCAGGAACTGAACTGATAGACACACACTGCAGGAAATGCACTGATAGACATTCACTGCATGAACTGCACTGATAGATAAAGATAGCAAGAATTCAACTGATAGACACACACTGCAAGAATTCAACTGATAGACACACACTGCAAGAATTCAACTGATAGACACACACTGCAGGAACTGAACTGATAGACACACACTGCAGGAACTGCACTGATAGATACACCCTGCAGGAACTGAACTGTTACACACACAATGCAGGAAGTGCATGATAGACACACACTGGAGGAACTGAACTGATACACACACACTGCAGCAACTGCACTGATAGACACACACTGCAGGGACTGCACTGATAGACACACACTGCGGGGACTGCACTGATAGACACACACTGCAGGAACTGCACTGATAGACACACACTGCAGGAACTGCACTGATAGACACACACTGCAGGAACTGCACTGATAGACACACACTGCAGGAAAAGCACAAATAGACACACACTGCAGGAACTGCACTGATAGACACACAGAGCAAGAATTAGACTGATCGACACACACTGCAGGATCTGCACTGATAGACACACAATGCAGGATCTGCACTGAAAGACACACAATGTATGAACTGCACAAATAGACACACATTACAGGGACTGAACTGATAGACACACTCTGCAGGAACTGCACGGATAGACACACACTGCAGGAATTGCACTGACAGACACACACTGCAGGAACTGCACTAATAGACGCACACTGCAGGAACTGCAAAGATAGACACACACTGCAGGAACTGAACTGATAGACACACAATGCAGGATCTGCACTGATAGACACACAATGTATGAACTGCACAAATAGACACACATTACAGGGACTGAACTGATAGACACACACTGCAGGAACTGCACGGATAGACACACACTGTAGGAACTGCACGGATAGACGCACACTGCAGGAACTGCACAGATAGACACACACTGCACGAACAGCACTGATAGAAACACACTGCAGGAACTGCTCAGAGATACACACACTGCAGGAATTGAACTGATAGACCCACATTGCAGGAACTGAACTGAGAGACACACACTGCAGGAACTGCACTGATAGACACACACTGCACGAACTGCACTGATCGACACACACTGCAGGAACTGCACTGATAGACACACACTGCAGGAACTGCACTGATAGACAAAGATAGCAAGAATTCAACTGATAGACACACACTGCAGGAATGGCACTGATAGACACACACTGCAGGAACGGCACTGATAGACACACACTGCAGGAATGGCACTGATAGACACGCAGTTCAGGAACTGCACTGATAGACACACATTGCAGGATCTGCACTGATAGACACACACTGCAGGAACTGCACAAGTAGACACACACTGCAGGAACTGCACTGATAGACACACATTTCAGGAACTGAACTGATAGACACACACTGCAGGAAGTGCTCAGATATACCCACGCTGCAGGAACTGCAGTGATAAACACACATTGCAGGAACTACACTGAGAGAACCACATTGACGGAATTGAACTGATAGACCCACATTGCAGGAACAGCACTGATAGACACACACTGCAGGAACTGCACTGATGGACACACACTGCAGGGTCTGCACTGATATACACACACTGCAGGGACTGCACTGATATACACACACTGCAGGGACTGCACTGATAGACACACACTGCAGGAACTGAACAGACAGACACACACTGCAGGAACTGCACTGATTGATACACACTGCAGGATCTGCACTGATAGAAACACACTGCAGGATCTGCACTGATAGACACACACTGCAGGAACTGCACTGATTGACACACACTGCAGGAACTGCACTGATTGACACACACTGCAGGAACTGCACTGATTGACACACACTGCAGGAACTGCACTGATAGACAGGCAATGCAGGAACTGCACTGATAGACACACATTACAGGAACAGACCTGACTGACTCACACAGCAGGAACTGAACTGATAGACACACACTGCAGGAACTGCACTGATAGACACACATTTCAGGAACTGAACTGATAGACACACACTGCAGGAACTGCACTGATAGACACACACTGCAGGAACTGCACTGATAGACACACACTGCAGGAACTGCACTGATAGACACACATTGCAGGAATTGTACTGATAGACACACACTGCAGGAACTGCATTGATCGACGCACACTGCAGGAACTACTCAGACAGACACACTCTGCAGGAACTGCATTAATAGACACGCACTGCAGAACTGCACTAATAGACACACACTGCAGGATCTGAATTGATAGACACACACTGCAGGAACTGCACTGATAGACACATATTACAGAAAGTGCACAGACAGACGCACACTGCAGGAACTGCTCAGAGAGACACACACTGCAGGAACTGCACTGATGGACACACACTGCAGGAACTGAACTGATAGACACACACTGCAGGAACTGCACTGATAGACACACACTGCAGTAACTGCACTGATAGACACACACTGCAGGAACTGCTCAGAGAGACACACACTGCAGGAACTGCACTGAAAGACACACACTGCAGGAACTGCACTGATAGACCCACATTGCAGGAACTGCACTGATAGACACACACTGCAAGATCTGAACTGATAGAAACACACTGCAGGAACTGTACTGATAGACAAACATTCAGGAGCAACACAGAGACACACACTGCAGCAACTGCACTGATGGACACACACTGCAAGATCTGAACTGATAGACACACACTGCAGGAACTGTACTGATAGACACACACTGCAGGGACTGCACTAATAGACACACACTGCAGGGACTGCACTGAGAGACACACACTGCAGGAACTGTACTGATAGACACACACTGCAGGAACTGCACTGACAGACACACATAGCAAGAATTCAACTGATAGACACACACTGCAGGAACTGCAGTGATAGACACACACTGCAGGAAAAGCACTGATAGACACACACTGCAGGAACTGAATTGATAGTCAGACACTGCAGGAACAGCACTGATAGACACACACTGCAGGAACTGCACAGATAGACACACATTGCAGGAACTGCAGTGATAGACCCACATTGCAGGAACTGCTTAGAGAGACACACACTGCAGGAATTGCACTGATAGACACACACTGCAGTAACTGCACTGATAGACACACACTGCAGGAACTGCACTGTTAGACACCCACTGCAGGAACTGCACTGATCGGCACACACTGCAGGAACTGTACTGATAGTCACACACACGGCAGGAACTGCACTGATAGACACACACTGCAGCAACTGTACTGATAGATACACACTGCAGGAACTGCACTGATAGACACAAACTGCAGGAACTGCACTGATAGACACACACTGCAGGAACTGCACTGATAGACACACACTGCAGGAAACGCACTGATAGACACACACTGCAGGAACTGAACTGATACACACACACTGCAGCAACTGCACTGATAGACACACTCTGCAGGAACTGCATTAATAGACACGCACTGCAGAACTGCACTAATAGACACACACTGCAGGATCTGAATTGATAGACACACACTGCAGGAACTGCACTGATAGACACATATTACAGAAAGTGCACAGACAGACGCACACTGCAGGAACTGCTCAGAGAGACACACACTGCAGGAACTGCACTGATGGACACACACTGCAGGAACTGAACTGATAGACACACACTGCAGGAACTGCACTGATAGACACACACTGCAGTAACTGCACTGATAGACACACACTGCAGGAACTGCTCAGAGAGACACACACTGCAGGAACTGCACTGAAAGACACACACTGCAGGAACTGCACTGATAGACCCACATTGCAGGAACTGCACTGATAGACACACACTGCAAGATCTGAACTGATAGAAACACACTGCAGGAACTGTACTGATAGACAAACATTCAGGAGCTACACAGAGACACACACTGCAGCAACTGCACTGATGGACACACACTGCAAGATCTGAACTGATAGACACACACTGCAGGAACTGTACTGATAGACACACACTGCAGGGACTGCACTAATAGACACACACTGCAGGGACTGCACTGAGAGACACACACTGCAGGAACTGTACTGATAGACACACACTGCAGGAACTGCACTGACAGACACACATAGCAAGAATTCAACTGATAGACACACACTGCAGGAACTGCAGTGATAGACACACACTGCAGGAAAAGCACTGATAGACACACACTGCAGGAACTGAATTGATAGTCACACACTGCAGGAACAGCACTGATAGACACACACTGCAGGAACTGCACTGATAGACACACATTGCAGGAACTGCAGTGATAGACCCACATTGCAGGAACTGCTTAGAGAGACACACACTGCAGGAATTGCACTGATAGACACACACTGCAGTAACTGCACTGATAGACACACACTGCAGGAACTGCACTGTTAGACACCCACTGCAGGAACTGCACTGATCGGCACACACTGCAGGAACTGTACTGATAGTCACACACACGGCAGGAACTGCACTGATAGACACACACTGCAGCAACTGTACTGATAGATACACACTGCAGGAACTGCACTGATAGACACACACTGCAGGAACTGCACTGATAGACACACACTGCAGGAACTGCACTGATAGACACAAACTGCAGGAACTGCACTGATAGACACACACTGCAGGAACTGCACTGATAGACACACACTGCAGGGACTGCACTGATAGATACACACTGCAAGAACTGCACTGATAGACACACAATGCAGGAACTGCACTGATAGACACACACTGCATGAACTGCACTGATAGACACACATAGCAAGAATTCAACTGACAGACACACACTGCAGAAACTGCTCAGAGAGACACACACTGCAGGAACTGCACTGATAGACGCACACTGCCGGAACTGAACAGATAGACACATACTGCAGGAACTGCACTGATAAACACATACTGCAGGAACTGCACTGATAGACACGCAATGCAGGAACTGCACTGATAGACAATCACTGCAGGAACTGCACTGATAGACACACACTGCAGGAACTGTACTGATAGACACACACTGCAGGAAATGCACTGGAAGACACACACTGCCTGAACTGCACTGATAGACACACATAGCAAGAATTCAACTGATAGACACACACTGCAGAAACTGCTCAGAGAGACACACACTGCAGGAACTGAACTGATAGACACACACTGCAGGAACTGCACGGATGGACACACATTGCAGGGACTGAACTGATAGACACACACTGCAGGAACTGCACTGATAGACACACAAGGCAGGAACTGCACTGATAGACACACAATGCAGGAACTGCACTGATAGACACACACTGCAGGAACTGCACTGATAGACACACACTGCAGGAACTGAATTGATAGACACACACTGCAGGAACACCACTGATCGACACACCCTGCAGGAACTGCTCAGAGAGACACACACTGCAGGAATTGCACTGATAGACATACACTGCAGGAACTGAACTGATAGACCCACATTGCAGGAACTGAACTGATAGACACACATTGCAGGAACACCACTGATAGACACATACTTCAGGAACTGCACAAGTAGACACACACTGCAGGAATGGCACTGATAGACACACACTGCAGGAACGGCACTGATAGACACACACTGCAGGAATGGCACTGATAGACACGCAGTTCAGGAACTGCACTGATAGACACACATTGCAGGATCTGCACTGATAGACACACACTGCAGGAACTGCACAAGTAGACACACACTGCAGGAACTGCACTGATAGACACACATTTCAGGAACTGAACTGATAGACACACACTGCAGGAAGTGCTCAGATATACCCACGCTGCAGGAACTGCAGTGATAAACACACATTGCAGGAACTACACTGAGAGAACCACATTGACGGAATTGAACTGATAGACCCACATTGCAGGAACAGCACTGATAGACACACACTGCAGGAACTGCACTGATGGACACACACTGCAGGGTCTGCACTGATATACACACACTGCAGGGACTGCACTGATAGACACACACTGCAGGAACTGAACAGACAGACACACACTGCAGGAACTGCACTGATTGATACACACTGCAGGATCTGCACTGATAGAAACACACTGCAGCATCTGCACTGATAGACACACACTGCAGGAACTGCACTGATTGACACACACTGCAGGAACTGCACTGATTGACACACACTGCAGGAACTGCACTGATTGACACACACTGCAGGAACTGCACTGATAGACAGGCAATGCAGGAACTGCACTGATAGACACACATTACAGGAACAGACCTGACTGACTCACACAGCAGGAACTGAACTGATAGACACACACTGCAGGAACTGCACTGATAGACACACATTTCAGGAACTGAACTGATAGACACACACTGCAGGAACTGCACTGATAGATACACCCTGCAGGAACTGAACTGTTACACACACAATGCAGGAAGTGCATGATAGACACACACTGGAGGAACTGAACTGATACACACACACTGCAGCAACTGCACTGATAGACACACACTGCAGGGACTGCACTGATAGACACACACTGCGGGGACTGCACTGATAGACACACACTGCAGGAACTGCACTGATAGACACACACTGCAGGAACTGCACTGATAGACACACACTGCAGGAACTGCACTGATAGACACACACTGCAGGAAAAGCACAAATAGACACACACTGCAGGAACTGCACTGATAGACACACAGAGCAAGAATTAGACTGATCGACACACACTGCAGGATCTGCACTGATAGACACACAATGCAGGATCTGCACTGATAGACACACAATGTATGAACTGCACAAATAGACACACATTACAGGGACTGAACTGATAGACACACTCTGCAGGAACTGCACGGATAGACACACACTGCAGGAATTGCACTGACAGACACACACTGCAGGAACTGCACTAATAGACGCACACTGCAGGAACTGCAAAGATAGACACACACTGCAGGAACTGAACTGATAGACACACAATGCAGGATCTGCACTGATAGACACACAATGTATGAACTGCACAAATAGACACACATTACAGGGACTGAACTGATAGACACACACTGCAGGAACTGCACGGATAGACACACACTGTAGGAACTGCACGGATAGACGCACACTGCAGGAACTGCACAGATAGACACACACTGCACGAACAGCACTGATAGAAACACACTGCAGGAACTGCTCAGAGATACACACACTGCAGGAATTGAACTGATAGACCCACATTGCAGGAACTGAACTGAGAGACACACACTGCAGGAACTGCACTGATAGACACACACTGCACGAACTGCACTGATCGACACACACTGCAGGAACTGCACTGATAGACACACACTGCAGGAACTGCACTGATAGACAAAGATAGCAAGAATTCAACTGATAGACACACACTGCAGGAATGGCACTGATAGACACACACTGCAGGAACGGCACTGATAGACACACACTGCAGGAATGGCACTGATAGACACGCAGTTCAGGAACTGCACTGATAGACACACATTGCAGGATCTGCACTGATAGACACACACTGCAGGAACTGCACAAGTAGACACACACTGCAGGAACTGCACTGATAGACACACATTTCAGGAACTGAACTGATAGACACACACTGCAGGAAGTGCTCAGATATACCCACGCTGCAGGAACTGCAGTGATAAACACACATTGCAGGAACTACACTGAGAGAACCACATTGACGGAATTGAACTGATAGACCCACATTGCAGGAACAGCACTGATAGACACACACTGCAGGAACTGCACTGATGGACACACACTGCAGGGTCTGCACTGATATACACACACTGCAGGGACTGCACTGATAGACACACACTGCAGGAACTGAACAGACAGACACACACTGCAGGAACTGCACTGATTGATACACACTGCAGGATCTGCACTGATAGAAACACACTGCAGGATCTGCACTGATAGACACACACTGCAGGAACTGCACTGATTGACACACACTGCAGGAACTGCACTGATTGACACACACTGCAGGAACTGCACTGATTGACACACACTGCAGGAACTGCACTGATAGACAGGCAATGCAGGAACTGCACTGATAGACACACATTACAGGAACAGACCTGACTGACTCACACAGCAGGAACTGAACTGATAGACACACACTGCAGGAACTGCACTGATAGACACACATTTCAGGAACTGAACTGATAGACACACACTGCAGGAACTGCACTGATAGACACACACTGCAGGAACTGCACTGATAGACACACACTGCAGGAACTGCACTGATAGACACACATTGCAGGAATTGTACTGATAGACACACACTGCAGGAACTGCATTGATCGACGCACACTGCAGGAACTACTCAGACAGACACACTCTGCAGGAACTGCATTAATAGACACGCACTGCAGAACTGCACTAATAGACACACACTGCAGGATCTGAATTGATAGACACACACTGCAGGAACTGCACTGATAGACACATATTACAGAAAGTGCACAGACAGACGCACACTGCAGGAACTGCTCAGAGAGACACACACTGCAGGAACTGCACTGATGGACACACACTGCAGGAACTGCACTGATAGACACACACTGCAGGAACTGCACTGATAGACACACACTGCAGTAACTGCACTGATAGACACACACTGCAGGAACTGCTCAGAGAGACACACACTGCAGGAACTGCACTGAAAGACACACACTGCAGGAACTGCACTGATAGACACACACTGCAAGATCTGAACTGATAGAAACACACTGCAGGAACTGTACTGATAGACAAACATTCAGGAGCAACACAGAGACACACACTGCAGCAACTGCACTGATGGACACACACTGCAAGATCTGAACTGATAGACACACACTGCAGGAACTGTACTGATAGACACACACTGCAGGGACTGCACTAATAGACACACACTGCAGGGACTGCACTGAGAGACACACACTGCAGGAACTGTACTGATAGACACACACTGCAGGAACTGCACTGACAGACACACATAGCAAGAATTCAACTGATAGACACACACTGCAGGAACTGCAGTGATAGACACACACTGCAGGAAAAGCACTGATAGACACACACTGCAGGAACTGAATTGATAGTCAGACACTGCAGGAACAGCACTGATAGACACACACTGCAGGAACTGCACAGATAGACACACATTGCAGGAACTGCAGTGATAGACCCACATTGCAGGAACTGCTTAGAGAGACACACACTGCAGGAATTGCACTGATAGACACACACTGCAGTAACTGCACTGATAGACACACACTGCAGGAACTGCACTGTTAGACACCCACTGCAGGAACTGCACTGATCGGCACACACGGCAGGAACTGTACTGATAGTCACACACACGGCAGGAACTGCACTGATAGACACACACTGCAGCAACTGTACTGATAGATACACACTGCAGGAACTGCACTGATAGACACACACTGCAGGAACTGCACTGATAGACACACACTGCAGGAACTGCACTGATAGACACAAACTGCAGGAACTGCACTGATAGACACACACTGCAGGAACTGCACTGATAGACACACACTGCAGGGACTGCACTGATAGATACACACTGCAAGAACTGCACTGATAGACACACAATGCAGGAACTGCACTGATAGACACACACTGCATGAACTGCACTGATAGACACACATAGCAAGAATTCAACTGACAGACACACACTGCAGAAACTGCTCAGAGAGACACACACTGCAGGAACTGCACTGATAGACGCACACTGCCGGAACTGAACAGATAGACACATACTGCAGGAACTGCACTGATAAACACATACTGCAGGAACTGCACTGATAGACACGCAATGCAGGAACTGCACTGATAGACAATCACTGCAGGAACTGCACTGATAGACACACACTGCAGGAACTGTACTGATAGACACACACTGCAGGAAATGCACTGGAAGACACACACTGCCTGAACTGCACTGATAGACACACATAGCAAGAATTCAACTGATAGACACACACTGCAGAAACTGCTCAGAGAGACACACACTGCAGGAACTGAACTGATAGACACACACTGCAGGAACTGCACGGATGGACACACATTGCAGGGACTGAACTGATAGACACACACTGCAGGAACTGCACTGATAGACACACAAGGCAGGAACTGCACTGATAGACACACAATGCAGGAACTGCACTGATAGACACACACTGCAGGAACTGCACTGATAGACACACACTGCAGGAACTGCTCAGAGAGACACACACTGCAGGAATTGCACTGATAGACATACACTGCAGGAACTGAACTGATAGACCCACATTGCAGGAACTGAACTGATAGACACACATTGCAGGAACACCACTGATAGACACATACTTCAGGAACTGCACAAGTAGACACACACTGCAGGAATGGCACTGATAGACACACACTGCAGGAACGGCACTGATAGACACACACTGCAGGAATGGCACTGATAGACACGCAGTTCAGGAACTGCACTGATAGACACACATTTCAGGAACTGAACTGATAGACACACACTGCAGGAAGTGCTCAGATATACCCACGCTGCAGGAACTGCAGTGATAAACACACATTGCAGGAACTACACTGAGAGAACCACATTGACGGAATTGAACTGATAGACCCACATTGCAGGAACAGCACTGATAGACACACACTGCAGGAACTGCACTGATGGACACACACTGCAGGGTCTGCACTGATATACACACACTGCAGGGACTGCACTGATAGACACACACTGCAGGAACTGAACAGACAGACACACACTGCAGGAACTGCACTGATTGATACACACTGCAGGATCTGCACTGATAGAAACACACTGCAGGATCTGCACTGATAGACACACACTGCAGGAACTGCACTGATTGACACACACTGCAGGAACTGCACTGATTGACACACACTGCAGGAACTGCACTGATTGACACACACTGCAGGAACTGCACTGATAGACAGGCAATGCAGGAACTGCACTGATAGACACACATTACAGGAACAGACCTGACTGACTCACACAGCAGGAACTGAACTGATAGACACACACTGCAGGAACTGCACTGATAGACACACATTTCAGGAACTGAACTGATAGACACACACTGCAGGAACTGCACTGATAGACACACACTGCAGGAACTGCACTGATAGACACACACTGCAGGAACTGCACTGATAGACACACATTGCAGGAATTGTACTGATAGACACACACTGCAGGAACTGCATTGATCGACGCACACTGCAGGAACTACTCAGACAGACACACTCTGCAGGAACTGCATTAATAGACACGCACTGCAGAACTGCACTAATAGACACACACTGCAGGATCTGAATTGATAGACACACACTGCAGGAACTGCACTGATAGACACATATTACAGAAAGTGCACAGACAGACGCACACTGCAGGAACTGCTCAGAGAGACACACACTGCAGGAACTGCACTGATGGACACACACTGCAGGAACTGCACTGATAGACACACACTGCAGGAACTGCACTGATAGACACACACTGCAGTAACTGCACTGATAGACACACACTGCAGGAACTGCTCAGAGAGACACACACTGCAGGAACTGCACTGAAAGACACACACTGCAGGAACTGCACTGATAGACACACACTGCAAGATCTGAACTGATAGAAACACACTGCAGGAACTGTACTGATAGACAAACATTCAGGAGCAACACAGAGACACACACTGCAGCAACTGCACTGATGGACACACACTGCAAGATCTGAACTGATAGACACACACTGCAGGAACTGTACTGATAGACACACACTGCAGGGACTGCACTAATAGACACACACTGCAGGGACTGCACTGAGAGACACACACTGCAGGAACTGTACTGATAGACACACACTGCAGGAACTGCACTGACAGACACACATAGCAAGAATTCAACTGATAGACACACACTGCAGGAACTGCAGTGATAGACACACACTGCAGGAAAAGCACTGATAGACACACACTGCAGGAACTGAATTGATAGTCAGACACTGCAGGAACAGCACTGATAGACACACACTGCAGGAACTGCACAGATAGACACACATTGCAGGAACTGCAGTGATAGACCCACATTGCAGGAACTGCTTAGAGAGACACACACTGCAGGAATTGCACTGATAGACACACACTGCAGTAACTGCACTGATAGACACACACTGCAGGAACTGCACTGTTAGACACCCACTGCAGGAACTGCACTGATCGGCACACACTGCAGGAACTGAACTGATAGTCACACACACGGCAGGAACTGCACTGATAGACACACACTGCAGCAACTGTACTGATAGATACACACTGCAGGAACTGCACTGATAGACACAAACTGCAGGAACTGCACTGATAGACACACACTGCAGGAACTGCACTGATAGACACACACTGCAGGAACTGCACTGATTGACACACACTGCAGGGACTGCACTGATAGATACACACTGCAAGAACTGCACTGATAGACACACAATGCAGGAACTGCACTGATAGACACACACTGCATGAACTGCACTGATAGACACACATAGCAAGAATTCAACTGACAGACACACACTGCAGAAACTGCTCAGAGAGACACACACTGCAGGAACTGCACTGATAGACGCACACTGCCGGAACTGAACAGATAGACACATACTGCAGGAACTGCACTGATAAACACATACTGCAGGAACTGCACTGATAGACACGCAATGCAGGAACTGCACTGATAGACAATCACTGCAGGAACTGCACTGATAGACACACACTGCAGGAACTGTACTGATAGACACACACTGCAGGAAATGCACTGGAAGACACACACTGCCTGAACTGCACTGATAGACACACATAGTAAGAATTCAACTGATAGACACACACTGCAGAAACTGCTCAGAGAGACACACACTGCAGGAACTGAACTGATAGACACACACTGCAGGAACTGCACGGATGGACACACATTGCAGGAACTGAACTGATAGACAAACACTGCAGGAACTGAATTGATAGACACACACTGCAGGAACGGCACTGATAGACACGCAATGCATGAACTGCACGGATTGACACACACTGCAGGAACTGCACTGATAGACACACACTGCAGGAAAAGCACAAATAGACACACACTGCAGGAACAGCACTGATACACACACACTGCAGGATCTGCTCAGAGAGACACATACTGCAGGAACTGCACTGATAAACACACATTGCAGGAACTGCACTGATAGACACACATTGCAGGAAAAGCACAAATAGACACACACTGCAGGAACTGCACTGATAAACACACACTGCAGGAACTGCACTGATAGACCCACATTGCAGGAACTGCTCAGAGAGACACACACTGCAGGAATTGCACTGATAGACACACACTGCAGGAACACCACTAATAGACACACACGGCAGGAATTGAACTGATCGAAACACACTGCAGGAACTCAGCTGATAGACACACACTGCAGGAACTGCACTGATAGACACACACTGCAGGAACTGCAGTGATAGACACACACTGCAGGAACTGCACTGATAGACACACATTGCAGGAACTGCACTGATTGACACACACTGCAGGAACTGCACTGGTAGACACACACTGCAGGAACTGACCTGACTGACTCACACAGCAGGAACTGCACGGATGGACACACACTGCAGGAACTGCACTGATAGACCCACATTCCAGGAATTGAACTGATAGACACACATTGCAGGAACTGCACAGGTTGACACACACTGCAGGAACTGCACTGATAGACACACACTGCAGGAACTGCACTGATAGACACAATGTATGAACTGCACAAATAGACACACATTACAGGGACTGAACTGATAGACACACACTGCAGGAACTGCACTGATAGACACACAATGCAGGAACTGCACTGATAGAACACACTGCAGGAACTGAACTGTACACACACACTGCAGCAACTGCACTGATAGTCACACACTGCAGGAACTGCACTGATAGACACATACTGCAGGAACTGAATTGATAGACACACACTGCAGGAACACCACTGATCGACACACCCTGCAGGAACTGCTCAGAGAGACACACACTGCAGGAATTGCACTGATCGACATACACTGTAGGAACTGAACTGATAGACCCACATTGCAGGAACTGAACTGATAGACACACATTGCAGGAACACCACTGATAGACACACACTTCAGGAACTGCACAAGTAGACACACACTGCAGGAATGGCACTGATAGACACACACTGCAGGAACGGCACTGATAGACACACACTGCAGGAACGGCACTGATAGACACACACTGCAGGAACTGCAGTGTTAGACACACACTGCAGGAAGTGCTCAGATATACCCACGCTGCAGGAACTGCAGTGATAAACACACATTGCAGGAACTACACTGAGAGAACCACATTAACGGAATTGAACTGATAGACCCACATTGCAGGAACAGCACTGATAGACACACACTGCAGGAACTGCACAAGTAGACACACACTGCAGGAACGGCACTGATAGACACACACTGCAGGAATGGCACTGATAGACACGCAGTTCAGGAACTGCACTGATAGACACACATTGCAGGATCTGCACTGATAGACACACACTGCAGGAACTGCACAAGTAGACACACACTGCAGGAACTGCACTGATAGACATACACTGCAGGAACTGCAGTGTTAGACACACACTGCAGGAAGTGCTCAGATATACCCACGCTGCAGGAACTGCAGTGATAAACACACATTGCAGGAACTACACTGAGAGAACCACATTGACGGAATTGAACTGATAGACCCACATTGCAGGAACAGCACTGATAGACACACACTGCAGGAACTGCACTGATGGACACACACTGCAGGGTCTGCACTGATATACACACACTGCAGGGACTGCACTGATAGACACACACTGCAGGAACTGAACAGATAGACACACACTGCAGGAACTGCACTGATTGATACACACTGCAGGATCTGCACTGATAGAAACACACTGCAGGATCTGCACTGATAGACACACACTGCAGGAACTGCACTGATTGACACACACTGCAGGAACTGCACTGATTGACACACACTGCAGGAACTGCACTGATTGCCACACACTGCAGGAACTGCACTGATAGACACGCAATGCAGGAACTGCACTGATAGACACACATTACAGGAACAGACCTGACTGACTCACACAGCAGGAACTGAACTGATAGACACACACTGCAGGAACTGCACTGATAGACACACATTTCAGGAACTGAACTGATAGACACACACTGCAGGAACTGAATTGATAGACACACACTGCAGGAACTGCACTGATAGACACACACTGCAGGAACTGCACTGATAGACACACACTGCAGGAACTGCACTGATAGACACACATTGCAGGAATTGTACTGATAGACACACACTGCAGGAACTGCACTGATCGACGCACACTGCAGGAACTACTCAGAGAGACACACTCTGCAGGAACTGCATTAATAGACACGCACTGCAGAACTGCACTAATAGACACACACTGCAGGATCTGAATTGATAGACACACACTGCAGGAACTGCACTGATAGACACATATTACAGAAAGTGCACAGACAGACGCACACTGCAGGAACTGCTCAGAGAGACACACACTGCAGGAACTGCACTGATGGACACACACTGCAGGAACTGAACTGATAGACACACACTGCAGGAACTGCACTGATAGACACACACTGCAGTAACTGCACTGATAGACACACACTGCAGGAACTGCTCAGAGAGACACACACTGCAGGAACTGCACTGAAAGACACACACTGCAGGAACTGCACTGATAGACCCACATTGCAGGAACTGCACTGATAGACACACACTGCAAGATCTGAACTGATAGAAACACACTGCAGGAACTGTACTGATAGACAAACATTCAGGAGCTACACAGAGACACACACTGCAGCAACTGCACTGATGGACACACACTGCAAGATCTGAACTGATAGACACACACTGCAGGAACTGTACTGATAGACACACACTGCAGGGACTGCACCAATAGACACACACTGCAGGGACTGCACTGAGAGACACACACTGCAGGAACTGTACTGATAGACACACACTGCAGGAACTGCACTGACAGACACACATAGCAAGAATTCAACTGATAGACACACACTGCAGGAACTGCAGTGATAGACACACACTGCAGGAAAAGCACTGATAGACACACACTGCAGGAACTGAATTGATAGTCACACACTGCAGGAACAGCACTGATAGACACACATTGCAGGAACTGCACTGATAGACCCACATTGCAGGAACTGCTTAGAGAGACACACACTGCAGGAATTGCACTGATAGACACACACTGCAGTAACTGCACTGATAGACACACACTGCAGGAACTGCACTGTTAGACACCCACTGCAGGAACTGCACTGATCGACACACACTGCAGTAACTGCACTGATAGACACACACTGCAGGATCTGCACTGATAGACACACACTGCAGGAAACGCACTGGTAGACACACACTGCATGAACTGCACTGATAGACAAAGATAGCAAGAATTCAACTGATCGACACACACTGCAGGAACTGCACTGATAGACAAAGATAGCAAGAATTGAACTGGTAGACACACACTGCAGGAACTGCACTGATTGACACACACTGCAGGAAAAGCACTGATAGACACAAAGTGCAGGAATTGCACTGATAGACACACACTGCAGGAACTGAACTGATAGACCCACATTGCAGGAACACCACTGATAGAAACACTGCAGGAACTGCACCGATAGACACACACTGCAGGAACTGCACTGATAGACACACAGAGCAAGAATTGAACTGGAAAACACACTGTGCAGGAACTGCACTGATTGACACACACTGCAGGAACTGCACTGATAGACACACAAGGCAGGAACTGCACTGATAGACACACAATGCAGGAACTGCACTGATAGACACACAATGCAGGAACTGCACTGATAGACACACACTGCAGGAACTGCACTGATAGACACACGCTGCAGGAACTGAATTGATAGACACACACTGCAGGAACACCACTGATCGACACACCCTGCAGGAACTGCTCAGAGAGACACACACTGCAGGAATTGCACTGATAGACATACACTGCAGGAACTGAACTGATAGACCCACATTGCAGGAACTGAACTGATAGACACACATTGCAGGAACACCACTGATAGACACACACTTCAGGAACTGCACAAGTAGACACACACTGCAGGAATGGCACTGATAGACACACACTGCAGGAACGGCACTGATAGACACACACTGCAGGAATGGCACTGATAGACACGCAGTTCAGGAACTGCACTGATAGACACACATTGCAGGATCTGCACTGATAGACACACACTGCAGGAACTGCACAAGTAGACACACACTGCAGGAACTGCACTGATAGACATACACTGCAGGAACTGCAGTGTTAGACACACACTGCAGGAAGTGCTCAGATATACCCACGCTGCAGGAACTGCAGTGATAAACACACATTGCAGGAACTACACTGAGAGAACCACATTGACGGAATTGAACTGATAGACCCACATTGCAGGAACAGCACTGATAGACACACACTGCAGGAACTGCACTGATGGACACACACTGCAGGGTCTGCACTGATATACACACACTGCAGGGACTGCACTGATAGACACACACTGCAGGAACTGAACAGACAGACACACACTGCAGGAACTGCACTGATTGACACACACTGCAGGAACTGCACTGATAGACAGGCAATGCAGGAACTGCACTGATAGACACACATTACAGGAACAGACCTGACTGACTCACACAGCAGGAACTGAACTGATAGACACACACTGCAGGAACTGCACTGATAGACACACATTTCAGGAACTGAACTGATAGACACACACTGCAGGAACTGCACTGATAGACACACACTGCAGGAACTGCACTGATAGACACACATTGCAGGAATTGTACTGATAGACACACACTGCAGGAACTGCATTGATCGACGCACACTGCAGGAACTACTCAGAGAGACACACTCTGCAGGAACTGCATTAATAGACACGCACTGCAGAACTGCACTAATAGACACACACTGCAGGATCTGAATTGATAGACACACACTGCAGGAACTGCACTGATAGACACACACTGCAGGAACTGCACTGATAGACACACATTGCAGGAATTGTACTGATAGACACACACTGCAGGAACTGCATTGATCGACGCACACTGCAGGAACTACTCAGACAGACACACTCTGCAGGAACTGCATTAATAGACACGCACTGCAGAACTGCACTAATAGACACACACTGCAGGATCTGAATTGATAGACACACACTGCAGGAACTGCACTGATAGACACATATTACAGAAAGTGCACAGACAGACGCACACTGCAGGAACTGCTCAGAGAGACACACACTGCAGGAACTGCACTGATGGACACACACTGCAGGAACTGAACTGATAGACACACACTGCAGGAACTGCACTGATAGACACACACTGCAGTAACTGCACTGATAGACACACACTGCAGGAACTGCTCAGAGAGACACACACTGCAGGAACTGCACTGAAAGACACACACTGCAGGAACTGCACTGATAGACCCACATTGCAGGAACTGCACTGATAGACACACACTGCAAGATCTGAACTGATAGAAACACACTGCAGGAACTGTACTGATAGACAAACATTCAGGAGCTACACAGAGACACACACTGCAGCAACTGCACTGATGGACACACACTGCAAGATCTGAACTGATAGACACACACTGCAGGAACTGTACTGATAGACACACACTGCAGGGACTGCACTAATAGACACACACTGCAGGGACTGCACTGAGAGACACACACTGCAGGAACTGTACTGATAGACACACACTGCAGGAACTGCACTGACAGACACACATAGCAAGAATTCAACTGATAGACACACACTGCAGGAACTGCACTGATCGACACACACTGCAGGAAAAGCACTGATAGACACACACTGCAGGAACTGAATTGATAGTCAGACACTGCAGGAACAGCACTGATAGACACACACTGCAGGAACTGCACTGATAGACACACATTGCAGGAACTGCAGTGATAGACCCACATTGCAGGAACTGCTTAGAGAGACACACACTGCAGGAATTGCACTGATAGACACACACTGCAGTAACTGCACTGATAGACACACACTGCAGGTACTGCACTGTTAGACACCCACTGCAGGAACTGCACTGATAGACACGCAATGCAGGAACTGCACTGATAGACACACACTGCAGGAAATGCACTGGAAGACACACACTGCCTGAACTGCACTGATAGACACACATAGCAAGAATTCAACTGATAGACACACACTGCAGAAACTGCTCAGAGAGACACACACTGCAGGAACTGAACTGATAGACACACACTGCAGGAACTGCACGGATGGACACACATTGCAGGAACTGAACTGATAGACAAACACTGCAGGAACTGAATTGATAGACACACACTGCAGGAACGGCACTGATAGACACACACTGCAGGAACTGCACTGATAGACACACACAGCAGGAAATGCACTGGAAGACACACACTGCCTGAACTGCACTGATAGACACACATAGCAAGAATTCAACTGATAGACACACACTGCAGGAACTGCACGGATGGACACACATTGCAGGAACTGAACTGATAGACAAACACTGCAGGAACTGAATTGATAGACACACACTGCAGGAACGGCACTGATAGACACGCAATGCATGAACTGCACTGATAGACAATCACTGCAGGAACTGCACAGATAGACACACACTGCAGGAACTGCAGTGATAGACACACATTGCAGGAACTGCACGGATGGACACACACTGCAGGAACTGCACTGATAGACACACACTGCAGGAAAAGCACAAATAGACACACACTGCAGGAACAGCACTGATACACACACACTGCAGGATCTGCTCAGAGAGACACACACTGCAGGAACTGCACTGATAAACACACATTGCAGGAACTGCACTGATAGACACACATTGCAGGAAAAGCACAAATAGACACACACTGCAGGAACTGCACTGATAAACACACACTGCAGGAACTGCACTGATAGACCCACATTGCAGGAACTGCTCAGAGAGACACACACTGCAGGAATTGCACTGATAGACACACACTGCAGGAACACCACTAATAGACACACACGGCAGGAATTGAACTGATCGAAACACACTGCAGGAACTCAGCTGATAGACACACACTGCAGGAACTGCACTGATAGACACACACTGCAGGAACTGCAGTGATAGACACACACTGCAGGAACTGCACTGATAGACACACATTGCAGGAACTGCACTGATTGACACACACTGCAGGAACTGCACTGGTAGACACACACTGCAGGAACTGACCTGACTGACTCACACAGCAGGAACTGCACGGATGGACACACACTGCAGGAACTGCACTGATAGACCCACATTCCAGGAATTGAACTGATAGACACACATTGCAGGAACTGCACAGGTTGACACACACTGCAGGAACTGCACTGATAGACACACACTGCAGGAACTGCACTGATAGACACAATGTATGAACTGCAAAAATAGACACACATTACAGGGACTGAACTGATAGACACACACTGCAGGAACTGCACGGATAGACACACACTGTAGGAACTGAACTGATCGACACATACTGCAGGAACTGAACTGATAGACACAATGTATGAACTGCACAAATAGACACACATTACAGGGACTGAACTGATAGACACACACTGCAGGAACTGCACTGATAGACACACAATGCAGGAACTGCACTGATAGACACACACTGCAGGAACTGAACTGTACACACACACTGCAGCAACTGCACTGATAGTCACACACTGCAGGAACTGCACTGATAGACACATACTGCAGGAACTGAATTGATAGACACACACTGCAGGAACACCACTGATCGACACACCCTGCAGGAACTGCTCAGAGAGACACACACTGCAGGAATTGCACTGATCGACATACACTGTAGGAACTGAACTGATAGACCCACATTGCAGGAACTGAACTGATAGACACACATTGCAGGAACACCACTGATAGACACACACTTCAGGAACTGCACAAGTAGACACACACTGCAGGAATGGCACTGATAGACACACACTGCAGGAACGGCACTGATAGACACACACTGCAGGAACGGCACTGATAGACACACACTGCAGGAACTGCAGTGTTAGACACACACTGCAGGAAGTGCTCAGATATACCCACGCTGCAGGAACTGCAGTGATAAACACACATTGCAGGAACTACACTGAGAGAACCACATTAACGGAATTGAACTGATAGACCCACATTGCAGGAACAGCACTGATAGACACACACTGCAGGAACTGCACTGATGGACACACACTGCAGGGTCTGCACTGATATACACACACTGCAGGGACTGCACTGATAGACACACACTGCAGGAACTGAACAGATAGACACACACTGCAGGAACTGCACTGATTGATACACACTGCAGGATCTGCACTGATAGAAACACACTGCAGGATCTGCACTGATAGACACACACTGCAGGAACTGCACTGATTGACACACACTGCAGGAACTGCACTGATTGACACACACTGCAGGAACTGCACTGATTGACACACACTGCAGGAACTGAACTGATAGACCCACATTGCAGGAACACCACTGATAGAAACACTGCAGGAACTGCACCGATAGACACACACTGCAGGAACTGCACTGATAGACACACAGAGCAAGAATTGAACTGGAAAACACACTGTGCAGGAACTGCACTGATTGACACACACTGCAGGAACTGCACTGATAGACACACAAGGCAGGAACTGCACTGATAGACACACAATGCAGGAACTGCACTGATAGACACACAATGCAGGAACTGCACTGATAGACACACACTGCAGGAACTGCACTGATAGACACACGCTGCAGGAACTGAATTGATAGACACACACTGCAGGAACACCACTGATCGACACACCCTGCAGGAACTGCTCAGAGAGACACACACTGCAGGAATTGCACTGATAGACATACACTGCAGGAACTGAACTGATAGACCCACATTGCAGGAACTGAACTGATAGACACACATTGCAGGAACACCACTGATAGACACACACTTCAGGAACTGCACAAGTAGACACACACTGCAGGAATGGCACTGATAGACACACACTGCAGGAACGGCACTGATAGACACACACTGCAGGAATGGCACTGATAGACACGCAGTTCAGGAACTGCACTGATAGACACACATTGCAGGATCTGCACTGATAGACACACACTGCAGGAACTGCACAAGTAGACACACACTGCAGGAACTGCACTGATAGACATACACTGCAGGAACTGCAGTGTTAGACACACACTGCAGGAAGTGCTCAGATATACCCACGCTGCAGGAACTGCAGTGATAAACACACATTGCAGGAACTACACTGAGAGAACCACATTGACGGAATTGAACTGATAGACCCACATTGCAGGAACAGCACTGATAGACACACACTGCAGGAACTGCACTGATGGACACACACTGCAGGGTCTGCACTGATATACACACACTGCAGGGACTGCACTGATAGACACACACTGCAGGAACTGAACAGACAGACACACACTGCAGGAACTGCACTGATTGACACACACTGCAGGAACTGCACTGATAGACAGGCAATGCAGGAACTGCACTGATAGACACACATTACAGGAACAGACCTGACTGACTCACACAGCAGGAACTGAACTGATAGACACACACTGCAGGAACTGCACTGATAGACACACATTTCAGGAACTGAACTGATAGACACACACTGCAGGAACTGCACTGATAGACACACACTGCAGGAACTGCACTGATAGACACACATTGCAGGAATTGTACTGATAGACACACACTGCAGGAACTGCATTGATCGACGCACACTGCAGGAACTACTCAGAGAGACACACTCTGCAGGAACTGCATTAATAGACACGCACTGCAGAACTGCACTAATAGACACACACTGCAGGATCTGAATTGATAGACACACACTGCAGGAACTGCACTGATAGACACACACTGCAGGAACTGCACTGATAGACACACATTGCAGGAATTGTACTGATAGACACACACTGCAGGAACTGCATTGATCGACGCACACTGCAGGAACTACTCAGACAGACACACTCTGCAGGAACTGCATTAATAGACACGCACTGCAGAACTGCACTAATAGACACACACTGCAGGATCTGAATTGATAGACACACACTGCAGGAACTGCACTGATAGACACATATTACAGAAAGTGCACAGACAGACGCACACTGCAGGAACTGCTCAGAGAGACACACACTGCAGGAACTGCACTGATGGACACACACTGCAGGAACTGAACTGATAGACACACACTGCAGGAACTGCACTGATAGACACACACTGCAAGATCTGAACTGATAGAAACACACTGCAGGAACTGTACTGATAGACAAACATTCAGGAGCTACACAGAGACACACACTGCAGCAACTGCACTGATGGACACACACTGCAAGATCTGAACTGATAGACACACACTGCAGGAACTGTACTGATAGACACACACTGCAGGGACTGCACTAATAGACACACACTGCAGGGACTGCACTGAGAGACACACACTGCAGGAACTGTACTGATAGACACACACTGCAGGAACTGCACTGACAGACACACATAGCAAGAATTCAACTGATAGACACACACTGCAGGAACTGCACTGATCGACACACACTGCAGGAAAAGCACTGATAGACACACACTGCAGGAACTGAATTGATAGTCAGACACTGCAGGAACAGCACTGATAGACACACACTGCAGGAACTGCACTGATAGACACACATTGCAGGAACTGCAGTGATAGACCCACATTGCAGGAACTGCTTAGAGAGACACACACTGCAGGAATTGCACTGATAGACACACACTGCAGTAACTGCACTGATAGACACACACTGCAGGAACTGCACTGTTAGACACCCACTGCAGGAACTGCACTGATAGACACGCAATGCAGGAACTGCACTGATAGACACACACTGCAGGAAATGCACTGGAAGACACACACTGCCTGAACTGCACTGATAGACACACATAGCAAGAATTCAACTGATAGACACACACTGCAGAAACTGCTCAGAGAGACACACAC
The DNA here is from genome assembly GCF_047496795.1 of Chiloscyllium punctatum. NCBI lineage: Eukaryota > Metazoa > Chordata > Chondrichthyes > Orectolobiformes > Hemiscylliidae > Chiloscyllium > Chiloscyllium punctatum. Next base: position 87,887,143 of record NC_092758.1, read on the forward strand.
TGCAGGAACTGAACTGATAGACACACACTGCAGGAACTGCACGGATGGACACACATTGCAGGAACTGAACTGATAGACAAACACTGCAGGAACTGAATTGATAGACACACACTGCAGGAACGGCACTGATAGACACACACTGCAGGAACTGCACTGATAGACACACACAGCAGGAAATGCACTGGAAGACACACACTGCCTGAACTGCACTGATAGACACACATAGCAAGAATTCAACTGATAGACACACACTGCAGGAACTGCACGGATGGACACACATTGCAGGAACTGAACTGATAGACAAACACTGCAGGAACTGAATTGATAGACACACACTGCAGGAACGGCACTGATAGACACGCAATGCATGAACTGCACTGATAGACAATCACTGCAGGAACTGCACAGATAGACACACACTGCAGGAACTGCAGTGATAGACACACATTGCAGGAACTGCACGGATGGACACACACTGCAGGAACTGCACTGATAGACACACACTGCAGGAAAAGCACAAATAGACACACACTGCAGGAACAGCACTGATACACACACACTGCAGGATCTGCTCAGAGAGACACACACTGCAGGAACTGCACTGATAAACACACATTGCAGGAACTGCACTGATAGACACACATTGCAGGAAAAGCACAAATAGACACACACTGCAGGAACTGCACTGATAAACACACACTGCAGGAACTGCACTGATAGACCCACATTGCAGGAACTGCTCAGAGAGACACACACTGCAGGAATTGCACTGATAGACACACACTGCAGGAACACCACTAATAGACACACACGGCAGGAATTGAACTGATCGAAACACACTGCAGGAACTGAGCTGATCGACACACACTGCAGGAACTGCACTGATAGACACACACTGCAGGAACTGCAGTGATAGACACACACTGCAGGAACTGCACTGATAGACACACATTGCAGGAACTGCACTGATTGACACACACTGCAGGAACTGCACTGGTAGACACACACTGCAGGAACTGACCTGACTGACTCACACAGCAGGAACTGCACGGATGGACACACACTGCAGGAACTGCACTGATAGACCCACATTCCAGGAATTGAACTGATAGACACACATTGCAGGAACTGCACAGGTTGACACACACTGCAGGAACTGCACTGATAGACACACACTGCAGGAACTGCACTGATAGACACAATGTATGAACTGCAAAAATAGACACACATTACAGGGACTGAACTGATAGACACACACTGCAGGAACTGCACGGATAGACACACACTGTAGGAACTGAACTGATCGACACATACTGCAGGAACTGAACTGATAGACACAATGTATGAACTGCACAAATAGACACACATTACAGGGACTGAACTGATAGACACACACTGCAGGAACTGCACTGATAGACACACAATGCAGGAACTGCACTGATAGACACACACTGCAGGAACTGAACTGTACACACACACTGCAGCAACTGCACTGATAGTCACACACTGCAGGAACTGCACTGATAGACACATACTGCAGGAACTGAATTGATAGACACACACTGCAGGAACACCACTGATCGACACACCCTGCAGGAACTGCTCAGAGAGACACACACTGCAGGAATTGCACTGATCGACATACACTGTAGGAACTGAACTGATAGACCCACATTGCAGGAACTGAACTGATAGACACACATTGCAGGAACACCACTGATAGACACACACTTCAGGAACTGCACAAGTAGACACACACTGCAGGAATGGCACTGATAGACACACACTGCAGGAACGGCACTGATAGACACACACTTCAGGAACGGCACTGATAGACACACACTGCAGGAACTGCAGTGTTAGACACACACTGCAGGAAGTGCTCAGATATACCCACGCTGCAGGAACTGCAGTGATAAACACACATTGCAGGAACTACACTGAGAGAACCACATTAACGGAATTGAACTGATAGACCCACATTGCAGGAACAGCACTGATAGACACACACTGCAGGAACTGCACAAGTAGACACACACTGCAGGAACTGCACTGATAGACACACACTGCAGGAACTGCAGTGTTAGACACACACTGCAGGAAGTGCTCAGATATACCCACGCTGCAGGAACTGCAGTGATAAACACACATTGCAGGAACTACACTGAGAGAACCACATTAACGGAATTGAACTGATAGACCCACATTGCAGGAACAGCACTGATAGACACACACTGCAGGAACTGCACTGATGGACACACACTGCAGGGTCTGCACTGATATACACACACTGCAGGGACTGCACTGATAGACACACACTGCAGGAACTGAACAGATAGACACACACTGCAGGAACTGCACTGATTGATACACACTGCAGGATCTGCACTGATAGAAACACACTGCAGGATCTGCACTGATAGACACACACTGCAGGAACTGCACTGATTGACACACACTGCAGGAACTGCACTGATTGACACACACTGCAGGAACTGCACTGATTGACACACACTGCAGGAACTGAACTGATAGACCCACATTGCAGGAACACCACTGATAGAAACACTGCAGGAACTGCACCGATAGACACACACTGCAGGAACTGCACTGATAGACACACAGAGCAAGAATTGAACTGGAAAACACACTGTGCAGGAACTGCACTGATAGACACACGCTGCAGGAACTGAATTGATAGACACACACTGCAGGAACACCACTGATCGACACACCCTGCAGGAACTGCTCAGAGAGACACACACTGCAGGAATTGCACTGATAGACATACACTGCAGGAACTGAACTGATAGACCCACATTGCAGGAACTGAACTGATAGACACACATTGCAGGAACACCACTGATAGACACACACTTCAGGAACTGCACAAGTAGACACACACTGCAGGAATGGCACTGATAGACACACACTGCAGGAACGGCACTGATAGACACACACTGCAGGAATGGCACTGATAGACACGCAGTTCAGGAACTGCACTGATAGACACACATTGCAGGATCTGCACTGATAGACACACACTGCAGGAACTGCACAAGTAGACACACACTGCAGGAACTGCACTGATAGACATACACTGCAGGAACTGCAGTGTTAGACACACACTGCAGGAAGTGCTCAGATATACCCACGCTGCAGGAACTGCAGTGATAAACACACATTGCAGGAACTACACTGAGAGAACCACATTGACGGAATTGAACTGATAGACCCACATTGCAGGAACAGCACTGATAGACACACACTGCAGGAACTGCACTGATGGACACACACTGCAGGGTCTGCACTGATATACACACACTGCAGGGACTGCACTGATAGACACACACTGCAGGAACTGAACAGACAGACACACACTGCAGGAACTGCACTGATTGACACACACTGCAGGAACTGCACTGATAGACAGGCAATGCAGGAACTGCACTGATAGACACACATTACAGGAACAGACCTGACTGACTCACACAGCAGGAACTGAACTGATAGACACACACTGCAGGAACTGCACTGATAGACACACATTTCAGGAACTGAACTGATAGACACACACTGCAGGAACTGCACTGATAGACACACACTGCAGGAACTGCACTGATAGACACACATTGCAGGAATTGTACTGATAGACACACACTGCAGGAACTGCATTGATCGACGCACACTGCAGGAACTACTCAGAGAGACACACTCTGCAGGAACTGCATTAATAGACACGCACTGCAGAACTGCACTAATAGACACACACTGCAGGATCTGAATTGATAGACACACACTGCAGGAACTGCACTGATAGACACACACTGCAGGAACTGCACTGATAGACACACATTGCAGGAATTGTACTGATAGACACACACTGCAGGAACTGCATTGATCGACGCACACTGCAGGAACTACTCAGACAGACACACTCTGCAGGAACTGCATTAATAGACACGCACTGCAGAACTGCACTAATAGACACACACTGCAGGATCTGAATTGATAGACACACACTGCAGGAACTGCACTGATAGACACATATTACAGAAAGTGCACAGACAGACGCACACTGCAGGAACTGCTCAGAGAGACACACACTGCAGGAACTGCACTGATGGACACACACTGCAGGAACTGAACTGATAGACACACACTGCAGGAACTGCACTGATAGACACACACTGCAGTAACTGCACTGATAGACACACACTGCAGGAACTGCTCAGAGAGACACACACTGCAGGAACTGCACTGAAAGACACACACTGCAGGAACTGCACTGATAGACCCACATTGCAGGAACTGCACTGATAGACACACACTGCAAGATCTGAACTGATAGAAACACACTGCAGGAACTGTACTGATAGACAAACATTCAGGAGCTACACAGAGACACACACTGCAGCAACTGCACTGATGGACACACACTGCAAGATCTGAACTGATAGACACACACTGCAGGAACTGTACTGATAGACACACACTGCAGGGACTGCACTAATAGACACACACTGCAGGGACTGCACTGAGAGACACACACTGCAGGAACTGTACTGATAGACACACACTGCAGGAACTGCACTGACAGACACACATAGCAAGAATTCAACTGATAGACACACACTGCAGGAACTGCACTGATCGACACACACTGCAGGAAAAGCACTGATAGACACACACTGCAGGAACTGAATTGATAGTCACACACTGCAGGAACAGCACTGATAGACACACACTGCAGGAACTGCACTGATAGACACACATTGCAGGAACTGCAGTGATAGACCCACATTGCAGGAACTGCTTAGAGAGACACACACTGCAGGAATTGCACTGATAGACACACACTGCAGTAACTGCACTGATAGACACACACTGCAGGAACTGCACTGTTAGACACCCACTGCAGGAACTGCACTGATAGACACGCAATGCAGGAACTGCACTGATAGACACACACTGCAGGAAATGCACTGGAAGACACACACTGCCTGAACTGCACTGATAGACACACATAGCAAGAATTCAACTGATAGACACACACTGCAGAAACTGCTCAGAGAGACACACACTGCAGGAACTGAACTGATAGACACACACTGCAGGAACTGCACGGATGGACACACATTGCAGGAACTGAACTGATAGACAAACACTGCAGGAACTGAATTGATAGACACACACTGCAGGAACGGCACTGATAGACACACACTGCAGGAACTGCACTGATAGACACACACAGCAGGAAATGCACTGGAAGACACACACTGCCTGAACTGCACTGATAGACACACATAGCAAGAATTCAACTGATAGACACACACTGCAGGAACTGCACGGATGGACACACATTGCAGGAACTGAACTGATAGACAAACACTGCAGGAACTGAATTGATAGACACACACTGCAGGAACGGCACTGATAGACACGCAATGCATGAACTGCACTGATAGACAATCACTGCAGGAACTGCACAGATAGACACACACTGCAGGAACTGCAGTGATAGACACACATTGCAGGAACTGCACGGATGGACACACACTGCAGGAACTGCACTGATAGACACACACTGCAGGAAAAGCACAAATAGACACACACTGCAGGAACAGCACTGATACACACACACTGCAGGATCTGCTCAGAGAGACACACACTGCAGGAACTGCACTGATAAACACACATTGCAGGAACTGCACTGATAGACACACATTGCAGGAAAAGCACAAATAGACACACACTGCAGGAACTGCACTGATAAACACACACTGCAGGAACTGCACTGATAGACCCACATTGCAGGAACTGCTCAGAGAGACACACACTGCAGGAATTGCACTGATAGACACACACTGCAGGAACACCACTAATAGACACACACGGCAGGAATTGAACTGATCGAAACACACTGCAGGAACTGAGCTGATAGACACACACTGCAGGAACTGCACTGATAGACACACACTGCAGGAACTGCAGTGATAGACACACACTGCAGGAACTGCACTGATAGACACACATTGCAGGAACTGCACTGATTGACACACACTGCAGGAACTGCACTGGTAGACACACACTGCAGGAACTGACCTGACTGACTCACACAGCAGGAACTGCACGGATGGACACACACTGCAGGAACTGCACTGATAGACCCACATTCCAGGAATTGAACTGATAGACACACATTGCAGGAACTGCACAGGTTGACACACACTGCAGGAACTGCACTGATAGACACACACTGCAGGAACTGCACTGATAGACACAATGTATGAACTGCAAAAATAGACACACATTACAGGGACTGAACTGATAGACACACACTGCAGGAACTGCACGGATAGACACACACTGTAGGAACTGAACTGATCGACACATACTGCAGGAACTGAACTGATAGACACAATGTATGAACTGCACAAATAGACACACATTACAGGGACTGAACTGATAGACACACACTGCAGGAACTGCACTGATAGACACACAATGCAGGAACTGCACTGATAGACACACACTGCAGGAACTGAACTGTACACACACACTGCAGCAACTGCACTGATAGTCACACACTGCAGGAACTGCACTGATAGACACATACTGCAGGAACTGAATTGATAGACACACACTGCAGGAACACCACTGATCGACACACCCTGCAGGAACTGCTCAGAGAGACACACACTGCAGGAATTGCACTGATCGACATACACTGTAGGAACTGAACTGATAGACCCACATTGCAGGAACTGAACTGATAGACACACACTGCAGGAACTGAACTGATAGACACAATGTATGAACTGCACAAATAGACACACATTACAGGGACTGAACTGATAGACACACACTGCAGGAACTGCACGGATAGACACACACTGTAGGAACTGCACGAATAGACGCACACTGCAGGAACTGCACAGATAGACACACAATACAGGAACTGACCTGACTGACTCACACAGCAGGAACTGCACAGATGGACACACACTGCAGGAACTGAACTGATCGACACATACTGCAGGAACTGAACTGATAGACACAATGTATGAACTGCACAAATAGACACACATTACAGGGACTGAACTGATAGACACACACTGCAGGAACTGCACGGATAGACACACACTGTAGGAACTGCACGAATAGACGCACACTGCAGGAACTGCACAGATAGACACACAATACAGGAACTGACCTGACTGACTCACACAGCAGGAACTGCACAGATGGACACACACTGCAGGAACTGCACTGATAGACACACATTGCTGGAACAGCACTGATAGACACACACTGCAGTAACTGCACTGATAGACACACACTGCAGGATCTGCACTGATAGACACACACTGCAGGAAACGCACTGGCAGACACACACTGCATGAACTGCACTGATAGACAAAGATAGCAAGAATTCAACTGATCGACACACACTGCAGGAACTGCACTGATAGACACACACTGCAGGAAAAGCACTGATAGACACAAAGTGCAGGAATTGCACTGATAGACACACACTGCAGGAACTGAACTGATAGACCCACATTGCAGGAACACCACTGATAGACACACACTTCAGGAACTGCACAAGTTGACACACACTGCAGGAACTGCACCGATAGACACACACTGCAGGAACTGCACTGATAGACACACAATGCAGGAACTGCACTGATAGACACACAATGCAGGAACTGCACTGATAGACACACAATGCAGGAACTGCACTGATAGACACACAATGCAGGAACTGCACTGATAGACACACACTGCAGGAACTGAACTGGTACACACACACTGCAGCAACTGCACTGATAGTCACACACTGCAGGAACTGCACTGATAGACACACACTGCAGGAACTGAATTGATAGACACACACTGCAGGAACACCACTGATCGACACACCCTGCAGGAACTGCTCAGAGAGACACACACTGCAGGAATTGCACTGATCGACATACACTGTAGGAACTGAACTGATAGACCCACATTGCAGGAACTGAACTGATAGACACACATTGCAGGAACACCACTGATAGACACACACTTCAGGAACTGCACAAGTAGACACACACTGCAGGAACGGCACTGATAGACACACACTGCAGGAACGGCACTGATAGACACGCAGTTCAGGAACTGCACTGATAGACACACATTGCAGGATCTGCACTGATAGACACACACTGCAGGAACTGCACAAGTAGACACACACTGCAGGAACTGCACTGATAGACACACACTGCAGGAACTGCAGTGTTAGACACACACTGCAGGAAGTGCTCAGATATACCCACGCTGCAGGAACTGCAGTGATAAACACACATTGCAGGAACTACACTGAGAGAACCACATTAACGGAATTGAACTGACAGACCCACATTGCAGGAACAGCACTGATAGACACACACTGCAGGAACTGCACTGATGGACACACACTGCAGGGTCTGCACTGATATACACACACTGCAGGGACTGCACTGATAGACACACACTGCAGGAACTGAACAGATAGACACACACTGCAGGAACTGCACTGATTGATACACACTGCAGGATCTGCACTGATAGAAACACACTGCAGGATCTGCACTGATAGACACACACTGCAGGAACTGCACTGATTGACACACACTGCAGGAACTGCACTGATTGACACACACTGCAGGAACTGCACTGATTGACACACACTGCAGGAACTGCACTGATAGACACACACTGCAGGAACTGAACTGATAGACACACATTGCAGGATCTCCCCTGATAGACACACACTGCAGGAACTGAACTGATAAACACACACTGCGAGAACTGCACTGATAAACACACACTGCAGAAACTGCTCAGAGAGACACACACTGCAGGAATTGCACTGATAGACACACACTGCAGGAACTGCACTGATAGACACACACAGCAGGAACTGCACTGATAGACACACACTGCAGGAACTGCACTGATAGACACACACTGCACGAATTGCACAAGTCGACACACACTGCAGGAACTGCACTGGTAGACACACACTGCAGGAACTGCAGTGATAGACACACACTGCAGGAACTCAACTGATAAACACACACTGAAAGAACTGCACTGATAAACACACACTGCAGGAATTGCACTGATAGACACACACTGCAGGAACTGCACTGGTAGACACAGAATTCAGGAACTGAACTGATAGACACACACTGCAGGAATTGCACAAGTCGACACACACTGCAGGAACTGCATTGATAGACACACACTGCAGGAACTGAACTGATCGACACACATTGCAGGAACTCCACTGATAGACCCACATTGCCGGAACTGAACTGATAAACACACACTGAAAGAACTGCACTGATAGACACACACTGCAGGAATTGCACTGATAGACACACACTGCAGGAACTGAACTGATAGACACGCATTGCAGGAACTCCACTGATAGACCCACATTGCAGGAACTGAACTGATAGACACACACTGCAGGAACAGCACTGATAGACACACACTGCAGGAATTGCACTGATAGACACACACTGCAGGAACTGCACTGATAGACACACACTGCAGGAACTGACCTGACTGACTCACACAGCAGGAACTGCACGGATGGACACACACTGCAGGAACTGCACTGATACACCCACATTCCAGGAATTGAACTGATAGACACACATTGCAGGAACTGCACAGGTTGACACACACTGCAGGAACTGCACTGATAGACACACACTGCAGGAACTGCACTGATAGACACAATGTATGAACTGCAAAAATAGACACACATTACAGGGACTGAACTGATAGACACACACTGCAGGAACTGCACGGATAGACACACACTGTAGGAACTGAACTGATCGACACATACTGCAGGAACTGAACTGATAGACACAATGTATGAACTGCACAAATAGACACACATTACAGGGACTGAACTGATAGACACACACTGCAGGAACTGCACTGATAGACACACAATGCAGGAACTGCACTGATAGACACACACTGCAGGAACTGAACTGTACACACACACTGCAGCAACTGCACTGATAGTCACACACTGCAGGAACTGCACTGATAGACACATACTGCAGGAACTGAATTGATAGACACACACTGCAGGAACACCACTGATCGACACACCCTGCAGGAACTGCTCAGAGAGACACACACTGCAGGAATTGCACTGATCGACATACACTGTAGGAACTGAACTGATAGACCCACATTGCAGGAACTGAACTGATAGACACACACTGCAGGAACTGAACTGATAGACACAATGTATGAACTGCACAAATAGACACACATTACAGGGACTGAACTGATAGACACACACTGCAGGAACTGCACGGATAGACACACACTGTAGGAACTGCACGAATAGACGCACACTGCAGGAACTGCACAGATAGACACACAATACAGGAACTGACCTGACTGACTCACACAGCAGGAACTGCACAGATGGACACACACTGCAGGAACTGAACTGATCGACACATACTGCAGGAACTGAACTGATAGACACAATGTATGAACTGCATAAATAGACACACATTACAGGGACTGAACTGATAGACACACACTGCAGGAACTGCACGGATAGACACACACTGTAGGAACTGCACGAATAGACGCACACTGCAGGAACTGCACAGATAGACACACAATACAGGAACTGACCTGACTGACTCACACAGCAGGAACTGCACAGATGGACACACACTGCAGGAACTGCACTGATAGACACACATTGCTGGAACAGCACTGATAGACACACACTGCAGTAACTGCACTGATAGACACACACTGCAGTATCTGCACTGATAGACACACACTGCAGGAAACGCACTGGCAGACACACACTGCATGAACTGCACTGATAGACAAAGATAGCAAGAATTCAACTGATCGACACACACTGCAGGAACTGCACTGATAGACACACACTGCAGGAAAAGCACTGATAGACACAAAGTGCAGGAATTACACTGATAGACACACACTGCAGGAACTGAACTGATAGACCCACATTGCAGGAACACCACTGATAGACACACACTTCAGGAACTGCACAAGTTGACACACACTGCAGGAACTGCACCGATAGACACACACTGCAGGAACTGCACTGATAGACACACAATGCAGGAACTGCACTGATAGACACACACTGCAGGAACTGCACTGATAGACACACAATGCAGGAACTGCACTGATAGACACACAATGCAGGAACTGCACTGATAGACACACACTGCAGGAACTGAACTGGTACACACACACTGCAGCAACTGCACTGATAGTCACACACTGCAGGAACTGCACTGATAGACACACACTGCAGGAACTGAATTGATAGACACACACTGCAGGAACACCACTGATCGACACACCCTGCAGGAACTGCTCAGAGAGACACACACTGCAGGAATTGCACTGATCGACATACACTGTAGGAACTGAACTGATAGACCCACATTGCAGGAACTGAACTGATAGACACACATTGCAGGAACACCACTGATAGACACACACTTCAGGAACTGCACAAGTAGACACACACTGCAGGAACGGCACTGATAGACACACACTGCAGGAACGGCACTGATAGACACGCAGTTCAGGAACTGCACTGATAGACACACATTGCAGGATCTGCACTGATAGACACACACTGCAGGAACTGCACAAGTAGACACACACTGCAGGAACTGCACTGATAGACACACACTGCAGGAACTGCAGTGTTAGACACACACTGCAGGAAGTGCTCAGATATACCCACGCTGCAGGAACTGCAGTGATAAACACACATTGCAGGAACTACACTGAGAGAACCACATTAACGGAATTGAACTGACAGACCCACATTGCAGGAACAGCACTGATAGACACACACTGCAGGAACTGCACTGATGGACACACACTGCAGGGTCTGCACTGATATACACACACTGCAGGGACTGCACTGATAGACACACACTGCAGGAACTGCACTGATTGATACACACTGCAGGAACTGCACAAATAGACACACACTGCAGGATCTGCACTGATTGACACACACTGCAGGAACGGCACTGATTGACACACACTGCAGGAACTGCACTGATAGACACACACTGCAGGAACTGAACTGATAGACACACATTGCAGGATCTCCCCTGATAGACACACACTGCAGGAACTGAACTGATAAACACACACTGCGAGAACTGCACTGATAAACACACACTGCAGAAACTGCTCAGAGAGACACACACTGCAGGAATTGTACTGATAGACACACACTGCAGGAACTGCACTGATAGACACACACAGCAGGAACTGCACTGATAGACACACACTGCAGGAACTGCACTGATAGACACACACTGCACGAATTGCACAAGTCGACACACACTGCAGGAACTGCACTGGTAGACACACACTGCAGGAACTGCAGTGATAGACACACACTGCAGGAACTCAACTGATAAACACACACTGAAAGAACTGCACTGATAAACACACACTGCAGGAACTGCTCAGAGAGACACACACTGCAGGAATTGCACTGATAGACACACACTGCAGGAACTGCACTGGTAGACACAGAATTCAGGAACTGAACTGATAGACACACACTGCAGGAATTGCACAAGTCGACACACACTGCAGGAACTGCATTGATAGACACACACTGCAGGAACTGAACTGATAGACACACATTGCAGGAACTCCACTGATAGACCCACATTGCCGGAACTGAACTGATAAACACACACTGAAAGAACTGCACTGATAGACACACACTGCAGGAATTGCACTGATAGACACACACTGCAGGAACTGAACTGATAGACACGCATTGCAGGAACTCCACTGATAGACCCACATTGCAGGAACTGAACTGATAGACACACACTGCAGGAACAGCACTGATAGACACACATTGCAGGAATTGCACTGATAGACACACACTGCAGGAACTGCACTGATAGACACACACTGCAGGAACTGCACTGATAGACACACACTGCAGGAACTGCTCATAGAGACACACACTGCAGGAATTGTACTGATAGACACACATTGCCGGAACTGCACTGATAGACACACACTGCAGGAACTGAACTGATAGACACACGTCGCAGGAACAGCACTGATAGACACACACTGCAGGAACTGAGCTGATAGACACACACTGCAGGAACTGCACTGATAGACACACACTGCAGGAACTGAGCTGATAGACACACACTGCAGGAACTGCACTGATAGACACTCACTGCAGGAAGTGCACTGATAGACAAACACTGCAGGAACTGCACTGATAGACACACACTGCAGGAATAGCACTGATAGACACACACTGCAGGAACTGAGCTGATAGACACACACTGCAGGAACTGCACTGATAGACACACACTGCAGGAACTGCAGTGATAGACACACACTGCAGGAACTGCACTGATAGACACACATTGCAGGAACTGCACTGATTGACACACACTGCAGGAACTGCACTGGTAGACAAACACTGCAGGAACTGACCTGACTGACTCACACAGCAGGAACTGCACGGATGGACACACACTGCAGGAACTGCACTGATCGACCCACATTCCAGGAATTGAACTGATAGACACACACTGCAGGAACTGCACTGATAGACGCACATTGCAGGAACTCCAAAGATAGACCCACATTGCAGGAACTCCAAAGATAGACCCACATTGCAGGAACTGAACTGATAAACACACACTGCAGGAACTGCACTGATAGACACATACTGCAGGAACAGCACTGATCGAAACACACTGCAGGAACTGCTCAGAGAGACACTGACTGCAGGAATTGCACTGAAAACACGCACTGCAGGAACTGCACTGATAGACCCACACTGCAGGAACTGCTCAGAGAGAAACACACTTCAGGAATTGCACTGATAGACACACACTGCAGGAATGGAACTCATAGACACACACTGCAGGAATTGCACTGATACACACACTGCAGGAATTGCACTGATAGATATACACAGCAGGAATTGCACCGATAGACACACACTGCAGGAACTGCACTGATTGACACAAATTGCAGGAATTGAACTGATAAGACACACACTGCAGGAACACCACTGATAGACACACACTGCAGGAACTGCACTGATACACACACACTGCAGGAACTGCACTGATAGACCCACATTGCAGGAACTGCTCAGAGAGACACACACTGCAGGAATTGCACTGATAGACACACACTGCAGGAACACCACTAATAGACACACACGGCAGGAATTGAACTGATCGAAACACACTGCAGGAACTGAGCTGATAGACACACACTGCAGGAACTGCACTGATAGACACACACTGCAGGAACTGCAGTGATAGACACACACTGCAGGAACTGCACTGATAGACACACATTGCAGGAACTGCACTGATTGACACACACTGCAGGAACTGCACTGGTAGACACACACTGCAGGAACTGACCTGACTGACTCACACAGCAGGAACTGCACGGATGGACACACACTGCAGGAACTGCACTGATAGACCCACATTCCAGGAATTGAACTGATAGACACACATTGCAGGAACTGCACAAGTTGACACACACTGCAGGAACTGCACTGATAGACACACACTGCAGGAACTGCACTGATAGACACAATGTATGAACTGCACAAATAGACACACATTACAGGGACTGAACTGATAGACACACACTGCAGGAACTGCACGGATAGACACACACTGTAGGAACTGAACTGATCGACACATACTGCAGGAACTGAACTGATAGACACAATGTATGAACTGCACAAATAGACACACATTACAGGGACTGAACTGATAGACACACACTGCAGGAACTGCACGGATAGACACACACTGTAGGAACTGCACGAATAGACGCACACTGCAGGAACTGCACAGATAGACACACAATACAGGAACTGACCTGACTGACTCACACAGCAGGAACTGCACAGATGGACACACACTGCAGGAACTGCACTGATAGACACACATTGCTGGAACAGCACTGATAGACACACACTGCAGTAACTGCACTGATAGACACACACTGCAGGATCTGCACTGATAGACACACACTGCAGGAAACGCACTGGTAGACACACACTGCATGAACTGCACTGATAGACAAAGATAGCAAGAATTGAACTGGTAGACACACACTGCAGGAACTGCACTGATTGACACACACTGCAGGAACTGCACTGATTGACACACACTGCAGGAACTGCACTGATTGACACACACTGCAGGAACTGCACTGATAGACACACACTGCAGGAACTGAACTGATAGACACACATTGCAGGATCTCCCCTGATAGACACACACTGCAGGAACTGAACTGATAAACACACACTGCGAGAACTGCACTGATAAACACACACTGCAGAAACTGCTCAGAGAGACACACACTGCAGGAATTGCACTGATAGACACACACTGCAGGAACTGCACTGATAGACACACACAGCAGGAACTGCACTGATAGACACACACTGCAGGAACTGCACTGATAGACACACACTGCACGAATTGCACAAGTCGACACACACTGCAGGAACTGCACTGGTAGACACACACTGCAGGAACTGCAGTGATAGACACACACTGCAGGAACTCAACTGATAAACACACACTGAAAGAACTGCACTGATAAACACACACTGCAGGAACTGCTCAGAGAGACACACACTGCAGGAATTGCACTGATAGACACACACTGCAGGAACTGCACTGGTAGACACAGAATTCAGGAACTGAACTGATAGACACACACTGCAGGAATTGCACAAGTCGACAAACACTGCAGGAACTGCATTGATAGACACACACTGCAGGAACTGAACTGATCGACACACATTGCAGGAACTCCACTGATAGACCCACATTGCCGGAACTGAACTGATAAACACACACTGAAAGAACTGCACTGATAGACACACACTGCAGGAATTGCACTGATAGACACACACTGCAGGAACTGAACTGATAGACACGCATTGCAGGAACTCCACTGATAGACCCACATTGCAGGAACTGAACTGATAGACACACACTGCAGGAACAGCACTGATAGACACACACTGCAGGAACTGCACAAGTTGACACACACTGCAGGAACTGCACTGATAGACACACACTGCAGGAACTGACCTGACTGACTCACACAGCAGGAAAAGCACTGATAGACACACACTGCAGGAACTGCACTGATAGACACACACTGCAGGAACTGCTCATAGAGACACACACTGCAGGAATTGTACTGATAGACACACATTGCCGGAACTGCACTGATAGACACACACTGCAGGAACTGAACTGATAGACACACGTTGCAGGAACAGCACTGATAGACACTCACTGCAGGAAGTGCACTGATAGACAAACACTGCAAGAACTGCACTGATAGACCCACATTGCAAGAACACCACTGATAGACACACACTTCAGGAACTGCACAAGTTGACACACACTGCAGGAACTGCACCGATAGCCACACACTGCAGGAACTGCACTGATAGACACACAATGCAGGAACTGCACTGATAGACACACACTGCAGGAACACCACTGATCGACACACCATGCAGGAACTGCTCAGAGAGACACACACTGCAGGAATTGCACTGATCGACATACACTGTAGGAACTGAACTGATAGACCCACATTGCAGGAACTGAACTGATAGACACACATTGCAGGAACACCACTGATAGACACACACTTCAGGAACTGCACAAGTAGACACACACTGCAGGAATGGCACTGATAGACACACACTGCAGGAACGGCACTGATAGACACACACTGCAGGAACGGCACTGATAGACACGCAGTTCAGGAACTGCACTGATAGACACACATTGCAGGATCTGCACTGATAGACACACACTGCAGGAACTGCACAAGTAGACACACACTGCAGGAACTGCACTGATAGACACACACTGCAGGAACTGCACTGATAGACACACACTGCAGGAACTGCAGTGTTGGACACACACTGCAGGAAGTGCTCAGATATACCCACGCTGCAGGAACTGCAGTGATAAACACACATTGCAGGAACTATACTGAGAGAACCACATTAACGGAATTGAACTGATAGACCCACATTGCAGGAACATCACTGATAGACACACACTGCAGGAACTGCACTGATGGACACACACTGCAGGATCTGCACTGATATACACACACTGCAGGGACTGCACTGATAGACACACACTGCAGGAACTGAACAGATAGACACACACTGCAGGAACTGCACTGATTGATACACACTGCAGGATCTGCACTGATAGAAACACACTGCAGGATCTGCACTGATAGACACACACTGCAGGAACTGCACTGATTGACACACACTGCAGGAACTGCACTGATTGACACACACTGCAGGAACTGCACTGATTGACACACACTGCAGGAACTGAACTGATAGACACACACTGCAGGATCTCCCCTGATAGACACACACTGCAGGAACTGAACTGATAAACACACACTGCGAGAACTGCACTGATAAACACACACTGCAGGAACTGCTCAGAGAGACACACACTGCAGGAATTGCACTGATAGACACACACTGCAGGAACTGCACTGATAGACACACACAGCAGGAACTGCACTGATAGACACACACTGCAGGAACTGCACTGATAGACACACACTGCACGAATTGCACAAGTCGACACACACTGCAGGAACTGCACTGGTAGACACACACTGCAGGAACTGCAGTGATAGACACACACTGCAGGAACTCAACTGATAAACACACACTGAAAGAACTGCACTGATAAACACACACTGCAGGAACTGCTCAGAGAGACACACACTGCAGGAATTGCACTGATAGACACACACTGCAGGAACTGCACTGGTAGACACAGAATTCAGGAACTGAACTGATAGACACACACTGCAGGAATTGCACAAGTCGACACACACTGCAGGAACTGCATTGATAGACACACACTGCAGGAACTGAACTGATAGACACACATTGCAGGAACTCCACTGATAGACCCACATTGCAGGAACTGAACTGATAAACACACACTGAAAGAACTGCACTGATAGACACACACTGCAGGAATTGCACTGATAAACACACACTGCAGGAACTGAACTGATAGACACGCATTGCAGGAACTCCACTGATAGACCCACATTGCAGGAACTGAACTGATAGACACACACTGCAGGAACAGCACTGATAGACACACACTGCAGGAATTGCACTGATAGACACACACTGCAGGAACTGCACTGATAGGCACACACTGCAGGAACTGCACTGATAGACACACACTGCAGGAACTGCTCATAGAGACACACACTGCAGGAATTGTACTGATAGACACACATTGCCGGAACTGCACTGATAGACACACACTGCAGGAACTGAACTGATAGACACACGTTGCAGGAACAGCACTGATAGACACTCACTGCAGGAAGTGCACTGATAGACAAACACTGCAGGAACTGCACTGATAGACACACACTGCAGGAACAGCACTGATAGACACACACTTCAGGAACTGAGCTGATAGACACACACTGCAGGAACTGCACTGATAGACACACACTGCAGGAACTGAGCTGATAGACACACACTGCAGGAACTGCACTGATAGACACACACTGCAGGAACTGCACTGATAGACACACACTGCAGGAACTGCAGTGATAGACACACACTGCAGGAACTGCACTGATAGACACACATTGCAGGAACTGCACTGATTGACACACACTGCAGGAACTGCACTGGTAGACAAACACTGCAGGAACTGACCTGACTGACTCACACAGCAGGAACTGCACGGATGGACACACACTGCAGGAACTGCACTGATCGACCCACATTCCAGGAATTGAACTGATAGACACACATTGCAGGAACTGCACTGATAGACCGACATTGCAGGAACTGCACTGATATACACACACTGCAGGAACTGCACTGATAGACACACACTGCAGGAACTGCACTGATAGACGCACATTGCAGGAACTCCAAAGATAGACCCACATTGCAGGAACTCCAAAGATAGACCCACATTGCAGGAACTGAACTGATAAACACACACTGCAGGAACTGCACTGATAGACACATACTGCAGGAACAGCACTGATCGAAACACACTGCAGGAACTGCTCAGAGAGACACTGACTGCAGGAATTGCACTGAAAACACGCACTGCAGGAACTGCACTGATAGACCCACACAGCAGGAACTGCTCAGAGAGACACACACTGCAGGAATTGCACTGATAGACACACACTCCAGGAATGGAACTGATAGACACACACTGCAGGAATTGCACTGATACACACACTGCAGGAATTGCACTGATAGATATACACTGCAGGAATAGCACCGATAGACACACACTGCAGGAACTGCACTGATTGACCCAAATTGCAGGAATTGAACTGATAGACACACACTGCAGGAACACCACTGATAGACACACACTGCAGGAACTGCACTGATACACACACTGCAGGAACTGAACTGATAGACAATCACTGCAGGAACTGCTCAGAGAGACACACACTGCAGGAACTGAACTGATAGACACACACTGCAGGAACTGCTCAGAGAGACACACACTGCAGGAACTGCACTGATTGACACACACTGCAGGAAAAGCACTGATAGACACAAAGTGCAGAAACTGCACTGATAGACACACACTGCAGGAACTGCACTGATAGACACACAATGTAGGAACTGCACTGGTGGAGACACACTGCAGGAACTGCACTAATAGACACACACTGCAGGAACTGCACTGATAGACACACACTGCAGGAACTGCACTGATAGACACACACTGCAGGAACTGCACTGATAGACACAAACTGCAGGAACTGCTCAGAGAGACACACACTGCAGGAATTGAACAGATAGAAACACACTGCAGGAACTGAACTGATAGACACATACTGCAGGAACTGCACTGATAGACACACACTGCAGGAACTGCACTGGTGGACACACACTGCAGGAACTGCACTGATAGACACACACTGCAGGAACTGCTCAGAGAGACACACACTGCAGGAATTGAACAGATAGACAGACAATGCAGGAACTGTACTGGTGGACACACACTGCAGGAACTGCACTGATAGACACACACTGCAGGAACTGCTCAGAGAGACACACACTGCAGGAATTGAACAGATAGACACACACTGCAGGAACTGCACTGATAGACACACACTGCACGAACTGCACTGATAGACACACAATGCAGGAACTGCGCTGATAGACACACACTGCAGGAACTGAACTGATACACACACACTGCAGGAACTGAACTGATAGACACACACTGCAGGAACTGCTCAGAGAGACACACACTGCAGGGACTGCGCTGATAGACACACACTGCAGGGACTGCACTGATAGACGCACAGTGCAGGAACTGAACTGATAGACAATCACTGCAGGAACTGCTCAGAGAGACACACACTGCAGGAACTGAACTGATAGACACACACTGCAGGAACTGCTCAGAGAGACACACACTGCAGGGACTGCGCTGATAGACACACACTGCAGGGACTGCACTGATTGACACACACTGCAGGAAAAGCACAAATAGACACACACTGCAGGAACTGCACTGATAAACACACACTGCAGGAACTGCACTGACAGACACACACTGCAGGAACTGCTCAGAGAGACACACACTGCAGGAACTGAAAGAATTGACACACACTGCAGGACCTGCTCATAGAGACACACAGTGCAGGAATTGCACTGATAGACACACACTGCAGGAACTGCACTGATAGACCCACATTCCAGGAGTTGAACTGATAGACACACATTGCAGGAACTGAACTGATAAACACACACTGCAGGAACTGCACTGATAGACACACAATGCAGGAACTGCACTGGTGGACACACACTGCAGGAACTGAACTGATAGACACACACTGCAGGAACTGCACTGATAGACACACACTGCAGTAACTGCACTGATAGACACACACTGCAGGAACTGCTCAGAGAGACACACACTGCAGGAATTGCACTGATAGACACACACTGCAGGAACTGCACTGATAGACACACACTGCAGGAACTGCACTGATAAACACATACTGCAGGAACTGCACAGATAGACACGCAATGCAGGAACTGCACTGATAGACACCCATTATAGGAACAGACCTGACTGACTCACACAGCAGGAACTGCAGTGACAGACACACACTGCAGGAACTGAACTGATAGACAATCACTGCAGGAACTGCACTGATGGACACACACTGCAGGAACTGCACTGAAAGACACACACTGCATGAACTTCTCAGAGAGACACACACTGCAGGAATTGAACAGATAGACACATACTGCAGGAACTGAACTGATAGACACACACTGCAGGAACTGCACTGATAGACACACATTTCAGGAACTGAACTGATAGACACACACTGCAGGAACTGAATTGATAGACACACACTGCAGGAACTGCAGTGATAGACACACACTGCAGGAACTGCACTGATAGACACACATTGCAGGAATTGTACTGATCGACACACACTGCAGGAACTGCACTGATCGACGCACACTGCAGGAACTACTCAGACAGACACACTCTGCAGGAACTGCATTAATAGACACGCACTGCAGAACTGCACTAATAGACACACACTGCAGGATCTGAATTGATAGACACACACTGCAGGAACTGCACTGATAGACACATATTACAGAAAGTGCACAGACAGACGCACACTGCAGGAACTGCTCAGAGAGACACACACTGCAGGAACTGCACTGATGGACACACACTGCAGGAACTGAACTGATAGACACACACTGCAGGAACTGCACTGATAGACACACACTGCAGTAACTGCACTAATAGACACACACTGCAGGAACTGATCAGAGAGACACACACTGCAGGAATTGCACTGATAGACACACACTGCAGGAATTGCACTGATAGACACACACTGCAGGAATGGAACTGATAGACACACACTGCAGGAACTGCACTGATAGACACACACTGCAGGAATGGAACTGATAGACACACACTGCAGGAACTGCACTGATACACACACTGCAGGAATTGCACTGATAGATATACACTGCAGGAATTGCACCGATAGACACACATTACAGGAACTGCACTGATAGACACACACTGCAGGAACTGCACTGATAGACACACACTGCAGGAACTGCACTGATAAACACATACTGCAGGAACTGCACTGATAGACACGCAATGCAGGAACTGCACTGATAGACACACATTACAGGAACAGACCTGACTGACTCACACAGCAGGAACTGAACTGATAGACACACACTGCAGGAACTGCACTGATAGACACACACTGCAGGAACTGCACTGATAGACACACACTGCAGGAACTGCACTGATAGACACACACTGCAGGAACTGCACTGATAGACACACATTGCAGGAATTGTACTGATAGACACACACTGCAGGAACTGCACTGATCGACGCACACTGCAGGAACTACTCAGAGAGACACACTCTGCAGGAACTGCATTAATAGACACGCACTGCAGAACTGCACTAATAGACACACACTGCAGGATCTGAATTGATAGACACACACTGCAGGAACTGCACTGATAGACACATATTACAGAAAGTGCACAGACAGACGCACACTGCAGGAACTGCTCAGAGAGACACACACTGCAGGAACTGCACTGATGGACACACACTGCAGGAACTGAACTGATAGACACACACTGCAGGAACTGCACTGATAGACACACACTGCAGTAACTGCACTGATAGACACACACTGCAGGAACTGCTCAGAGAGACACACACTGCAGGAACTGCACTGAAAGACACACACTGCAGGAACTGCACTGATAGACCCACATTGCAGGAACTGCACTGATAGACACACACTGCAAGATCTGAACTGATAGAAAAACACTGCAGGAACTGTACTGATAGACAAACATTCAGGAGCTACACAGAGACACACACTGCAGCAACTGCACTGATGGACACACACTGCAAGATCTGAACTGATAGACACACACTGCAGGAACTGTACTGATAGACACACACTGCAGGGACTGCACTAATAGACACACACTGCAGGGACTGCACTGAGAGACACACACTGCAGGAACTGTACTGATAGACACACACTGCAGGAACTGCACTGACAGACACACATAGCAAGAATTCAACTGATAGACACACACTGCAGGAAAAGCACTGATAGACACACACTGCAGGAACTGAATTGATAGTCACACACTGCAGGAACAGCACTGATAGACACACACTGCAGGAACTGCACTGATAGACACACATTGCAGGAACTGCACTGATAGACCCACATTGCAGGAACTGATTAGAGAGACTCACACTGCAGGAATTGCACTGATAGACACACACTGCAGTAACTGCACTGATAGACACACACTGCAGGAACTGCACTGTTAGACACCCACTGCAGGAACTGCACAGATCGACACACACTGCAGGAACTGTACTGATAGACACACACGGCAGGAACTGCACTGATAGACACACACTGCAGCACTGTACTGATAGATACACCCTGCAGGAACTGCTCAGAGAGACACACACTGCAGGAACTGCACTGATAGACACACACTGCAGGAACTGCACTGATAGACACAAACTGCAGGAAAAGCACAAACAGACACACACTGCAGGAACTGCACTGATAGACACAAACTGCAGGAACTGCACTGATAGACACACACTGCAGGAACTGCACTGATAGACACACACTGCAGGGACTGCACTGATAGATACACACTGCAAGAACTGCACTGATAGACACACAATGCAGGAACTGCACTGATAGACACACACTGCATGAACTGCACTGATAGACACACATAGCAAGAATTCAACTGACAGACACACACTGCAGTGAACTGCACTGATAGACACACACTGCCGGAACTGAACAGATAGACACATACTGCAGGAACTGCACTGATAAACACATACTGCAGGAACTGCACTGATAGACACGCAATGCAGGAACTGCACTGATAGACAATCACTGCAGGAACTGCACTGATAGACACACACTGCAGGAACTGTACTGATAGACACACACTGCAGGAAAAGCACTGATAGACACACACTGCAGGAACTGCACTGATAGACACACACAGCAGGAAATGCACTGGAAGACACACACTGCCTGAACTGCACTGATAGACACACATAGCAAGAATTCAACTGATAGACACAGACTGCAGGAACTGCACGGATGGACACACATTGCAGGAACTGAACTGATAGACAAACACTGCAGGAACTGAATTGATAGACACACACTGCAGGAACGGCACTGATAGACACGCAATGCAGGAACTGCACTGATAGACAATCACTGCAGGAACTGCACTGATAGACACACACTGCAGGAACTGCACAGATAGACACACACTGCAGGAACTGCAGTGATAGACACACATTGCAGGAACTGCACGGATGGACACACACTGCAGGAACTGCACTGATAGACACACACTGCAGGAAAAGCACAAATAGACACACACTGCAGGAACAGCACTGATACACACACACTGCAGGAACTGCACTGATAAACACACATTGCAGGAACTGCACTGATAGACACACATTGCAGGAAAAGCACAAATAGACACACACTGCAGGAACTGCACTAATAAACACACACTGCAGGAACTGCACTGATAGACACACACTGCAAGAATAGCACTGATAGAAACACACTGCAGGATCTGCACTGATAGACAAGCACTGCGGGAACTGCACTGATATACACACACTGCAGGGACTGCACTGATAGACACACACTGCAGGAACTGAATTGATAGACACACATTGCAGGAACTGCACTGATAGACACACACTGCAGGAACTGCACTGATAGACACATACTGCATGAACTGCACTGATAGACACACACTGCAGGAAAAGCACAAATAGACACACACTGCAGGAACTGCACTGATAAACACACACTGCAGTAACTGCACTGATAGACAAACACTGCAGGAACTGCACTGATAGACAAGCACTGCGGGAACTGCACTGATATACACACACTGCAGGGATGCACTGATAGACACACAGTGCAGGAATTGCACTGATAGACACACACTGCAGGAACTGCACTGATAGACACATATTCCATGAACTGAACTGATAGATACACATTGCAGGAACTGCACTGATAGACCCACATTGCAGGAACTGAACTGATAAACACACACTGCAGGAACAGCACTGATAG
The DNA here is from genome assembly GCF_047496795.1 of Chiloscyllium punctatum. NCBI lineage: Eukaryota > Metazoa > Chordata > Chondrichthyes > Orectolobiformes > Hemiscylliidae > Chiloscyllium > Chiloscyllium punctatum. The sequence continues at coordinate 87,912,538 of NC_092758.1, forward strand.
ACACACACTGCAGGAACTGCTCAGAGAGACACACACTGCAGGAATTGCACTGATAGACACACACTGCAGGAAGTGAACTGATGGACACACATAACAAGAATTCAACTGATAGAAACACACTGCAGGAACTGCACTGATAGACACACACTGCAGGAACTGCACTGATAGACACACATTCCAGGAACTGAACTGATAGACACACACTGCAAGAATAGCACTGATAGACACACACTGCAGGAACTGAACTGACAGACACACACTGTATGAACTGCACAAATAGACACACATTACAGGAACTGAACTGATAGACACACAATGCAGGAACTGCACTGATAGACAAACACTGCAGGAACTGCACTGATAGACACACACTGCAGGAACTGAACTGATAGATACACATTGCAGGAACTGCACTTATAGACGCACATTGCAGGAACTGAACTGATAAACACACACTGCAGGAACTGCACTGATAGACACACACTGCAGGAACTGCACTGATAGACACACATTCCAGGAACTGAACTGATAGACACACACTGCAAGAATAGCACTGATAGACACACACTGCAGGAACTGCACTGATAGACACACACTGCAGGAACTGAACTGATAGACACACACTGCAGGAACTGAACTGATAGACACACACTGCAAGAATAGCACTGATAGACACACACTGCAGGAACTGCACTGATAGACACACACTGCAGGAACTGAACTGATAGACACACACTGCAAGAATAGCACTGATAGACACACACTGCAGGAACTGCACTGATAGACACACACTGCAGGAACTGAACTGATAGACACACACTGCAGGAACTGAACTGATAGACACACACTGCAGGAACTGCACTGATAAACACATACTGCAGGAACTGCACTGATAGACACGCAATGCAGGAACTGCACTGATAGACAATCACTGCAGGAACTGCACTGATAGACACACACTGCAGGAACTGTACTGATAGACACACACTGCAGGAAAAGCACTGATAGACACACACTGCAGGAACTGCACTGATAGACACACACAGCAGGAAATGCACTGGAAGACACACACTGCCTGAACTGCACTGATAGACACACATAGCAAGAATTCAACTGATAGACACAGACTGCAGGAACTGCACGGATGGACACACATTGCAGGAACTGAACTGATAGACAAACACTGCAGGAACTGAATTGATAGACACACACTGCAGGAACGGCACTGATAGACACGCAATGCAGGAACTGCACTGATAGACAATCACTGCAGGAACTGCACTGATAGACACACACTGCAGGAACTGCACAGATAGACACACACTGCAGGAACTGCAGTGATAGACACACATTGCAGGAACTGCACGGATGGACACACACTGCAGGAACTGCACTGATAGACACACACTGCAGGAAAAGCACAAATAGACACACACTGCAGGAACAGCACTGATACACACACACTGCAGGAACTGCACTGATAAACACACATTGCAGGAACTGCACTGATAGACACACATTGCAGGAAAAGCACAAATAGACACACACTGCAGGAACTGCACTAATAAACACACACTGCAGGAACTGCACTGATAGACACACACTGCAAGAATAGCACTGATAGAAACACACTGCAGGATCTGCACTGATAGACAAGCACTGCGGGAACTGCACTGATATACACACACTGCAGGGACTGCACTGATAGACACACACTGCAGGAACTGAATTGATAGACACACACTGCAGGAACTGCACTGATAGACACACACTGCAGGAACTGCACTGATAGACACATACTGCATGAACTGCACTGATAGACACACACTGCAGGAAAAGCACAAATAGACACACACTGCAGGAACTGCACTGATAAACACACACTGCAGTAACTGCACTGATAGACAAACACTGCAGGAACTGCACTGATAGACAAGCACTGCGGGAACTGCACTGATATACACACACTGCAGGGATGCACTGATAGACACACAGTGCAGGAATTGCACTGATAGACACACACTGCAGGAACTGCACTGATAGACACATATTCCATGAACTGAACTGATAGATACACATTGCAGGAACTGCACTGATAGACCCACATTGCAGGAACTGAACTGATAAACACACACTGCAGGAACAGCACTGATAGACACACACTGCAGGAACTGCTCAGAGAGACACACACTGCAGGAATTGCACTGATAGACACACACTGCAGGAAGTGAACTGATGGACACACATAACAAGAATTCAACTGATAGAAACACACTGCAGGAACTGCACTGATAGACACACACTGCAGGAACTGCACTGATAGACACACATTCCAGGAACTGAACTGATAGACACACACTGCAAGAATAGCACTGATAGACACACACTGCAGGAACTGAACTGACAGACACACACTGTATGAACTGCACAAATAGACACACATTACAGGAACTGAACTGATAGACACACAATGCAGGAACTGCACTGATAGACAAACACTGCAGGAACTGCACTGATAGACACACACTGCAGGAACTGAACTGATAGATACACATTGCAGGAACTGCACTTATAGACGCACATTGCAGGAACTGAACTGATAAACACACACTGCAGGAACTGCACTGATAGACACACACTGCAGGAACTGCACTGATAGACACACATTCCAGGAACTGAACTGATAGACACACACTGCAAGAATAGCACTGATAGACACACACTGCAGGAACTGCACTGATAGACACACACTGCAGGAACTGAACTGATAGACACACACTGCAGGAACTGAACTGATAGACACACACTGCAAGAATAGCACTGATAGACACACACTGCAGGAACTGCACTGATAGACACACACTGCAGGAACTGAACTGATAGACACACACTGCAAGAATAGCACTGATAGACACACACTGCAGGAACTGCACTGATAGACACACACTGCAGGAACTGAACTGATAGACACACACTGCAGGAACTGAACTGATAGACACACACTGCAAGAATAGCACTGATAGACACACACTGCAGGAACTGCACTGATAGACACACACTGCAGGAACTGAACAGATAGACACACACTGCAGGAACTGCACTGATTGATACACACTGCAGGATCTGCACTGATAGAAACACACTGCAGGATCTGCACTGATAGACACACACTGCAGGAACTGCACTGATTGACACACACTGCAGGAACTGCACTGATTGACACACACTGCAGGAACTGCACTGATTGACACACACTGCAGGAACTGAACTGATAGACACACACTGCAGGATCTCCCCTGATAGACACACACTGCAGGAACTGAACTGATAAACACACACTGCGAGAACTGCACTGATAAACACACACTGCAGGAACTGCTCAGAGAGACACACACTGCAGGAATTGCACTGATAGACACACACTGCAGGAACTGCACTGATAGACACACACAGCAGGAACTGCACTGATAGACACACACTGCAGGAACTGCACTGATAGACACACACTGCACGAATTGCACAAGTCGACACACACTGCAGGAACTGCACTGGTAGACACACACTGCAGGAACTGCAGTGATAGACACACACTGCAGGAACTCAACTGATAAACACACACTGAAAGAACTGCACTGATAAACACACACTGCAGGAACTGCTCAGAGAGACACACACTGCAGGAATTGCACTGATAGACACACACTGCAGGAACTGCACTGGTAGACACACACTGCAGGAACTGCATTGATAGACACACACTGCAGGAACTGAACTGATAGACACACATTGCAGGAACTCCACTGATAGACCCACATTGCAGGAACTGAACTGATAAACACACACTGAAAGAACTGCACTGATAGACACACACTGCAGGAATTGCACTGATAAACACACACTGCAGGAACTGAACTGATAGACACGCATTGCAGGAACTCCACTGATAGACCCACATTGCAGGAACTGAACTGATAGACACACACTGCAGGAACAGCACTGATAGACACACACTGCAGGAATTGCACTGATAGACACACACTGCAGGAACTGCACTGATAGGCACACACTGCAGGAACTGCACTGATAGACACACACTGCAGGAACTGCTCATAGAGACACACACTGCAGGAATTGTACTGATAGACACACATTGCCGGAACTGCACTGATAGACACACACTGCAGGAACTGAACTGATAGACACACGTTGCAGGAACAGCACTGATAGACACTCACTGCAGGAAGTGCACTGATAGACAAACACTGCAGGAACTGCACTGATAGACACACACTGCAGGAACAGCACTGATAGACACACACTTCAGGAACTGAGCTGATAGACACACACTGCAGGAACTGCACTGATAGACACACACTGCAGGAACTGAGCTGATAGACACACACTGCAGGAACTGCACTGATAGACACACACTGCAGGAACTGAGCTGATAGACACACACTGCAGGAACTGCACTGATAGACACACACTGCAGGAACTGCACTGATAGACACACACTGCAGGAACTGCAGTGATAGACACACACTGCAGGAACTGCACTGATAGACACACATTGCAGGAACTGCACTGATTGACACACACTGCAGGAACTGCACTGGTAGACAAACACTGCAGGAACTGACCTGACTGACTCACACAGCAGGAACTGCACGGATGGACACACACTGCAGGAACTGCACTGATCGACCCACATTCCAGGAATTGAACTGATAGACACACATTGCAGGAACTGCACTGATAGACCGACATTGCAGGAACTGCACTGATATACACACACTGCAGGAACTGCACTGATAGACACACACTGCAGGAACTGCACTGATAGACGCACATTGCAGGAACTCCAAAGATAGACCCACATTGCAGGAACTCCAAAGATAGACCCACATTGCAGGAACTGAACTGATAAACACACACTGCAGGAACTGCACTGATAGACACATACTGCAGGAACAGCACTGATCGAAACACACTGCAGGAACTGCTCAGAGAGACACTGACTGCAGGAATTGCACTGAAAACACGCACTGCAGGAACTGCACTGATAGACCCACACAGCAGGAACTGCTCAGAGAGACACACACTGCAGGAATTGCACTGATAGACACACACTCCAGGAATGGAACTGATAGACACACACTGCAGGAATTGCACTGATACACACACACTGCAGGAACTGCACTGATAGATATACACTGCAGGAATAGCACCGATAAACACACACTGCAGGAACTGCACTGATTGACCCAAATTGCAGGAATTGAACTGATAGACACACACTGCAGGAACACCACTGATAGACACACACTGCAGGAACTGCACTGATACACACACTGCAGGAACTGCACTGATAGACACACACTGCAGGAACTGAACTGATAGACAATCACTGCAGGAACTGCTCAGAGAGACACACACTGCAGGAACTGAACTGATAGACACACACTGCAGGAACTGCTCAGAGAGACACACACTGCAGGAACTGCACTGATTGACACACACTGCAGGAAAAGCACTGATAGACACAAAGTGCAGAAACTGCACTGATAGACACACACTGCAGGAACTGCACTGATAGACACACAATGTAGGAACTGCACTGGTGGAGACACACTGCAGGAACTGCACTAATAGACACACACTGCAGGAACTGCACTGATAGACACACACTGCAGGAAATGAACAGATAGAAACACACTGCAGGAACTGAACTGATAGACACACACTGCAGGAACTGCACTGATAGACACAAACTGCAGGAACTGCTCAGAGAGACACACACTGCAGGAATTGAACAGATAGAAACACACTGCAGGAACTGAACTGATAGACACATACTGCAGGAACTGCACTGATAGACACACACTGCAGGAACTGCACTGGTGGACACACACTGCAGGAACTGCACTGATAGACACACACTGCAGGAACTGCTCAGAGAGACACACACTGCAGGAATTGAACAGATAGACAGACAATGCAGGAACTGTACTGGTGGACACACACTGCAGGAACTGCACTGATAGACACACACTGCAGGAACTGCTCAGAGAGACACACACTGCAGGAATTGAACAGATAGACACACACTGCAGGAACTGCACTGATAGACACACACTGCACGAACTGCACTGATAGACACACAATGCAGGAACTGCGCTGATAGACACACACTGCAGGAACTGAACTGATACACACACACTGCAGGAACTGAACTGATAGACACACACTGCAGGAACTGCTCAGAGAGACACACACTGCAGGGACTGCGCTGATAGACACACACTGCAGGGACTGCACTGATAGACGCACAGTGCAGGAACTGAACTGATAGACAATCACTGCAGGAACTGCTCAGAGAGACACACACTGCAGGAACTGAACTGATAGACACACACTGCAGGAACTGCTCAGAGAGACACACACTGCAGGGACTGCGCTGATAGACACACACTGCAGGGACTGCACTGATTGACACACACTGCAGGAAAAGCACAAATAGACACACACTGCAGGAACTGCACTGATAAACACACACTGCAGGAACTGCACTGACAGACACACACTGCAGGAACTGCTCAGAGAGACACACACTGCAGGAACTGAAAGAATTGACACACACTGCAGGACCTGCTCATAGAGACACACAGTGCAGGAATTGCACTGATAGACACACACTGCAGGAACTGCACTGATAGACCCACATTCCAGGAGTTGAACTGATAGACACACATTGCAGGAACTGAACTGATAAACACACACTGCAGGAACTGCACTGATAGACACACAATGCAGGAACTGCACTGGTGGACACACACTGCAGGAACTGCACTGATAGACACACACTGCAGTAACTGCACTGATAGACACACACTGCAGGAACTGCTCAGAGAGACACACACTGCAGGAATTGCACTGATAGACACACACTGCAGGAACTGCACTGATAGACACACACTGCAGGAACTGCACTGATAAACACATACTGCAGGAACTGCACAGATAGACACGCAATGCAGGAACTGCACTGATAGACACCCATTATAGGAACAGACCTGACTGACTCACACAGCAGGAACTGCAGTGACAGACACACACTGCAGGAACTGAACTGATAGACAATCACTGCAGGAACTGCACTGATGGACACACACTGCAGGAACTGCACTGAAAGACACACACTGCATGAACTTCTCAGAGAGACACACACTGCAGGAATTGAACAGATAGACACATACTGCAGGAACTGAACTGATAGACACACACTGCAGGAACTGCACTGATAGACACACATTTCAGGAACTGAACTGATAGACACACACTGCAGGAACTGAATTGATAGACACACACTGCAGGAACTGCACTGATAGACACACACTGCAGGAACTGCACTGATAGACACACATTGCAGGAATTGTACTGATCGACACACACTGCAGGAACTGCACTGATCGACGCACACTGCAGGAACTACTCAGACAGACACACTCTGCAGGAACTGCATTAATAGACACGCACTGCAGAACTGCACTAATAGACACACACTGCAGGATCTGAATTGATAGACACACACTGCAGGAAGTGAACTGATAGACACATATTACAGAAACTGCACAGACAGACGCACACTGCAGGAACTGCTCAGAGAGACACACACTGCAGGAACTGAACTGATAGACACACACTGCAGGAACTGCACCAATCGATACACACTGCAGGAACTGAACTGATAGACACACACTGCAGGAACTGCAGTGATAGACACACACTGCAGGATCTGAATTGATAGACACACACTGCAGGAACTGAACTGATAGACACACACTGCAGGAACTGCACTGATAGACACACACTGCAGGAACTGCACTGATAGACACACACTGCAGGAACTGCTCAGAGAGACACACACTGCAGGAACTGCACTGAAAGATACCCACTGCAGGAACTGCACTGATAGACCCACATTGCAGGAACTGCACTGATAGACACACACTGCAAGATCTGAACTGATAGAAACACACTGCAGGAACTGTACTGATAGACAAACATTCAGGAGCTACACAGAGACACACACTGCAGGAACTGCACTGATGGACACACACTGCAAGATCTGAACTGATAGACACACACTGCAGGAACTGTACTGATAGACCCACATTGCAGGAACTGCTTAGAGAGACACACACTGCAGGAATTGCACTGATAGACACACACTGCAGTAACTGCACTGATAGACACACACTGCAGGAACTGTACTGATAGACAAACATTCAGGAGCTACACAGAGACACACACTGCAGGAACTGCACTGATGGACACACACTGCAAGATCTGAACTGATAGACACACACTGCAGGAACTGCACTGATAGACCCACATTGCAGGAACTGCTTAGAGAGACACACACTGCAGGAATTGCACTGATAGACACACACTGCAGTAACTGCACTGATAGACACACACTGCAGGAACTGCACTGTTAGACACCCACTGCAGGAACTGCACTGATCGACACACACTGCAGGAACTGTACTGATAGACACACACGGCAGGAACTGCACTGATAGACACACACTGGAGCACTGTACTGATAGATACACCCTGCAGTAACTGCTCAGAGAGACACACACTGCAGGAACTGCACTGATAGACACACACTGCAGGAACTGCACTGATAGACACAAACTGCAGGAAAAGCACAAACAGACACACACTGCAGGAACTGCACTGATAGACACAAACTGCAGGAACTGCACTGATAGACACACACTGCAGGAACTGCACTGATAGACACACACTGCAGGGACTGCACTGATAGATACACACTGCAAGAACTGCACTGATAGACACACAATGCAGGAACTGCACTGATAGACACACACTGCATGAACTGCACTGATAGACACACATAGCAAGAATTCAACTGACAGACACACACTGCAGTGAACTGCACTGATAGACACATACTGCCGGAACTGAACAGATAGACACATACTGCAGGAACTGCACTGATAAACACATACTGCAGGAACTGCACTGATAGACACGCAATGCAGGAACTGCACTGATAGACAATCACTGCAGGAACTGCACTGATAGACACACACTGCAGGAACTGTACTGATAGACACACACTGCAGGAAAAGCACTGATAGACACACACTGCAGGAACTGCACTGATAGACACACACAGCAGGAAATGCACTGGAAGACACACACTGCCTGAACTGCACTGATAGACACACATAGCAAGAATTCAACTGATAGACACAGACTGCAGGAACTGCACGGATGGACACACATTGCAGGAACTGAACTGATAGACAAACACTGCAGGAACTGAATTGATAGACACACACTGCAGGAACGGCACTGATAGACACGCAATGCAGGAACTGCACTGATAGACAATCACTGCAGGAACTGCACTGATAGACACACACTGCAGGAACTGCACAGATAGACACACACTGCAGGAACTGCAGTGATAGACACACATTGCAGGAACTGCACGGATGGACACACACTGCAGGAACTGCACTGATAGACACACACTGCAGGAAAAGCACAAATAGACACACTGCAGGAACAGCACTGATACACACACACTGCAGGAACTGCACTGATAAACACACATTGCAGGAACTGCACTGATAGACCCACATTGCAGGAACTGCACTGATAGACACACACTGCAGGAACAGCACTGATAGACACACACTGCAGGAACTGCACTAATAAACACACACTGCAGGAACTGCACTGATAGACCCACATTGCAGGAACTGCACTGATAGACACACACTGCAGGAACAGCACTGATAGACACACACTGCAGGAACTGCACTGATAGACACACACTGCAGGAAAAGCACAAATAGACACACACTGCAGGAACTGCACTGATAAACACACACTGCAGTAACTGCACTGATAGACACACACTGCAAGAATAGCACTGACAGAAACACACTGCAGGATCTGCACTGATAGACAAGCACTGCGGGAACTGCACTGATATACACACACTGCAGGGACTGCACTGATAGACACACACTGCAGGAACTGAATTGATAGACACACACTGCAGGAACTGCACTGATAGACACACACTGCAGGAACTGCACTGATAGACACATACTGCATGAACTGCACTGATAGACACACACTGCAGGAAAAGCACAAATAGACACACACTGCAGGAACTGCACTGATAAACACACACTGCAGTAACTGCACTGATAGACAAACACTGCAGGAACTGCACTGATAGACAAGCACTGCGGGAACTGCACTGATATACACACACTGCAGGGATGCACTGATAGACACACAGTGCAGGAACTGCACTGATAGACACACACTGCAGGAACTGCACTGATAGACACATATTCCATGAACTGAACTGATACATACACATTGCAGGAACTGCACTGATAGACCCACATTGCAGGAACTGAACTGATAAACACACACTGCAGGAACAGCACTGATAGACACACACTGCAGGAACTGCTCAGAGAGACACACACTGCAGGAACTGCACTGATAGACACACACTGCAGGAACTGCACTGATAGACACACATTCCAGGAACTGAACTGATAGACACACACTGCAAGAATAGCACTGATAGACACACACTGCAGGAACTGAACTGACAGACACACACTGTATGAACTGCACAAATAGACACACATTACAGGAACTGAACTGATAGACACACAATGCAGGAACTGCACTGATAGACAAACACTGCAGGAACTGCACTGATAGACACACACTGCAGGAACTGAACTGATAGATACACATTGCAGGAACTGCACTTATAGACGCACATTGCAGGAACTGAACTGATAAACACACACTGCAGGAACTGCACTGATAGACACACACTGCAGGAACTGCACTGATAGACACACATTCCAGGAACTGAACTGATAGACACACACTGCAAGAATAGCACTGATAGACACACACTGCAGGAACTGAACTGACAGACACACACTGTATGAACTGCACAAATAGATACACATTACAGGAACTGAACTGATAGACACACAATGCAGGAACTGCACTGATAGACAAACACTGCAGGAACTGCACTGATAGACACACACTGCAGGAACTAAACTGATAGATACACATTGCAGGAACTGCACTTATAGACGCACATTGCAGGAACTGAACTGATATACACACACTGCAGGAACTGCTCAGAGAGACACACACTGCAGGAATTGCACTGATAGACACACACTGCAGGAACTGAACTGATAGAAACACACTGCAGGAAGTGAACTGATAGACACACACTGCAGGAACTGAACTGATAGACCCACGTTGCAGGAACTGAACTGATAAACACACACTGCAGGAACAGCACTGATAGACACACACTGCAGGAACTGCTCAGAGAAACACACACTGCAAGAACTGAACTGATAGACACACACTGCAGGAACTGCACTGATAGACACATACTGCAGGAACAGCACTGATCGAAACACACTGCAGGAACTGCTCAGAGAGACACTGACTGCAGGAATTGCACTGATAGACACACACTGCAGGAACTGCTCAGAGAAACACACACTGCAGGAATTGCACTGATAGACACACACTGCAAGAACTGAACTGATAGAAACACACATGCAGGAAGTGAACTGATAGACACACATGACAAGAATTCAACTGATAGAAACACATTGCAGGAACTGAACTGATAGACAAACACTGCAGGAACTGAATTGATAGACACACACTGCAGGAACGGCACCGATAGACACACATTCCAGGAACTGAACTGATAGACACACACTGCAGGAACTGCACTGATAGACACACACTGCAGGAACTGCTCAGAGAGGCACACACTGCAGGAATTGCACTGAAAGACACACACTGCAGGAATTGCACTGAGAGACAAACACTGCAGGAACTGAACTGATAGACACACACTGCAGGAACTGCACTGATAGACACACATTACAGGAACAGACCTGACTGACTCTCACAGCAGAAACTGCACTGATAGACACTCACTGCAGGAACTGAACTGATAGACACACACTGCAGGAAGTGAACTGATAGACACACTTTACAAGAATTCAACTGATAGACACACACTGCAGGAAGTGAACTGATAGACACACATCACAAGAATTCAACTGGTAGACACACATTGCAGGAACTGCACTGATAGACCGATATTGCAGGAACTGAACTGATAAACACACACTGCAGGAACAGCACTGATAGACACACACTGCAGGAACTGCTCAGAGAGACACACTCTGCAGGAATTGCACTGATAGGCACACACTGCAGGAACTGAACTGATAGAAACACACTGCAGGAAGTGAACTGATAGAAACACACTGCAGGAACTGCTCAGAGAGACACACACTGCAGGAACTGCACTGATAGACACACACTGCAGGAACTGCACTGATAGACACACACTGCAGGAACTGCACTGATAGACACACACTGCAGGAACTGCACTGATAGACACACACTGCAGGAACTGCACAAATAGACACACACTGCAGGAAGTGAACTGATGGACACACACTGCAGGAACTGCACTGATAGACACACACTGCAGGAACTGCACGGATAGACACACACTGCAGGAACTGCACTGATAGACACACACTGCAGGAACTGCACTGATAGACACACATTCCAGGAACTGAACTGATAGACACACACTGCAAGAATAGCACTGATAGACACACACTGCAGGAACTGAACTGACAGACACACACTGTATGAACTGCACAAATAGACACACATTACAGGAACTGAACTGATAGACACACAATGCAGGAACTGCACTGATAGACAAACACTGCAGGAACTGCACTGATAGACACACACTGCAGAAACTGAACTGATAGATACACATTGCAGGAACTGCACTTATAGACGCACATTGCAGGAACTGAACTGATAAACACACACTGCAGGAACTGCTCAGAGAGACACACACTGCAGGAACTGCACTGATAGACACACACTGCAGAAATGAACTGATAGATACACACTGCAGGAACTGCACTGATAGACCCACATTGCAGGAACTGAACTGATAAACACACACTGCAGGAACAGCACTGATAGACACACACTGCAGGAACTGCTCAGAGAAACACACACTGCAAGAACTGAACTGATAAACACACACTGCAGGAACTGCACTGATAGACACATACTGCAGGAACAGCACTGATCGAAACACACTGCAGGAACTGCTCAGAGAGACACTGACTGCAGGAATTGCACTGATAGACACACACTGCAGGAACTGCTCAGAGAAACACACACTGCAGGAATTGCACTGATAGACACACACTGCAAGAACTGAACTGATAGAAACACACATGCAGGAAGTGAACTGATAGACACACATAACAAGAATTCAACTGATAGAAACACACTGCAGGAACTGCACTGATAGACACACACTGCAGGAACTGAATTGATAGACACACACTGCAGGAACTGAATTGATAGACACACACTGCAGGAACGGCACCGATAGACACACATTCCAGGAACTGAACTGATAGACACACACTGCAGGAACTGCACTGATAGACACACACTGCAGGAACTGCACTGATAGACACACACTGCAGGAACTGCTCAGAGAGGCACACACTGCAGGAATTGCACTGAAAGACACACACTGCAGGAATTGCACTGATAGACAAACACTGCAGGAACTGAACTGATAGACACACACTGCAGGAACTGCACTGATAGACACACATTACAGGAACAGACCTGACTGACTCTCACAGCAGGAACTGCACTGATAGACACTCACTGCAGGAACTGAACTGATAGACACACACTGCAGGAAGTGAACTGATAGACACACTTTACAAGAATTCAACTGATAGACACACACTGCAGGAACTGCACTGATAGACCCATATTGCAGGAACTGAACTGATAAACACACACTGCAGGAACTGCTCAGAGAGACACACTGCAGGAATTGCACTGATAGACACACACTGCAGGAACTGAACTGATAGAAACACACTGCAGGAACTGCACTGATAGACACACACTGCAGGAACTGCACTGATAGACACACACTGCAGGAACTGCACTGATAGACACACACTGCAGGAAGTGAACTGATAGACACACTTTACAAGAATTCAACTGATAGACACACACTGCAGGAACTGCACTGATAGACACACACTGCAGGAACTGCACTGATAGACACACACTGCAGGAACTGCACTGATAGACACACACTGCAGGAACTGCACTGATAGAAACACACTGCAGGAACTGCACTGATAGACACACACTGCAGGAACTGCACTGATAGACACACACTGCAGGAACTGCACTGATAGACACACACTGCAGGAACTGCACTGATAGACACACACTGCAGGAACTGCAGTGATAGACACAAACTGCAGGAACTGCACTGATAGACACACACTGCAGGAACTGCAGTGATAGACACACACTGCAGGATCTGAATTGATAGACACACACTGCAGGAACTGCACTGATAGACACATATTACAGAAACTGCACAGACAGACGCACACTGCAGGAACTGCTCAGAGAGACACACACTGCAGGAACTGCACTGATGGACACACACTGCAGGAACTGCACCAATCGACACACACTGCAGTAACTGCACTGATAGACACACACTGCAGGAACTGAACTGACAGACACACACTGCAGGAACTGCACTGATAGACACACACTGCAGGAACTGCACTGATAGACACACACTGCAGGAACTGCTCAGAGAGACACACACTGCAGGAACTGCACTGAAAGATACACACTGCAGGAACTGCACTGATAGACCCACATTGCAGGAACTGCACTGATAGACACACACTGCAAGGTCTGAACTGATAGAAACACACTGCAGGAACTGTACTGATAGACAAACATTCAGGAGCTACACAGAGACACACACTGCAGGAACTGCACTGATGGACACACACTGCAAGATCTGAACTGATAGACACACACTGCAGGAACTGTACTGATCGACCCACATTGCAGGAACTGCTTAGAGAGACACACACTGCAGGAATTGCACTGATAGACACACACTGCAGTAACTGCACTGATAGACACACACTGCAGGAACTGTACTGATAGACAAACATTCAGGAGCTACACAGAGACACACACTACAGGAACTGCACTGATGGACACACACTGCAAGATCTGAACTGATAGACACACACTGCAGTAACTGCACTGATAGACACACACTGCAGGAACTGCACTGTTAGACACCCACTGCAGGAACTGCACTGATCGACACACACTGCAGGAACTGTACTGATAGACACACACGGCAGGAACTGCACTGATAGACACACATAGCAAGAATTCAACTGACAGACACACACTGCAGTGAACTGCACTGATAGACACACACTGCCGGAACTGCACTGATAGACACAAACTGCAGGAAAAGCACAAACAGACACACACTGCAGGAACTGCACTGATAGACACAAACTGCAGGAACTGCACTGATAGACACACACTGCAGGAACTGCACTGATAGACACACACTGCAGCACTGTACTGATAGATACACCCTGCAGGAACTGCTCAGAGAGACACACACTGCAGGAACTGCACTGATAGACACACACTGCAGGAACTGCACTGATAGACACAAACTGCAGGAAAAGCACAAACAGACACACACTGCAGGAACTGCACTGATAGACACAAACTGCAGGAACTGCACTGATAGACACACACTGCAGGAACTGCACTGATAGACACACACTGCAGGGACTGCACTGATAGATACACACTGCAAGAACTGCACTGATAGACACACAATGCAGGAACTGCACTGATAGACACACACTGCATGAACTGCACTGATAGACACACATAGCAAGAATTCAACTGACAGACACACACTGCAGTGAACTGCACTGATAGACACACACTGCCGGAACTGAACAGATAGACACATACTGCAGGAACTGCACTGATAAACACATACTGCAGGAACTGCACTGATAGACACGCAATGCAGGAACTGCACTGATAGACAATCACTGCAGGAACTGCACTGATAGACACACACTGCAGGAACTGTACTGATAGACACACACTGCAGGAAAAGCACTGATAGACACACACTGCAGGAACTGCACTGATAGACACACACAGCAGGAAATGCACTGGAAGACACACACTGCCTGAACTGCACTGATAGACACACATAGCAAGAATTCAACTGATAGACACAGACTGCAGGAACTGCACGGATGGACACACATTGCAGGAACTGAACTGATAGACAAACACTGCAGGAACTGAATTGATAGACACACACTGCAGGAACGGCACTGATAGACACGCAATGCAGGAACTGCACTGATAGACAATCACTGCAGGAACTGCACTGATAGACACACACTGCAGGAACTGCACAGATAGACACACACTGCAGGAACTGCAGTGATAGACACACATTGCAGGAACTGCACGGATGGACACACACTGCAGGAACTGCACTGATAGACACACACTGCAGGAAAAGCACAAATAGACACACACTGCAGGAACAGCACTGACACACACACACTGCAGGAACTGCACTGATAAACACACATTGCAGGAACTGCACTGATAGACACACATTGCAGGAAAAGCACAAATAGACACACACTGCAGGAACTGCACTAATAAACACACACTGCAGGAACTGCACTGATAGACCCACATTGCAGGAACTGCACTGATAGACACACACTGCAGGAACAGCACTGATAGACACACACTGCAGGAACTGCACTGATAGACACACACTGCAGGAAAAGCACAAATAGACACACACTGCAGGAACTGCACTGATAAACACACACTGCAGTAACTGCACTGATAGACACACACTGCAAGAATAGCACTGATAGAAACACACTGCAGGATCTGCACTGATAGACAAGCACTGCGGGAACTGCACTGATATACACACACTGCAGGGACTGCACTGATAGACACACACTGCAGGAACTGAATTGATAGACACACACTGCAGGAACTGCACTGATAGACACACACTGCAGGAACTGCACTGATAGACACATACTGCATGAACTGCACTGATAGACACACACTGCAGGAAAAGCACAAATAGACACACACTGCAGGAACTGCACTGATAAACACACACTGCAGTAACTGCACTGACAGACAAACACTGCAGGAACTGCACTGATAGACAAGCACTGCGGGAACTGCACTGATATACACACACTGCAGGGATGCACTGATAGACACACAGTGCAGGAACTGCACTGATAGACACACACTGCAGGAACATGCACTGATAGACACATATTCCATGAACTGAACTGATAGATACACATTGCAGGAACTGCACTGATAGACCCACATTGCAGGAACTGAACTGATAAACACACACTGCAGGAACAGCACTGATAGACACACACTGCAGGAACTGCTCAGAGAGACACACACTGCAGGAATTGCACTGATAGACACACACTGCAGGAAGTGAACTGATGGACACACATAACAAGAATTCAACTGATAGAAACACACTGCAGGAACTGCACGGATAGACACACACTGCAGGAACTGCACTGATAGACACACATTCCAGGAACTGAACTGATAGACACACACTGCAAGAATAGCACTGATAGACACACACTGCAGGAACTGAACTGACAGACACACACTGTATGAACTGCACAAATAGACACACATTACAGGAACTGAACTGATAGACACACAATGCAGGAACTGCACTGATAGACAAACACTGCAGGAACTGCACTGATAGACACACACTGCAGGAACTGAACTGATAGATACACATTGCAGGAACTGCACTTATAGACGCACATTCCAGGAACTGAACTGATATACACACACTGCAGGAACTGCTCAGAGAGACACACACTGCAGGAATTGCACTGATAGACACACACTGCAGGAACTGAACTGATAGAAACACACTGCAGGAACTGCACTGATAGACACACACTGCAGGAACTGAACTGATAGATACACATTGCAGGAACTGCACTTATAGACGCACATTGCAGGAACTGAACTGATAAACACACACTGCAGGATCTGCACTGATAGACACACACTGCAGGAACTGCACTGATAGACACACATTCCAGGAACTGAACTGATAGACACACACTGCAAGAATAGCACTGATAGACACACACTGCAGGAACTGAACTGACAGACACACACTGTATGAACTGCACAAATAGACACACATTACAGGAACTGAACTGATAGACACACAATGCAGGAACTGCACTGATAGACAAACACTGCAGGAACTGCACTGATAGACACACACTGCAGGAACTGAACTGATAGATACACATTGCAGGAACTGCACTTATAGACGCACATTGCAGGAACTGAACTGATATACACACACTGCAGGAACTGCTCAGAGAGACACACACTGCAGGAATTGCACTGATAGACACACACTGCAGGAACTGAACTGATAGAAACACACTGCAGGAAGTGAACTGATAGAGACACATAACAAGAATTCAACTGATAGAAACACACTGCAGGAACTGCACTGATAGACCCACGTTGCAGGAACTGAACTGATAAACACACACTGCAGGAACAGCACTGATAGACACACACTGCAGGAACTGCTCAGAGAAACACACACTGCAAGAACTGAACTGATAGACACACACTGCAGGAAGTGCACTGATAGACACATACTGCAGGAACAGCACTGATCGAAACACACTGCAGGAACTGCTCAGAGAGACACTGACTGCAGGAATTGCACTGATAGACACACACTGCAGGAACTGCTCAGAGAAACACACACTGCAGGAATTGCACTGATAGACACACACTGCAAGAACTGAACTGATAGAAACACACATGCAGGAAGTGAACTGATAGACACACATAACAAGAATTCAACTGATAGAAACACACTGCAGGAACTGCACTGATAGACAAACACTGCAGGAACTGCACTGATAGACACACACTGCAGGAACTGCACGGATGGACACACATTGCAGGAACTGAACTGATAGACAAACACTGCAGGAACTGAATTGATAGACACACACTGCAGGAACGGCACCGATAGACACACATTCCAGGAACTGAACTGATAGACACACACTGCAGGAACTGCACTGATAGACACACACTGCAGGAACTGCACTGATAGACACACACTGCAGGAACTGCTCAGAGAGGCACACACTGCAGGAATTGCACTGAAAGACACACACTGCAGGAATTGCACTGATAGACAAACACTGCAGGAACTGAACTGATAGACACACACTGCAGGAACTGCACTGATAGACACACATTACAGGAACAGACCTGACTGACTCTCACAGCAGGAACTGCACTGATAGACACTCACTGCAGGAACTGAACTGATAGACACACACTGCAGGAAGTGAACTGATAGACACACACTGCAGGAACTGCACTGATAGACACACTTTACAAGAATTCAACTGATAGACACACACTGCAGGAAGTGAACTGATAGACACACATCACAAGAATTCAACTGATAGACACACACTGCAGGAACTGCACTGATAGACCCATATTGCAGGAACTGAACTGATAAACACACAGTGCAGGAACTGCTCAGAGAGACACACTGCAGGAATTGCACTGATAGACACACATAACAAGAATTCAACTGATAGAAACACACTGCAGGAACTGCACTGATAGACACACACTGCAGGAACTGCAGTGATAGACACACACTGCAGGAACTGCAGTGATAGACACACACTGCAGGAACTGCAGTGATAGACACACACTGCAGGAACTGCAGTGATAGACACACACTGCAGGATCTGAATTGATAGACACACACTGCAGGAACTGCACTGATAGACACATATTACAGAAACTGCACAGACAGACGCACACTGCAGGAACTGCTCAGAGAGACACACACTGCAGGAACTGAACTGATAGACACACACTGCAGGAACTGCACCAATCGACACACACTGCAGTAACTGCACTGATAGACACACACTGCAGGAACTGCACCAATCGACACACACTGCAGTAACTGCACTGATAGACACACACTGCAGGAACTGAACTGATAGACACACACTGCAGGAACTGCACTGATAGACACACACTGCAGGAACTGCACTGATAGACACACACTGCAGGAACTGCTCAGAGAGACACACACTGCAGGAACTGCACTGAAAGATACACACTGCAGGAACTGCACTGATAGACCCACATTGCAGGAACTGCACTGATAGACACACACTGCAAGATCTGAACTGATAGAAACACACTGCAGGAACTGTACTGATAGACAAACATTCAGGAGCTACACAGAGACACACACTGCAGGAACTGCACTGATGGACACACACTGCAAGATCTGAACTGATAGACACACACTGCAGGAACTGTACTGATAGACACACACTGCAGGGACTGCACTGAGAGACACACACTGCAGGGAGTGCACTGAGAGACACACACTGCAGGAACTGCACTGATGGACACACACTGCAAGATCTGAACTGATAGACACACACTGCAGGGACTGCACTAATAGACACACACTGCAGGGACTGCACTGAGAGACACACACTGCAGGGACTACACTGAGAGACACACACTGCAGGAACTGTACTGATAGACACACACTGCAGGAACTGCACTGACAGACACACATAGCAAGAATTCAACTGATAGACACACACTGCAGGAACTGCAGTGATAGACACACACTGCAGGAAAAGCACTGATAGACACACACTGCAGGAACTGCACTGATAGACCCACATTGCAGGAACTGCTTAGAGAGACACACACTGCAGGAATTGCACTGATAGACACACACTGCAGGAACTGAACTGATAAACACACACTGCAGGAACAGCACTGATAGAAACACACTGCAGGAACTGCTTAGAGAGACACACACTGCAGGAACTGCACTGATAGACACACATTACAGGAACAGACCTGACTGACTCACACAGCAGGAACTGCACTGATAGACACACACTGCAGGAACTGCAGTGATCGACACACACTGCAGGAACTGAACTGATCGACACACACTGCAGGAAATGCACTGATAGACACACACTGCAGGAATTGCACTGATAGACACACACTGCAGGAACTGCACTGATAGACACACACTGCAGGAACTGCACTGATAGACACACACTGCAGGAATTGCACTGATAGACACACACTGCAGGAAAAGCACTGAGAGACACAAAGTGCAGGAACTGCACTGATAGACACACATTGCAGGAACTGTACTGATAGACACTAACTGCAGGAACTGCACTGATAGACACACACTGCAGGAACTGCACTGTTAGACACCCACTGCAGGAACTGCATTGATAGACACACTGCAGGAACTGCACTGATAAACACACACTGCAGGAACTGCACAGATAGACGCACATTGCAGGAACTGCACTGATAGACACACACTGCAGGAATTTAATGATAAACACACACTGCAGGAACTGCTCAGAGAGACACACTCTGCAGGAACTGCATTAATAGACACGCACTGCAGGAACTGCACTAATAGACACACACTGCAGGATCTGAATTGATAGACACACACTGCAGGAACTGCACTGATAGACGCACACTGCAGGAACTGCTCAGAGAGACACACTCTGCAGGAACTGCATTAATAGACACGCACTGCAGAACTGCACTAATAGACACACTGCAGGAACTGCACTGATAGACACACACTGTAGGAACTGTTCAGATAGACACACACTGCAGGAACTGCACTGATGGACACGCACTGCAGGAACTGAACTGATAGACACACACTGCAGGAACTGCACCAATAGACACACACTGCAGTAACTGCACAGATAGACACACACTGCAGGAACTGCACTTTTAGACACCCACTGCAGGAACTGCACTGATAGACACACACTGCAGGGACTGCACTGAGAGACACACACTGCAGGAACTGTACTGATAGACACACACTGCAGGAACTGTACTGATAGACACACACTGCAGGAACTGCACTGATAGACACACACTGCAGGGACTGCACTGAGAGACACACACTGCAGGAACTGCATTGACAGACACACACTGCAGGGACTGCACTGAGAGACACACACTGCAGGAAAAGCACTGATAGACACACACTGCAGGGACTGCACTGATAGACACACACTGCAGGAACTGCACTGATAGACACACACTGCAGGGACTACACTGAGAGACACACACTGCAGGAACTGTACTGAGAGACACACACTGCAGGGACTGCACTAACAGACACACACTGCAGGAACTGAACTGATAGAGACACACTGCAGGAACTGAACTGATAGAGACACACACTGCAGGAACTGCACTGATGGAAACAACTGGCCCTTTGAAATATATTGTCTGGTGTTTGACACCATCACATGTGCATTGGTGTAATTTTCCCGATGTTGTCTCTCATTGGGTTAATTGTGACTGTCTTCCCTTCAGCATTAACTCAGAATATAACACAGAAAGTCACTGTGTCCCTGTGTTTGACATGTGCTGAGGTGATTCAGTTCAGTAAATATTCATGCCGCAGTCATCCCAAGCTGGACAGGAATGGCTGCAGCAGGTAGTCAGTAAAATATGCTGCCTTCACCATCCCCTGTTTGCTCAAAGAGGCATTTGGCGGTGAGTTTACAGAATCCCAGAGCAGCTCATAATGAAGGGCTTTGAAATGCCTCATCTCCAACCCTTCCTCTCTGGCCTGCCCCACAATACTCTCTGGGTCCCGTGTGTAAACTGGTTGCAGTGTAGGGTGTACCTCAATCCCCGTAATAACACCATGTCAACACTTATAGATGATCCCTTCCTTTTGGCCCTGTCAATGGATTTGACAGTAAGTCAGTTGGACAGGACCCAAGTAATGCTGGTTGTTAGTCTACGAGTCGGAATCTGGAAGTTAAAAGTAGCTACTGTGTGCGCAGTTCAGTCCATCCATGTCTCCATCACTTCATGCTAAATTCTGATGAACCCTAAGGTAAGGTCAACAACAAATACAAAGACCCACGTGTTTGGTAAGCAGTGGTATGGTTCAAAAAGGCATAGAACTTCTACGGGGTGGAAGCAGGCCATTCAACCCATCTTGGCCACACTGACCACCCCAGAACCACACCCCTTCCCTATTTCCCACGGCTAACCCACCTAGCCTGCAGATCCCTGGACACTGTGGGGCAATTTAGCATGACCAATCCACCCTAACCGGCACATTTTTGGACTGTGGCAGAAAACTCAAGCAGACGGGGAAGATTGTTTAAACTCCACACTGACAGTCGCCCGAGACTGGAATTGAACCTGGATCCTTGGCCCTGTGAGGCAGCGGTGCTAACCATTGAGCCACCATGGTACCTACCATTTTCATATTGGTAAAAGATACTAATTTCTCACAGGCACAATGGGCAGAGTGGTCTCATTCCATCTTACCAGACTCTGTGAAAATGCGAGCATTGACCCGACCCCCAACAGCAGAGATGGGGCAGCCCGGTGCTCACAGGGTAGATCATGGCTGGTGTACGGTTAGTCATCAGTTCCCAGGTTCATGGAGATCACAGCATACAACACCTCTGCACTAGCGTGTCCCTCCCACAGCTCACATCCAGCAGAACTCACTGACCAGTCAACATTGCTCCCGGGTGATGTTTGTCTCCCTCTGCTGTTATATTTGAATAAGTGCAATCCTCAGTATAAAAGTGGTCAAGTCTGCAATTCTACTGCTGTCTAAAACACATAGAGCAACTTAATTCTCCCAGTTACCAGCAAAAATTAAATCACCCCCTTTTAACTGTCAGCCTGCTAATCTATTTTCTCTCTCATTGCGCAAGTACATTTCTTACCCCTACACTTTTCTGTTTTCTGATTGGTTGCCTTTCACTTTTATGAGCACCCAGAATCACAGGGTTCTGAGGGTTGATTAGATCCAATGACCTAGTGTCACTGTTGGGTAAAATGTACTGGCCTCAGTGTAAGGAGTACTCACTATAAACAAATGTCACTCCCCAGAGAGGATCCATCTACAATCCCAAAAATCTCTGAAGGACACCATTTGTGCAAGAATTTGGAAGTTGCCGAGGGATCCTGTTTATAATACACACTGATTCCAAGCATGAAGACACGGGTTGTCATGGTATGTCTATACCTCCCTGACCAGCATTAACTGGATTATCATTGCACTTTCCTGTTGACATGAAGTGGAAATTTTCTTCAGCTCAATGTCTGTAAAATGTTCCTTTATGTTTTTCTCCTTCAGTTTAATCATTTTTACTACCCCATGGCTACCCCTTAACTGTGCCCACTCCCCACCGGTAACAACTGAAAGCCCCCAGTTGTGGAAGTTTTGCACATCTTCTAAAATCAGAGTCATTTACAAAGGATGGCAAATGTCACTGTGCAAACATTCCTTGATAGCTCTTTTCCAAATCAACACCTCTGTTTGTAATGCAGGGTGTCGACCTGAGACATTGCCTCACCCATTCCTCACCAAAGACACCCGAAAATGATTGACCACAGAACTGAATAAAGAGAGAAACCTCGAGAAGGTGAGAGCCTCCCTCGGCAACTTCCAAATTCTTGCACAAATGGTGTCCTTCAGAGATTTTTGGGATTGTAGATGGATCCTCTCTGGGGAGTGACATTTGTTTATAGTGAGTACTCCTTACACTGAGGCCAGTACATTTTACCCAACAGTGACACTAGGTCATTGGATCTAATCAACCCTCAGAACCCTGTGCAGTTACAATATCCTAATGATCGACACCCTGCATTACAAACAGAGGTGTTGATTTGGAAAAGAGCTATCAAGGAATGTTTGCACAGTGACATTTGCCATCCTTTGTAAATGACTCTGATTTTAGAAGATGTGCAAAACTTCCACAACTGGGGGCTTTCAGTTGTTACCGGTGGGGAGTGGGCACAGTTAAGGGGTAGCCATGGGGTAGTAAAAATGATTAAACTGAAGGAGAAAAACATAAAGGAACATTTTACAGACATTGAGCTGAAGAAAATTTCCACTTCATGTCAACAGGAAAGTGCAATGATAATCCAGTTAATGCTGGTCAGGGAGGTATAGACATACCATGACAACCCGTGTCTTCATGCTTGGAATCAGTGTGTATTATAAACAGGAGGTGGCTGCAGTTGGAGCTGTTGGTTACCTGTGCAAACAGAGGGAATGAAAATTGATTGTAGTGACGGCACTGGGACAGAAAACACAGCAGGATAGAGATACAACAAGAATTACGTTAAAAATCACACAACACCAGGTTATAGTCCAACAGATTTATTTGGAAGCACTAGCTTTTGGATGGCTACTCTTTCATCAGGGAGCCTGTCGAAGGAGCGTCGCTCCGAAAGCTGGTGCTTCCAATTAAACCTGTTGGACTATAACCTGGTGTTGTGTGATTTTTAACTTTGCCTATCCCAGTGAAACAGCGGCATCTCCAAAACAAGAATTAAGTAGTTAACAAGCATTTGAAGAGCTAATGCAGTCAGTAAGATGCGATGGGAAAGTGAATGATTCTCACACAGACTGTCAGTGAGCAGAGACCGATGTTGTGGACAGGACAGGAACCAAACTGAGCATTCTCACGGTGGGAATGTAACCTGGGAACAGCCAGAGCTCATTCATTGCTTAGCAACAGCGCACTGGTTTGTAGAGTTACGAGGATGAGGACAGATATTTTTCTGAAGGAGATACTCTGTGGCAATGGGTGGTACGGTGGCACAGTGGTTAGCACTGCTGCCTCACAGCGCCAGAGACCCAGGTTCAATTCCCGACTGAGGCGACTGACTGTGTGGAGTTTGCACATTCTCCCCGTGTCTGCGTGGGTTTCCTCCCACAACACCAAAGATGTGCAGGTCAGGTGAATTGGCCACGCTAAATTGCCCATAGTGTTAGGTAAGGGGTAAATGTAGGGGTACGGGTGGGTTGCGCTTCAGCAGGTCAGTGTGGACTTGTTGGGCCGAAGGGCCTGTTTCCACATTGTAAGTAATCTAAAGAATGCCACAGAGTTAGAAAAAGTACAGATGGTGCTGGTGTGGTTGATGACGTTGAACAGCAGACAGCCAAATGCAGGAGGGCGTACAAGTCCAAAGAGATAGGAATATCCATCTTTGCTTTCAATGAGGAAGCCTCAGCTACTTCACTGGGCAGGGAATTCCACAGAGTCACGACCCTCTGGATGAAGGAGTTCCTCCTCAACTCAGTCCTAAATCTGCTCCCCCCTTATTGTGAGACTATGCCCCCTCGTTCTAGTTCACCCACCAGATGAAACAACCTCCCTGCTTCTATTTTATCTATTCTACTTTATCTATTCCCTTTCAGGAAGATTCCCACCACCATTCCTTGCCAGCCAGATATTTACAGAGGTTATTCAGTCAGGTGTGGTACAGGAAAACTATTTGGTATTTTAATGAGTGGCTGTTGTCCCAATCAATATGTAATTTATTGCATGGTAGCAACTGGAAACAGGTCAGACTGACATTTCGTAGAATCGCTACAGTGTGGAATCAAGCCATTCAGCCCATTGAATCCACACCAACTCTCCAAAGGGCATCCCACCCGGACCCATCCCTAACCCTGTATCTTCCATGGCTAACCCACATAACCTGGACACGATGGGGCAATTTCCCATGGCCAATCCACCCTAACCTGCACATCTTTGGACTGTGGGAGGAAATCCACACAGACACGGGGAGAACGTGCAAACTCCACACAGACAGCTGAGGGTGGAATCCAGAACCCAGGTCCCTGGCACTGAGGCAGCAGTGCGAACCACTGAGCCTCCATGCCAACATGATCAACATTATCACAGAGTCTATGAGGATGACCCAAATGGTGGTCTTATTCCTTCGAGATTCTAAGCTGCTCCCCCCCCCCCCAATAAAATCCACATAAAATCAGTGTTTAAGGCACTGCCAATTTTGGCAATCTTTCAGAATCCATCATTTGAGGTAAAGTTAATCAGCATGTGTAAATGCCTGAGTTTATGAAAGGTCTCTTAAGAAGAGTACTGTTTATCAAATTTCACAGTGAAATTTCCTAGTGGAATCTTACGGTATTAGAATGGGATCATTCACTCCAAAATACCTTGCTGACTGTTAGAAACATCTCCCAACTGAATCCAATTACCCTCCCCTTTGGCTATAGTTAATTTCTCCTTCTTTTAATCTAATTCCCAATTTGCTTTTGAATGCTGCTATTGAATCAACTTCCACAACTCGTCAGGCGAGACCCTCCAGATAAAAATAGCCTGTTGCATGTAAAAATAAAGTCACTTTTTCTCTCAGCTCACTAGTTCAACTAAAATGTGTCCTCTGGTTGCAAAGCAACCTGGCAACAGAAAGACTTCCTCCCAATCGACTCTGTCTCAGCCTGTATAATTCCAAACAGCTCTGTTCAATCTCTCGGAGACCCTCTCCATCATCAGGAGGGCGGATCTTCCCCCGAGATCTCCACATCCCTCGGATCATGGTGGTAAATTTCCTCTGTACCTGCTGCAAATAAAGATCGACTGGAGAGATTGGGGCTTTTTTTCACTGGAGAGTAGGAGGTTGAGAGATGACTTTAGCGAGGTTTATAAAATAATGAGGATAAGCTGAACAGCCAGGGTCTTTTCCCTAGGGTGGGGTGGGGGGGGTTCAAAACTAGGGGCCATATTTTACGGTGAGAGGGGAAAATTTTTTAAATGACATGAGGCGTATCTTTTCTACACAGAGAGTGGTTCATGTGTGGAATGGACCTCCAGAGGATGTGGTGGATGTGTGTATAGGTACACCATTAAAGCACAATGAATAGGAAAGGTTTGGAGTGATATAGGTCAAATGCAGGCAGGTGGGACGAGTTTAGTTTGGGATGATGTTCAGCATGGACTGGTTGGGCCGAAGGGTCTGTTTCTGTGCTTTCTTTTGTCCTTTATTCATTCACGGGATGAGGGTGTCACTGGTCAGGCCAGTATTCATTACCCATCCCTAGTGGCCCAGAGGGCAGTTAAACGTTAACCACATTGCTGTGGGTCTGGAATCACATGGAGGCCAGATCAGGTAAGGATGGTCTTTCCCTAAGGGGCATTACCTAGATGGGTTTTCCCCTGACAATCAATTTATGATCATCAATAGATTTATAATTCCAATACTGATTGAATTCAGTTTCCACCACCTGCCATAGCAGGATGCAAACCCAGGACCCCAGGAACATGCCTAGGGTCTCTGGATTAACAGTCCAGTGATAATACCACTAGGCAATCACATCTCTTTGGCTCTATGACTAAGAGATGAAGGGGTTATTATCAACACAGTGTCCATGGATTTTCAGAAAGTATTAAGTGTTTCACAGAAGGAAGATCCAGCTGTATGATGTAAGGGGTATTAAGTAGCATCATTAGAAAATTGGCCAAGGGGAAGGAAAAGGTGAATGGATGTTGCCGTTGGGGTAGGAATGTTTGGCTGCAGGGGTCGGTGGTGTTCTCTTGGTCTCAAGATTTGGAAAGATGTTTTGCACTTGGATATAAGGAACACAATTGAGAGGAATTGGCAGAATGGATGACTGGGAAATGAGACCAGAGAGCAGACAGACATAATGCTGACAACAACTTAATGTGGAAAAGTGTGAATTGATTGTGTTATTATTATTGTTAACTCCTTATAAGTGAAGATGATGGTCTTCCATGAGACTGATGATGGCTGGTGAGGTTGTTTGTGGGTTTTACAGATGTAGCGGTACATAGGGCATGTGGGATATCCAAATACAGAAGCTTAAACACATGGACCAATAGATTCAACAACAGCTTCTTCCCCGTTGTTATTAGACTGAGTGGACCTCTCAAATCTCGAATTTAGTATCGACCTGGATCTCTGTGCATCTTTCCTGCAGCCGTAACATTGTATCCCTTGTTCTATGACCCTGATGCACTTTGTATGGTATCATTTGCACACAAAACTTTTCACTGTACCTAAGTACATACAACAATAATGAATCAAATCAAATATTATTTTTGGGTTTTGGTTTCTCAGTTCCTCACTTGCACTTTTGCCCTTCCTTTTGTCATCCTTGTGACTCAATATGCTGGGATTTCTCCCACTGACTCTGCCTCTGTAGGGTTGAGTCCATAGGAATGGTCTGATCAGAAAGATACAAAAGTGCATTAATGAAGAGAGAGAGACCTAATAACTCAACTGTATCGAGTCGTGTAGTGTAAAACAAAGTCATTAAGACCAATCAGAATTTTGGGGTTTTATAAACAAGAGCTTGGAGCACAAGCGTAAAGGAGTGATGCTGAATTCGTACACTGTATTAAGGCAAGTTTAGAATGCTTTGTCTTGAGCATCATCTGATAACAAGAACATTGAAAAAGTAGACAGTGTACAGGGTGGCACAGTGTCTCAGTGGTTAGCACTACTGCCTCATAGCACCAGGGTCCCAGGTTCAATTCCAGCTTTGGGCAACTGTCTGTGTGGAGTTTGCACATTCTCCCCGTGTCTGCATGGGCTTCCTCCCACAATCCAAAGGTGTGCAGAATTGGTCGTGCTAAATTTCCCATAGTGTTAGGTGCATTAGTTAGAGGGAAGTGCATCTGGGTGGGTTACATGCCAGTGTGGACCAGTTGGGCTGAAGGGCCTGTTTCCAAACTGTAGGAAACCTAATCTAACCGATTCATCAAATACCTTTTTAAAAACCAGAATCGAAATGTTATAATGGTGAAGAGAGCTGAGATAACAGGGTGATTTCCCCAAGAGCAAACAAAGCCAAGAAGAAATGTAATCGATTGAAGACTTATGTTTGAGTGCGTGGGCAGATGGGCTGAGGGACAATTTGAGATTGCTACGGGAAGAGTGAGATCAGATTTCTTTACCGAGAGTGTGGAAGTTATTGATGCTGCACCATAGGAACCTGCTGAAATAAAGACTTTGTTACAGGCAAACCATATCAGTGCCCGAAGTGGAAGGTGAGACAGGGCTGTGGGAGGCAGGAGAGTCATAGTCATAGAGTCATAGATTCATCCAGCACAGAAACAGACCCTTCACTCTAACCAATCCATACTGACCATAATCCCAAACTAAACTAGTCCCACCTGCCTGTACTTGATCGACATCCCTCCAAACATTTCCTATTCATGTAATTATCCAAATGTCTTTTAAACATTGCCACTGTACCTGCATCCACCACTTTCTCTGGAAGTTCATTCCACACACGAACTATTCGCTGTGTTAAAAAATTGCCCCTTGTGTCTTTTTTAAATCTTTCTCCTCTCACCATAAAAATATGCTCCCAGTCTTAAAATAAGTCTTAAAATCCCCCACTGTAGGGAAAAGACACCTACCATTCACCTTATCTACGCCCCTCATTATTTTATAAACCTTTATAAGGTCATCCCTTAACCTCCTACGCTCCAACGAAAAAAGTCCCAGCCTATTTTTGTACTGAAGCCCTCCATTCCCGGTAACATCCTGGTAAATCTACTCCAACCCCTCTCCGGTTTAACAATACCTTTCCTATAACAGGGCGACCAGACCTGGTCACTGTACTCCAGAAGAGGCCTCACCAACGTCCTGTACAATCCCAACATGATGTCCCAACTCCTATACTCCAAGGACTGAGCAATGAAGGAAATTGCCTCCTTAACCAGCCTGTCCACACGTGACGCAAACTTCAAAGAATTATGTATCGGAACTCTACAACACTACCCAAGGCTTGACATTTAATTGTATAAGCGCTGCCCTTGTTGATTTTACCAAAATGCAATACCAAGAGATTTGGAAGACTTGGGAGAAAGAGTTGGCACAGCGCAGAATACTATACTAATAAGTGCTATAAACTTGTACTTCCTACCTTACAACAGTGACTATCCTTCGTTTTGCTCATGGGATGTAGGCATCACTGGCTGGGCCAGCATTTATTGCCCAGATTCCAGTTAAAAACAAAGAAAAGCTGCAGATGCTGCATTCCAAGATGGTCAGGCAGGAGGCTGGAGGAACACAGCAAGGCAGGCAGCATCAGGAGGGACAGGCAGGAGGCTGGAAGAACACAGCAAGGCAGGCAGCATCAGGAGGGACAGGCAGGAGGCTGGAGGAACACAACAAGGCAGGCAGCATCAGGAGGGACAGGCAGGAGGCTGGAGGAACACAGCAAGGCAGGCAGCATCAGGAGGTGGAGAAGTCAGCATTTCGGGTGTAACCCATCTTGACTTCGCCACCTCCTGATGCTGCCTGGCTTGCTGTGTTCTTCCAGCCTCCTGCCTGTCTACCTCAGATTTTAGTTAAGACTCAACAACGTGGCTGTGGGTCTGGAGTCACACATAGGCCCAGACCATGTAAGGATGGCAGATTTCCTTCCCTGAAGGGGACGTGTGAATTAGTTGAGGTTTTATGACTGTGGCGATGTGGAGGTGCTGGTGTTGGACTCGGGTGTACAAAGTTAACACCAGGTTATAGTCCAACAGATTTATTTGGAAGCACTAGCTTTTGGAGCACTGCTCCTTCGTCAGGTAACTAAATGGACAGGAGCATAAGACAGAATTTATAGCAAACGATCACAATGTCATGCAACTGAAATGATATATTGAACAAACACACAATGTCATGCAATTAAAATGATATATTGAACAAATATATCATTCAACACAGTAGCACCTCGACATACGAACGACCCCATTCACGAACAAATCGGTTTATGAACAGGATTGTACGTAAAGTTTTGCTTCAATGTACATATGAAATTCAAGGTATGAACGAAGGTACGAACGCAAAAAGCCCGTGTGCGACCGCGTGGTTTCATTGTTCTGCTTTGGTACACGCTTGTTGAATGCAAAAGCTCTCGGGCTGTGCGTGTTCTCATGCAGTTCATCTTTGGCCCGTGAGCTGTGAACAGCGTTCGTTGCTACGTCCAAGCATTCTTACACTATCCGAACAATGGGAAAAAATTGATTCAGTTCGCGAACGTTTTGGTTTGTGAACCGGGTCCCAGAACGGATTCAGTTCGTAAGTCGAGGCACTACTATAGATCATTTTAATTGCATGGTACTGATCTTTTGCTACAAATTCTGTGTCTCACGATCCTGCCCCACTGGTTACCTGATGAAGGAGCGTCGCTCCGAAAGCTAGTGTGCTTCCAATTAAACCTGTTGGACAATAACCTGGTGTTGTGTGATTTTTAACTTAGCAGAATTTTAACACATTGAAATTTCATCGTCTGTGGGATTACACACATCATTTTGGGGGGGTGGGGGGTGGGGGGGGTTGCGGTGGTCTCAGAATCAATTACCCACAGCAGCACCACCAGCCCAGCATTGACTGCAAAGCAGTTCCACATTTGAGGTTTTAGAAACTCTCAGATGAATGCAAATCTTTCTTCCCTGATTATTCAGGTTGGGAGAGCCCAATATAACTACAGTGTCTTTCTCTTCATCAGACCATTTAGTTTATTGCTGTAGCGGTCTGACCGTCTCGGACAGGTTTCGCTCCAAACCCTTTAGCCTGTTTGTTTTTACAGGTCTCCGTTCATCACCGAAGAACATTTTTTTTTTAAATGGAACTCTTGCTATTTTTCCCAGCCGTCAAATGTTTTTTGAAGAAACAGGCAAAATATCTGGATTTCAAAACACGCTTTGAAATTTGAATTAAATGTAGGGCGACAGTGTGGAAGCCAGGATTGAAAAATTTCAATTTAACTGGATCAAAAAATATGCCGGAAAATAAAACTTTGATGAGCGAGAGTGCCCCTTAAATATTTACAGATGTGCTATTTTAATCTAGTTATTACACCTGGGTGCAAGTATTCTAAACATCAAATTTAAACATGAACAGGAAACTGGAAGTAAACCAGGAAAATTCCTGGGAATATTTTTTTTCAGCTGAAGTGTAAAGGGCCCATGAAAAGGGTGGAATCACAAACTCAAGTCCCTTCCTGTTATGAATATCAACGTAACCCAAAGAATACTGTCCCAGCAGCTTAATTGACATCAAGGTTTTGCTGCCCAGACAGTCCAGCCTCAATCCCTGACCTCATCTCTCCGAAATATGTCTCCTGAGCTGGATTCAGCAGGGGAAGAATCTGGACCAGTCTTTAACTCAGCCTCATCGCCTGGTTTAGGGGCGGTTAAAGCCGGCCAGTATCATCGTCCAATTGCATTTTGGAGATTGCATCAAATTAACCCTTACAGAGGTTTGTAAAATCATGAGGGGCGTGCACGAGGCAAATAGCCAAGGTCTTGTCCCTGGAGTGTCGCAGGCTGGTGGGTGACCTCACAGAGGTTTACAAAATCATGACGGGGCATGGGTCGGGTTAATAGTCAAGGTCTTTTTCCCCAGGGTGGGGGAGCCCAAAACTTAGAGGGTATGCGTCTAAGGTGGGAGGGAAAAGATTTAAAAGGGACCTTTTAAAGCAACTTTTTCACACAGAGGGTGGTGCGTGTATGGAATGAGTTGCCAGAGGAAGTGGTGGAGGCTGGTACAATTACAACATTTGAAAGGCATCCAAATGGGTATATGAACAGGAAGGGTTTGGAGGGATATGGACCAAGTGCTGGCAAATGGGACTAGATTAATTTAGGGTATCTGGCCAACATGGACAAGTTGAACCGAAGGTTCTGTATCCTTGCTATATAACTCTATGACTCTAAGCCATATTGGTCTTTGGAGCCCATTGTAAACTAGCCCAACAATGCTTAAAGAAGGAATTTGCTTTCACACAACAGCCATAATGATGTCTTACAGTGCTTTGTAGCCAATGCAGTGTACCATGGGTGGCTCAATGGCTCAGTGGTTAGCACTGTTATTTCACAGTGCTAGGGACCCAGGTTTGATTCCAGCTTTGGGTGGCTATCTATGGGGAGCTTGCACTCTCTCCCCGTGTCTGTGAGGGTTTCCTCTGGGTGCTCCACTTTCCCCTCACAGTCTGAAGGCGTGCTAGTTTAAGTGGATTAGATGTGGGGTTATGGGTGTACAGAAAGGATCTGGGTGGGATACTCTTTGGAGGATCAGTGCAAACATGATGGGCTGAAAGGCCTCTTTCTACACCATAGGAAGTGTAAGAGCAGTTGCTGCTGCAATTTGATGGCAAGGTCCCATGACTTCGCTTTTTGTCTTTCACGGGATACGACATCCCTGACCAGGCCAGGCCAGTATTGATTGCCCATCGTAATAGCCCAGAGTGAAGTTGAGAGTCAACCACGTGTTTCAGTGGAATGGACTCACATGTAGGCCAGACTGGGTAAGGATGGCAGATTTCCTTCCTTAAATGACATGAGGGAACCAGATAAGCTTTCTCCTCCAACAATCGGCAAACAGATTCATGGTTCACCACCAGACCCTTCATTCCAGATCTCTTGTTGAACTCAATTTTCTCCATCTGCTCTGTTGGGATTTGAACCCTAGATCCCCAGTACGTTACCCAGGTATTTGATTAATGGCCAAGCTATAACATCACCAGGCCATCACCTCTGCAAATTGTCACAAAGCTGGCTCCTTTTTTTAAAAGCTGTTCCTTTTCTCAAGGATTCTTTGTCCTTGGGTTTTTTCCAGAGGGTAATAAAATGCACAGATTAAATGGAATTGAGAGGTCTTTTCGTTTACATGTAAACAAATGAGACTTCAGGCCAAAGTGGCCATGTTTTAGAAGTGACCTGTATAATTAAAGGGGAGTGGTCAGCTCTCTAGATTAGATTAGATTCCCTACAGTGTGGAAACAGGCCCTTCAGCCTAACCAGTCCACACCGACCCTCTGAAGGGTAACCCAACCAGACCCATTTCCCTCTGACTAATGCACCTAACACTATGGACAATTTAGCATGGCCGATTCACTTGGCCTGCACATCTTTGGACTGTGGGAGGAAACCGGAGTACCCGGAGGAAACCCACGCCACCCAGGGAGAATGTGCAAACTCCATACAGGTAGTCGCCCGAGACTGAAATCGAATCTGGGACCCAGCTCAGTTCAGAACTCTCTCGTTCTGCTCTTCTAACTTCAATCTGTAAGCATCAGTTCCATTTTCTAACTGTGTTTTTAAGGGAATTTGCTTATTGGGGCTATTGTGTATATTTGGAACACGGTAGTTAAGTCTAGTTTGGATAGACTGAGATACTCAGGAGTTCTGTATTCTGTTCTTTGTGTTCAATTACATAATTTTGTGAATATATTTCTGTCTGTTTTAAAAGCTAGTAGTGAACCTAGCTAACTTACTCTGGGTAATTTTCACTGAACACTTAATGAAACAAATTGCAAAGTTACGGTCTGGGCTGTGTGCTTAAGAATGTTTTGAGTGGTCTGGCCTAGTCCATAACAGATTAGGGGCTCTTTGCAGGATTTTAAACAGCGAGTGGTCGGTGCTAGTGTCTTTATTTCGGGTGTTGGTTTGATTGGGTAGACAAAGCTTGGGATAGTATTGGCTCTTTCAGTTGCCAAAGGTTTTCTGGAAGTGGATGTGGTGACTTTGGAACGTTTGCAAAAGGTGGAAAGGACCAAGCTGCAGGAATTAGCAAACAAGCTGGAATTGGAGCTGCCTGCTTCTGTGAGGAAAGGAGAGACAATGACAACAATAGCTCAGCATTGAAACTTGCTGGAGAAACCATCAAAATGTGTAGAGATGGCAAGAATTCGATTACAAATGAAGCAGCTTGAGTTAGAGGCAAGAGATACGGAAAGGGCAGCAGAAATGAAACAGTTTGAGTTATGATTAAAAGCAGAAGAGAGAGAAAAAGAGAGCTTTTGAACTTCAGAAACTGACACTTAAAAAGTAAAGTCAGCTTAAAAGGCTGGAGATAAAGGCTGAAGGTAACTTCAGTGAGGAAGTAGTGTGAAGTCATGTGGAAGAGCAGAGAGTTAAAACAGCAACGTTAGACCAAGGAATTCTGGGTAATCCAAGATGGAGGACGGGAAGAATTTCTGGCTGTAACAGGCTGCTCCTTTATTTGAGGTATTTTAGGTGCTGGAGGTGATTTCTTCAATTTCCAGGAGCAGCAATTGCTGTTTTGTATGCTGTTGCATTGTGTTGGAACTTTGGAGAAAAAAAAGTCAAAACAACAGCAGTTTTAAAAGGGACAGGAACAGACAAAGCAAGCACATGGTGAGGTCAGTGCAGGAGAGAGAGAGATAGAAACTGGCACCACAGTGAACCTGCACAGTTACTGCCTTTGCTATTTGAATTCATGTATCGCTGGACATCAGAGTGCAACTAGGAAAATCCACAAACAGTGAAATTCACAACTGATCTTAGAGGAACTGTTGGGTGAAGTTCACAGCACAGAAACAGATAAGTTAATCGTTGTTTTGAGTGTGGCCTACAGAGAATCTGCAGTAGTGAGTAGAATGAGTTCTTTCTTGATTATATGTTTTTTGAGATATGTCTCTTGATTAAACTTAAAATATAAGCCATAACTATTAATTTAACTTAGAGCAGCATTTGTAGAGGAATAAGACGGTATTATTTTCTGGGTCTGTAGATTGTGAAGGAGCAAAAATGGCCTTTAATACAGTGATGTGCACTTCTTGCCAGATGTGGGAGTTTAAGGAGAGTTTATGGTTACTGTGGATTATTATATCAGCAATTAATGTTGTTGTTTGTGAATCCTATCAGATCGAATGGATCGGTTAGAAAGACAGTTAGAAGCAATGAGGAATTTGCAACAGCAACGATATGTGATAGATGGCAGTTGTAGGAAGGGGGGAAAGTCACAGGTACAATCACATAGATGGGTTAACTCCAGGTAAGGTAAGAGAGGTAGCAGTTAGTGCAGGAGTCTTCTGTGGCTATCCCCATTTCAAACAAGAATGCTATTTTGGAAAATGTGGGGGTGTGATCGATTCATAGGGAACGTAGCACGAACAGCCAAGTTTCTGGTATTGAGACTGTCTCTAATGCAATGAGGGGTACGTCGGCTTCCAGGAGATCAATTGTGTTCGGGAACTCTCTAGTCTGAGGTACAGACAGATGTTTCTGTGGCCAGCAGCGAAAAAGCTGAATGGTGTGTTGTTTCCCTGGTGCCAGGATCAAGGATGTTTCCGAGAGGGTGCAGAATGTTCTCACGGGGAGAGGGGCCAGCAAGAGATCATTGTCCACATTGGAACCAACGACATAGGAAGGGAAAAGGTTGAGATTCTGAAGGGAGATTACACAGAGTTAGGCAGAAATTTAAAAAGGAGGTCCTTGAGAGTACTAATATCGGGATTACTCCTGGTGCTATGAGCTAGTGAGGGCAGGAATAGGAGGATAGAGCAGATGAATGCTTGGCTGAGGAGCTGGTGTATGGAAGAAGGATTCACATTTTCAGATCATTGGAATCTCTTTTGGGGTAGAAGTGACCTGTACAAGAAGGACAAATTTCACCTAAATTGGAAGGGAACTAATATACTGGCAGGGAGATTTGCAAGAGCTGCTCGGGAGGATTTAAACTAATAAGGTGGGGTGGGGGACCCAGGGAGATAGTGAGGAAAGAGATCGATCTGAGACTGGCACAGTTGAGAACAGAAGTGAGTCAAACAGTCAGGGCAGGCAGGGACAAGGTAGGACTAATAAATTAAACTGCATTTATTTCAATGCAAGGGGCCTAACAGGGAAGGCAGATGAACTCAGGGCATGGTTAGGAACATGGAACTGGGATATCATAGCAATTACAGAAACATGGCAGCTTAATGTTCCAGGATACAAATGCTACAGGAAGGATAGAAAGGGAGGCAAGAGAGGAGGGGGAGTGGCATTTTTGATAAGGGATAGCACTACAGCTGTGCTGAGGGACGATTTTCCTGGAAATACATCCAGGGAAGTTATTTGGGTGGAACTGAGAAATAAGAAAGGGATGATCACTTTATTGGGATTGTATTATAGACCCCCTAATAGTCAGAGGGAAATTGAGAAACAAACTTCTAAGGAGATCTCAGCTATCTGTAAGAATAATAGGGTGGTTATGGTAGAGGATTTTAACTTTCCAAACATCGACTGGGACTGACATAGTGTTAAAGGTTTAGATGGTGAGGAATTTGTTAAAAGTTTCTGATTCAGTATGTGAATGTACCTACTAGAGAAGGTGCAAGACCTGATCTACTCTTGGGAAATAAGGCAGGGCAGGTGTCAGTGGGGGAGCACTTTGGGGCCAGCGACCATAATTCTATTAGATTTAAAATAGTGATGGAAAAGGATAGACCAGGTTGGAGAAAGGTCAGTTTTGACGGTAATAGGCACGAACTTTCAAAAGCTGATTGGAGGCAGATGTTCGCAGGTAAAGGGACGGCTGGAAAATGGGAAGCCTTCAGAAATGAGATAACAAGAATCCAGAGAAAGTATATTCCTGTCAGGGTGAAAGGGAAGGCTGGTAGGTATAGGGAATGCTGGATGACTAAAAAAATTGAAGGTTTGGTTAAGAAAAAGAAGGAAGCATATGTCAGTTATAGACAGGATAGATCGAGTGAATCCTTAAAAGGGTATAAAGGCAGTAGGAGTACACTTAAGAGGGAAATCAGGGCAAAACGGGGACATGAGATAGCGTTGGCAAATAGAATTAAGGAGAATCCAAAGGGTTTTTACAAATACATTAAGGACTAAAGGGTAACTAGGAAGAGAATAGGGCCCCTCAAAGATCAGCAAGGCGGCCTTTGTGTGGAGCAGCAGAAATTTGGGGAGATACTAAAGGAGTATTTTGCATCAGTATTTACAGTGGAAAAGGATATGGAAGATATAGACTGTAGGGAAATAGATGGTGACATCTTGCAAAATGTTCAGATTACAGAGGAGGAAGTGCTGGATGTCTTGAAATGCATAAAGGTGGATAAATCTCCAGAACCTGATCAGGTGTACCCGAGAACTCTGTGGGAAGCTAGAGAAGTAATTGATGGGCCACTTGCTGAGATATTTGTATCATCCATAGTCACAGGTGAGGTGCTGGAAGACTGGAAGTTGGTTAACGTGGTGTCACTGTTTAAGAAGGGCGGTAAAGACAAGCCAGGGAACTATAGACCAGTGAGCCTGACCTCGGTGGTGGGCAAGGTATTAGAGGGAATCTTGAGGGGTAGGATGCACATGCATTTGGAAAGGCAGGGACTGATTTTGGATAGTCAACATGGCTTTGTGCGTGGGAAATCATGTCTCACAAACTTGATTGAGTTTTTTGAAGAAGTAACAAAGAGGATTGATGAGGGCAGAGCGGTAGATGTGATCTATATGGACTTCAGTAAGGCGTTGACAAGGTTCCCCATGGGAGACTGGTTAGCAAGATTAGATCTCACAGAATACAGGGAGAACTAGCCATTTGGATACAGAACTGGCTCAAAGGTAGAAGACAGAGAGTGGTGGTGGAGGGTTGTTTTTCAGACTGGAGGCCTGTGACCAGTGGAGTGCCACAAGGATCGGTGCTGGGTCCACTACTTTTCAAGATTTATATAAATGATTTGGATGAGAGCATAAGAGGTACAGTTAGTAAGTTTGCAGATGACACCAAAATTGGAGGTGTAGTGGACAGTGAAGGGGGTTACCTCAGATTACAACAGGATCTGGACCAGATGGGCCAATGGGCTGAGAAGTGGCAGATGGAGTTTAATTCAGATAAGTGCAAGGTGCTGCATTTTGGGAAAGCAAATCTTAGCAGGACTTATACACTTAATGGTAAGGTCTTAGGGAGTGTTGCTAAGCAAAGAGATCTTGGAGTGCAGGTTCCTAGCTCCTTGTAAGTGGAGTCGCAGGTAGATAGGATAGTGAAGAAGGCGTTTGGTATGCTTTCCTTTATTGGTCAGAGCATTGAGTACAGGACATTGGTTAGGCCACTGTTGGAATATTGCGTGTAATTCTGGTCTCCTTCCTATTGGAAAGATGTTGTGAAACTTGAAAGGGTTCAGAAAAGATTTACAAGGATGTTGCCAGGGTTGGAGGATCTGAGCTACAGGGAGAGGCTGAACAGGCTGGGGCTGTTTTCCCTGGAGCGTCGGAGGCTGAGGGGTGACCTTATTGAGGTTTACAAAATTATGACGGGCATGGATAGGGTAAATAGACAAAGTCTTTTCCCTGGGGTTGGGTAGTCCAGAACTAGAGGGCATAGGTTTAGGGGGAGAGGGAAAAGATATAAAAGAGACCTAAGGGGCAACTTTTCCACATGGAGGATGGTGCATGTATGGAATGAGCTGCCAGAGGATGTGGTGGAGGCTGGTACAATTACAACATTTAAGAGGCATCTGGATGGGTATATGAATAGGAAGGGTTTGGAGGGATATGGGCCGGGTGCTGGCAGGTGGGACTAGATTGGTTGGGATATCAGATCCGTATGGACGGGTTGGACCGAAGGGTCTGTTTCCATGCTGTACATTTCTATGGCTGTATGACTCTATGAGCAGCTGAAGTGGCTGATGATTATGAGCTGGTCCATAAAACACGGTTTGGCTTCTCGAATCAATTTCAGTCCATGAGGGATAGAAATTAGGGCAAAGAGAAATCATCACATGGAAAGGAAAAGGTAGATCTCAGTGAAGATCATAAGGAAAACTTACCACAGGGTAAAAAAGAAATCCTTGAGGGGGACAAATAAATTACAAAGCTCCAGTGTTTTCATTGTAATAAAGTGGGCCAACGAAATCACAGTGTTGGTGGGCTAGGAGAAAGCGAGATGTTGGAAAACTGGGACAAGCCTAGACATTTTGTTGGACTAGTAACAAAAAGCACGAGGGAAGTTAGACAACTGCCTCAGAGTGTACAAGATGATCAGAGTTTGGTTAAGGAGGAAGTGCCAGATCTGCTTAAAAATATACATGCAAGGGTAAAGTTTATTCACATAGGCCAGGAGCAGGAGGTAAGGAGGTTACAATATTAAGCGACACAGGATCCTCCCAGTCTGTAATGCTAAAGGATGAGGAGATATGTACTCCTGAGGGATTATTGCCAGAGAAGGTACTGGTAACAGGAATTCATGGTGAGACAAAAAGTGCTCAATGATGTGAAGTGAGGCTAGGGAGTCCAGAGAACAGTGGAGAATCTGTGGTAGGAGTATTGGACAAACTCTCAGTTCCAGGAATACAATTTGTCCTTGCAAATGAAACAGCTGATTCACCGATAGGTGTGCTGCTTACTCTAGTTGAAAAGCCAATTAAGACACAGACAACTGAAGAAATGAAGGGTGTTTATCCAGGAATTTTCCCAGATTGTGTGATCACAAGATCACAGAGGCACAAGTTGAAGCAGGGGAGATCAAGAGGCACAGATAAGGAAGCTGACATAGCTTTATCCAAGACTTTTATGATCAGATAAGTGGGACAGAGCAGGAGCAACTAGGTAAACGTGCAAGTTTCTTTAGCTCTGCTACGCTTATTGAGTTACAGCAGAAAGATGAGAACTTAAAACAGTTATACCAAAAGGCATATACAGAGAAGGAGAGTGAATGCCTTCCTGTGTGTTATGATTTAACAAATGATGTCTTAATGAGGAAATGGAGACTATCACACATTCAAGTAGATGAGAAATGGGCAGAAATTCATCAAATTGTTTTGCTAGTACGATATAGAAAGGAGGTGCTGCAAGTGGCGCATTATCTACCACTTGGAGGTCATTTAGGGGTGAGGAAAACACAGGCTAAAATACAAAGACATTTTTACTGGCCTGGACTACACAAAGATGTCATTGAATTTTACCAGGCGTGTCATACATGTCAGCTAATCAGAAAACCCACAGGCAGGAATAAAACCTGCTCCTTTAATACCTATTCCAGCATTTGAGGAACCTTTCACAAGAGTCTTGATTGATTGCGTAGGTCCCCTACCTCAAACAAAAAGTGGGAGTAAGTATTTATTAAAAATAATGGATGGGTCGACCAGATTTCCAGAGGCAATCCCATTACGCAACATCACAGCTAAAAGAGTTGGAGAAGAATTACTTAAAATGTTTACTCAAATTTTAGAGAATGATTAAATAGAGCTGGAGAGTTGGGTAGACAGCATTTAAACGTATCAGAGTATACAATGAAACAGGAAGCAGGTAAGAAATCACAAATTCACAATTTTGCAATTGGGGGTAAGGTATTGGTGTTATTGTTGTGGTTGTGTTCGCCGAGCTGGGAATTTGTGTTGCAGATGTTTCATCCCCTGTGTAGGTGTTACTTCCAGTAACAGGTGAGCCTTTAAAAGCAAGGTTTAGGAACCTTATCGAATTGAGAGGAAATTGATCAGGACTCCAGATCGGAAGAAGTCTCACAGAGTGTGTCATGTGAACCTGCTCAAAAGATAATTTGATCGGGAAGGAAAGCAAGAGGAGAAGGTGTTAATGATTACAGCACAGAAGGAGGAACCAAGTGCAGAGGATTCTGAATTGGACATTCCTCAAGTCAAATTAGACAATGAGGAAGTTGTCAAAAATTGGGATAAATTATTGAGTTACCTTCCACGAGAAAATCGAAATGACCTGAAAGAGTTATTACTGTCACATGGGGAGATGTGCGGAAATAAACTGGGAAGTACTAACCTCATTGTGCATAATGTAGATTTGGAGATGGTGTTCTGATTAAGCAACATCCTTATAGGCATAACCTTCTAAAGTTGGCGCAGGTTCAGAAGGAGATAGAGCGCATGCTCCAAGATGGCATGATCGAAGGTGAGTTACAGTGACTGGAGCTCACCCAGAGTCATGGTGCCAAAACCAAATGGTACCCAATGGTTAAGTGTGGACTATCGCAAAGTCAACACCGTTACAAAGACTAATGCATATCCAATTCCACTGTTGGAGGACTGTGTCAAAAATGTGGGACAAACAACTTACATTTCTAAGTTGGACTTGCTCAGACGTTACTGGAAAGTACCTCGGTCAGACAGAGCAAAGGCAATTTCAGCTTTCGTAACGCCAAATGGACTATATCAGTTCAAAGTCATGCCATTTGGTATGAAAAACACTCCAGCCACATTTCAGAGACTGACTAATAAGGTCATTGCCGGATTACCCAACTGTGTGGTGTATATTGATGACCTGGTGATTTTTAGTCACTCATGGAAGGAACATTTAGTTCATTTATCGGACTTGTTCAATCGACTTCGGAAGGCAGGCTTGGTGGTAAACCCAGCTAAAAGCGAATTTACCAAAGCCCGAGTCACCTTCCTGGGCCATGTTATTAGACATGGATAAATGGCCCCATGGGATATGAAAATGAAAGCAATTGGG
This sequence comes from Chiloscyllium punctatum, assembly GCF_047496795.1. Lineage (NCBI taxonomy): Eukaryota > Metazoa > Chordata > Chondrichthyes > Orectolobiformes > Hemiscylliidae > Chiloscyllium > Chiloscyllium punctatum. Next base: position 87,955,794 of record NC_092758.1, read on the forward strand.
GAATTTCCCACACCATTGACGAAAAAAGCAGTGCTACAGTTCCTGGGATTGAGTGGATTTTACCGAAAGTTTGTGCTGAACTTTAGGCCTGTGACTGCTCCACTCACTGAATTGTTTAAAAAAGGCAAGTAGTTTCAGTAGTCAATGGACTGTTAAAAGACTTAAGACCTAAAAACTGTTCATCACTGCCCCAGTATTAGCCACACTGGATTACATGAAGCGTTTCAAGGTGGCTATCGATGCCAGTGATGTGGGTGTCGGTGCGGTGCGGTGCTCCTGCAGGAGGATGACGAAGGGATCGAAAGACCCATCGGGTATTTTTCCAGGAAGTTGAGCGTTCATCAACAGAAATATTCAACAGTGGAGAAAGAGACTTTAAGTTTGGTGCTGGCATTCCAACATTTCCGTGTTTATATTACCAGCAATGCATCTGAGACAAGCGTCTACACTGATCATAACCCACTGATATTTGTGGAAAAATTTAAAGACAAAAACGCCAGACTGTTTAGATGGAGCTTGTTGCTGCAGCCGTTCAATTTGACAATTGCGCATGTGGCAGGTCGGGAAAACGTGATTGCCGATCTGTTATCGAGACTCGAATGAGATACGGAGGCATTCGGTAGAGGGTGTACCATGGCCTGAATTTGCATGTGGTTGTGCGTGTATAGTCAGTGTCGTGTATATGTGTGTTTTAGAGTACTAACAGTTTGTTTTTGAAGACTTTTAAAAATGAAGCCATCTTTTGGTATTGATAGTTCATTTTTTTTAAAGGGGGGAGGTGTCACAAAGCTGGTCCCTTTTTTTCTAAAAGCTGTTCCTTTCCTCAAGGATATTGTATCCTTGATTATTTTCAGAGGGGTATTAAAACACTTCCAGCACCAATCAGACTGGTTTGGTACAGAGATTACAGAGAGGCCTTTTTGTTTATATATAAACAGATGAGACTTCAGCCCAATGTTTTAGAAGTGACCTGTATAATGAAAGGGAAGTGGTCTGCTCTCTAGCTGAGCAGTTCAGTCCAGAACCAGTTAGGAGCTCAGCTGCGTGGAAACAGGCTCTCTCTCTCTTTCTGCCCTTCTAACTTCAACCTGTGAGCATCAGTTCCATTTTATAACTGTTCTTTTAAGGTGGTTTGCTTATTGGGACTATTGTGTAATTTGGAACAGCATAATTAAGTCTAGCTTGGATAGGCTGAGTTTTGTAGAGGTTCTCTATTCTGTTCTTTATGTTCCATTGTGTAATTTTGTGAATAAATTTCCATCTGTTTTAAAAGCTAGTAGTCAACCTAGCTAACTTACTCTGGGTAATTTTCACTGTACACTTAGATTAGATTCCTTACAGTATGGAAAAAGGCCCTTTGGCCCAACAAGTCCACGCTGTCCGAAGATTAACCCACCCAGACCCATTCCCCTACCCTGTATTTACCCCTGACTAAAGCACCTAACACTTTGGGCAATTTAGTCTGGCCAATCCACTCTAACCTGCACATCTTTGGACTGTGGGAGGAAACGGGAGCGCCCAGAGGAAACCCACACAGACATGGGGAGAATGTGCAAACTTCACACAGACAGTCACCCGAGGCTGGAATCAAACCCGGGTCCTTGGAGCCGTGAGGCAGCAGTGCTGACCACCGAGCCACTGTGCTGCCCCTACTGAAACAAATTGCAAAGTTATGGTCTGGAATGCCTGATCAAGAAGGTTTTGAGTGGTCTGGCCTAGTCCATAACAAAATGACCACCTAATCTGTTGTTAGTGGCAGATTTAAGCATAGGACATCTGGAGAATTCTCCTACATTCGGATTGGATGTAAGGTTAACTCTTACACAACAAAGAATGCAGCAAAGCTTCACTATGATGATCCAAGACACCAGGACTGTTGTAGGAGGAGAGATAGATCAACTGGGCCTGTATTCACTAAGGTTTGGAAGAATGGAAGGGGATTGGATATATAACACTCCAACAGGACTGGACAGACTCAATGCAGGACAATGTTTCCCTGGATGAAGGTGTACAGAACCAGTAGACCAGTCTCAGGATACAGGCTCAGCCACATAGGGCTAAGATGAGGAAACATTTCTTCACTCAGAGGATGGTCAGCCCATGGATTCTCTGCCACAGAAGGCACTGGAGGTCATGTCACCGAGTATATTCAAAAAAGAGATTGATAACTTGTTCTGTCTTAAAGGCAATATGGAGGGCTCTGGAGAGAAAGTTGGAACACAAATGATAAAGTGAGGATCTCTTACAATCACAGAGTCACAAAGCTGGACAGCATAGAAACAGACCCTTCAGTCCAACTTATCCATGCCGACCAGATATCCTAACCTAATCAAGTCCTACTTGCCAGCATTTGGCCCATATCCCTCTAAGCCCTTCCTATTCATATACCCATCCAGGTGCCTTTACAAAGTTGTCATTATACCAGCCTCCACCACTTCCTCTGGCAGCTCATTCCATACACGTACCACCCTCTGCGTGAAAAAGTTGCCCCTTAAGTCTCTTTTATATCTTTCCCCTCTCACCTTAAACCTACGCCCCGTAGTTCTGGACTCCCCAACCCCAGGGAAACGACTTTGTCTATTTACCCTATCCATGCCCTTCATGATTGTGTAAACCTCTATAAGGTCACCCCTTAGCATCCGACGCTCCAGGGAAAACAGCCCCAGCCTGTTCAGACTCTCCCTGTAGCCCAAATCCTCCAACCCTGGCAACATCCTTGTAAATCTTTTCTGAACCCTTTCAAGTTTCTTTTAGCAGGGAGACCAGAACGGAATGCAGTATTCCAAAAATGGCCTGACCGATGTCCTGTACAGCCGCGACATGACCTCCCAACGTCATTGAATGGTGGAGCAGGCTCTAAGGGCCGAACAGCCTCGTCTCTAAAATTGTATCATGTGACCTATTTAGCCTATCAAACTGGGGTGTGGACTCAAGTGGTTGGAACCAGCTCTTCCCACTTAGAGACAGTAACAAAGCCATCTCTGTCCTCGGGCTGACTGCCCACGTGGCTTCGATTCCAGAGAGCAGCTGCAGACCCCTGGAGAAGGCCCCCAGGCTGACCCAGGGGTTTCAGGCAGGAAGGAGTGGGAGATCTGAAGCTGCCCAATAACGGAATGTCGACTCAGTTAAACAAAGAGGGGAGGCTCTCGCAAATACACAGCTGTTGTGGACTACATTACCAAAACCCTTGCACCTTTACTCACCCCTCCCTGGGCTTTATTATCCAATCCCAGCCTCTGAGAGTTCCCACTTTGAGAGTGGATTCAGTACCTTGGCTGACTCGAGCCCAGGATTTTGGAGTCCCTGAATATGTTTCCTTTCTGGTGTCTCTCCCTATCAGACTAGTGGCTTCACCTTCTCCCCCCACCCATCTTTGATGTGCCAAGACAGGGAAGGACTCTGTCAGAATTCCAAAACTTTCTCACATCGTCTGGCAGCAGCAGAGATAAAAGGTGACCTCCGACAAAAGTCACAAGCCTTTAATCATACGGAATTGACACAACATGTGACAAAGGTATTGCCTTCAGGCTATTGTTAGTGATGAAGACATGACCGGATAAATGGTTGAGCTGTGTTTCCATACGGACAATCCCCACAGCTTACTGATTTGATGGGGAAATGCATAATGTGGAACAAACTGCCTGGTTCACCTTACCTTAACAGAACATAAGCAGGCTAAGAGCAGTCAAAGAAGGTTCACTTGACTCATTCATGAAATGAAGGGTTTATCTCTTCAGCAAGTGTTAAACACGTTGCAATTCTGGTCTCCTTCCTATCGGAAAGATGTTGTGAAACTTGAAAGGGTTCAGAAAAGATTTACAAGGATGTTGCCAGGGTTGGAGGATTTGAGCTATAGGGAGAGGCTGAACAGGCTGGGGCTGTTTTCCCTGGTGTGTCGGAGGCTGAGGGGTGACCTTATAGAAGTTTACAAAATTATCAGAGGAATGGATAGGATAAATAGACAAAGTCTTTCCCCTGGGGTCAGGGAGTCCAGAAATAGAGGGCATAGATTTAGGGTGAGAGGGGAGAGATATAAAAGGGACCTAAGGAGCAACTTTTTCACACAGAGGGTGGTACGTGTATGGAATGAGCTGCCAGAGGAAGTGGTGGAGGCTGGTACAATTACAACATTTAAGAGGCATTTGGATGGGTATATGAATAGGAAGGGTTTGGAGGGATATGGGCCGGGTGCTGGCAGGTGGGACTAGATTGGGTTGGGATATCTGGTCGGCATGGATGGGTTGGACCGAAGGGTCTGTTTCCATGTTGTACATCTCTATGACTCTATGACTCTAGGTTGGATGTGTACCTCATGAGGTGTTACTTTAGCTCAGTTGCCTGGATGGCAGTACAGAGTGATGCCAACAGTGTGGGCTCAATCTCATGAGCTGAGGTTAACATGAAGGACTCTCGTTCTCAACCTTTCCCCTCAGGAGAGGGGTATGGTGACCCTCAGGTTAAACCCCCACCAGTCATCTCTCTCATGAGAGAGTATCCTTCTGGTCTGATAACACTGTGGTGACTTTACTTTTATACCCAATGGAATTGGGAAGAATGATAGGTGATCTTACCGAGACATATACACTCATGGTTTAACATGGAGAGGATTGAAACGGAGATTAAAACTATTGATCAGAACATTGAGTACAGGAGTTGGGAGGTCATGTTGTGGCTGTACAGGATGTTAGTTAGGCAACTTTTGGAATATTGCTTGCAATTTTGGTCTCCTTCCAATCCGAAGGATGTTGTGAAACTTGAAAGGGTTCAGAAAAGATTTACAAGGATGTTGCCAGGGTTGGAGGATCTGAGCTCAGGGAGAGGCTGCACAGGCTGGGGCTGTTTTCCCTGGTGTGTCGGAGGCTGAGGGGGGACCTTATAGAGGTTTATAAAATCATGAGGGGCATGGATAGGATAACTAGAGAAAGTCTTTTCCCTGGAATGGGAGAGTCCAGAACTAGAGGGCATAGGTTTAGGGTGAGAGGGGAAAAATATAAGAGGGACCTAAGGGGCAACGTTTTCACACAGAGGGTGGTACGTGTATGGAATGAGCTGCCAGAGGCAGTGGTGGAGGCTGGTACAATTACAACATTTAAAAGGCATCTGGATAGGTATATGAATAGGAAGGGTTTAGAGGGATATGGGCTAAATGCTGGCAAATGGGACTGGATTAGGTTAGGATATCTGGTTGGCATGGACTAGTTGGACTGAAGGATCAGTTTCCGCACTGTACATCTCTATGACTTTAGAGGATAAATAGACAAAGTTTAAAAAGGAACAGTGTTTAAGACTGAGACAAGAGATTTCCTTTCACTGTTGGGGTGGTTAGTCTGTGGAATGCATTTCTCCAGAAAATAATGGAGTCTTGGTCATTGAAATTATTCAAGGCAGGGATAGATGGATTTGGGATGGTGAAGGTGATCAAGGAGACAGACAGGGAAGTGAGGTTGAGACCATAATCAGATTGGTCATGACATTCCTGAATGGTGGGATAGGTCATGCTCTTCCTTCAAAGTCTGATGTTTTCATGTTGTCTTTGCCTATCGCAGTTATTTGATCTCAGTCAGGGAGTGCTGGAGAGCAGCTATGATGGGCTATAATGAGGGCAGCTATAATGAGCTCCTGGGTCTATATAGAGTGTATCTACAGTCAAGCAGTGTCCCCTTGTTTAGTGCCCTAGCGATTCTCCTCACTGTGGGTTTGGTACGGGCACTGACCCGCTGAATCTATGCTGGGCAGTTTCAAGACATTGCCCGGGTGGTTCTCCCCAAGGGTTGCCATGGCGATTACTGCCCCTCGGAATTTTCTCTGCTGCCCAGGAAAGAATGTTGCTGGCTCCCAATGCCAAGGGTCTGCGCTTTGATTCAGTGTCTGAGAAGAACACTGCCTCTCGGTCTTCCTTCTCAGCCACACTGTCGGAAATGTACTGGTCCAATTCTCACCACACAAAGGGTGACATTTTCTCCCGCCTCCTGGCTTAAAGCAGAATATAATCTCTCCTGTTCCACCCTTTAGTTTCTCCTTGTTCTGCTCCTTATCTGAATTAATAATCTCCCAATGAACTCCGTTCAACAGGGCATGGTCTTTTGACCAAATGTCAATTGTCTCTGTGTGACTCTACACGACTGTTACAATTAGGTTCTACTTTCATATGTGCTCAAGTGCACAAGGACAGGGAAAAGTGTTCAGAGCCACCATTCTCCGGCACCATCTTAGACTCATAAAAAAAACAGAATTTTAAAAAAACAAGAGCAGAAGTACAAGGATTCCTCTACACAGACGCTGCCAGACCTGCTGAGCTTTTCCAGCAACTTCTGTTTTTGTTCCAGGAATATAAGGAACAGAGCTAAGAAGAAAGGCAAATTACTGTATCACAAAGTCTTATCTCCGTGAGGTAAGTGCTTCTCAATCCTCGAAGCCAGGAATCCCTGCTAAACTGCTGTCAGCCCCCTGAATTTGCTTGTCATTATTGCTGGGCTGTTTAATTGCCTTATCTTCCTTGGCATCCATCCAGCCAGAATGGGGATTCACTGGAGAGCCATCAGGAGTCAGAACTCATCTCTCTTCGGAAGAAAGTGAGGACCGCAGATGCTGGAGAGTCAGAGTCGAAAAGTGTGGCACAGCCGGTCAGGCAGCGTCCGAGGGGCAAGAGACTCGACGTTTTGAGCATAAGCTCATCATCAGGAATGTTCAGAACGTTGACTCTCCTGCTCCTTGGAAGCTGCCTGGGCTGGCTCTGCTTTTCCAGAACCACACTGTCTGACCCCCTTCCCGCGTCAGTCTTATTCAGGCACATAGAGCCTAACGCTGGGGAGGTCAATCTGGTAACTCTCCAGCTTGTAGACCCACTCTGCACTCAGAAATTCATCAATCCACACAGCACAGAAAAGGCCCTTTGGCCCATCGAATCTGCTCCAACATTGATACCACTTAAGGTCCATTAACCCCAATTCCCTGCACTTGTCCCACATCCTGGAACGTTATGATATTTGAAGTAGTCATGCACGGTGGCTCAGTGCTCAGCACTGCAGACTCATGGGACCCGGGTTCAATTCCAGCCTCAAGCGTTTGTCATAGAGTCATAGAGATGTACAGCATGGAAACAGACCCTTCGGTCCAACCCGTCCATGCTGACCAGATATCCCAACCCAATCTAGTCCCACCTGCCAGCACCCGGCCCATATCCCTCCAAACCCTTCCTATTCATATACCTATCCTAATGCCTCTTAAATGTTGCAATTGTACCAGCCTCTAGCAGCTCATTCCATACACATACATACTCTGCGTGAAAAAGTTGCCCCTTAGGTCTCTTTTATATCTTTCCCCTCTCACCATAAACCTATGCCCTCTAGTTCTGGACTCCCCTGACCCCAGGGAAAAGACTTTGTCTATTTATCCTATTCATGCCCTTCATAATTTTGTAAACCTCTATAAGGTTGTCTGCTTGGAGTTTGGACATTCTCCCCGTGGGTTTCCTCCGAGCGCTCCAGGTTCCTCCCGCAGCCCAAGAATGTGCAGAGTAGGTGGACTGGCCATGGGAAATTATCCCATAGTGTTTCGGGATGTGCATTGGTGTGAGGGATGTGTCAAGATGGAACGGTCTTTGGAGGTTCAGGATGGACTCAATGGGCTGACTGGCCCGTTTCCACACTGTAGGGATCCAATGTTGATTTTTTTTTGAGGAGAGGGGCTTTCCCACCTCCACTACCTTCCCAGGCAGTGCATTCCAGATTCCCACCACCCACTGAGTGGAAACGTTTTCTCCCAAATCCCCTTGGAATCTTCTGCCTCAAGCACTTGAAGATCTACAGTCTCTATTGCAGACTCCTCATTGGAATAAAGACTGGTTGTATTGTACAAGAAGATGAAGTTCAGGTTTAACATTACCACTTTAACATCACCATGCTGGGTGGCACGGTGGCTCAGTGGTTAGCACTGCTGCCTCACAGCACCAGGGACCCGGGTTTGATTCCAGTTTTGGGCGACTGCCTGTGTGGAGTTTGCTCATTGTTTGCATGGGTTTCCTCCAAAGGTTAGGTGAATTGGCTGTACTAGATTGCCCAGAGTGTTCAGGGATGTGTAGCTTAGGTGCATTAGTCAGGGGTAAATCTAGAGCAATAGGGAATGGGTCTGGGTGGGTTACTCTTTGGAGGGTCAGTGTGGTCTTGCTGGGCTGAAGGGACTGTTTCTGCACTGTACGGATTCCAACTGACCTCAGTATCCTTTTGGGGAAAGAGATGAGATTGGATTAAGTTTTCCTCAATTTCACCTCTGGAAGAGCCTGGTTCTAATTTTAGCAATGGTCTGGAGTCCCCCAACAGAGGAACTATTTTCCCAGCAATAGCCTGCAAATCATGTGAAACTCCTCCGCAATGCTCACTGACTTTGCGTGGAATGACAGGAACTGAAGTTAGCTGGGGAAGTGCCTATACTTAATATCCTCCTTCACAAATAGCTCAGCTGCAATACTCCAGCTTTCAGACAGGGCGAGAAGGTTGAGTTATGCTCACAGCTGAATCCCCACGGGGGTGGGGAATAGAGATACATTTTGTCCGGGCTCTCAATCCTGGGGGTCCCTTCAAACTGAGAGGGCTTTCTGCTGCTGAAGAGTGAATAGGACTAAGCAAGTCCTACAGATGCTAGAAATCTGAAATAATGTTAAAGAGAAACACAGGGAGTGGCTGGAGAAACCCAGCTGGCATTTGTGGGAGAGAAACAGCGTTCCATATCATTTCACCTTTGGAAGAAGGATCACGCTCAGCTCAGTGCTGGATCACAGTTCGGTTCACTATTAATCCTGGCTGGGGCAGTCTGCATCATAGAACATAGAACATAGAACAATACAGCGCAGAACAGGCCCTTCAGCCCTCGATGTTGCGCTGACCTGTGAACTATTCTCAGCTCGTTATCCCAAAATCATCCATGCGCTTATTCAAGGATTGTTTAAATCTCCCTAATGTGGCTGAGTTGACTACCTTAGCAGGTAGGACATTCCATGCCCTTACCACTCTCTGCTTAAAGGAATTGCCTCTGACATCTCTCTTAAATCTATCACCTGTCAATTTGTAGTTATGCCCCCTCATACAAGCTGTTGCCATCATCCTAGGAAAAAGTCTTTCACTGTCTACCCTATCTAATCCTCTGATCATCTCATATGTTTCTATCAAATCCCCTCTTAGCCGCCTTCTTTCCAATGAGAACAGACCCAAGTCCCTCAGCCTTTCCTCATAAGACCTTCCCTCCAGACCAGGCAACATCCTGGTAAATCTCTTCTGTACCTTTTCCAATGCTTCCACATCCTTTCTGTAATGGGGCAACCATCCATGGTGGTTCCTGTGCTCAGACCCAGGCCTGGCCTGTCTGTCTCCTTTGGCCCTCGCAGATGCCAGGATGAAGAGAATCAAACTCCATCAGTGATGCCCCATGCAGTCGAACAGACTAACAATACCTGATGAAGGGTCCCAACCTTAAACAATGACTCTCCTGCTCCCTGGATGCTGCCTGGCCTGCTGTGCTTTCTCCAGCTCCTCTCTGACTCTCCAGCATCTGCAGTCCTCACTATCTCCAGACTGACAAAGCCCCTGGTCTGGGCTCCATGAGCCATTAGTTGTATTGGCTGAGGGTCAGTGTGATCCTGCAGTGTTTGTGGACCTGTCCTCAACAGGCAGCTTTGGGAAGACTGAGAGAGAACATCCATATTGCTGTTTTCGTAGACATGGGGGGGAGTGCAGTCTTTACAGTCATAAAGATATACAGATGTACAGCACAGAAACAGACCCTTCAGTCCAACTCATCCATGCCGACCAGATATCCCAACCCAATCTAGTCCCCCCCTGCCAGCACCCGGCCCATATCCCTCCAAACCCTTCCTATTCATATACCCATCCAAATGCCTCTTAAATGTTGCAATTGTACCAGCCTCCACCACATCCTCTGGCAGCTCATTCCATGCACATACCACCCTCTGCGTGAAAAAGTTGCCCCTTAGGTCTCTTTTATATCTTTCCCCTCTCACTCTAAACCCAAGTCCTCTAATTCTGGACTCCCCTACTCCAGAGAAAAGACCTTGCCTATTCACCCTATCCATGCCCCTCATGATTTTGTAAACCTCTATAAGGTCACCCCTCAGCCTCAGACGCTCCAGGGAAAACAGCCCCAGCCCATTCAGCCTCTCCAGTTTGTTTTTAACCATTCAAAAGGGGACAATTCTCAACAGAAAGAAGGAGGTGTGCGGGGAGGGGAGGGTTTACTGTGGGAGGGAGGGAGCAGTAAGAAATTAATTAATCAATGCTGACAGAACCCAGTTAGTTTGTTGCCACTTGGTGGGAAGCAGTTTGGTGAATGTTAACCCAACAGATGCAGTGGGACTAGACGATGAGATAGGGACTCATTAGGTCCGGGGCCTTCCTTGTTACTTAGTCCTTTCTATGGCCTTTCTTTTTGTGAAGCTCAATCGAGGATGGCCTTCCCCAATCACTCCCCCTCAGGGTTTAAATAAAAAGTCAAATTCTGCGTGCAATCTGGTTCAGGGACTTCAGCGAGATATTCGGAGGCTGCTGGTAAGGTCAGAGGCGGCAATTATTTTGGCAGATGTGGAAACTAGGAGTCTCGACCAACTACACTGCTCAGAGAACAGCCAGGCATATGTTTCACGGCTTGTGTTTGACAGACTAGCAGATGGATACTGCAGGAAATGGAGTCTATTAATAATAGCAGAGTACACAGACTCCATTGTACCCAATAAAGTCATTCAGAAGGTGCTCAGCACAGGAAAGAGTGAAATAACTGAATTTCCTGCTCCCCGCTAGCTGGAAAGTGAGCTTTTATGTATAAAAATAAAACCATCCGTGTGATTGGCACTTGAGCCCTGTCAGGAGAAAGCTCCCACAGTCATGTGATTAGTACCGACTCTCAGTTTGCCACCTATCTGCATCTGTTTCTAAAAATCCCCCAGTAAGTCAGTCAGCTAAGTGGCTTTACCCAGCAGCCACTGAAGCGCTGACAGAGTTAAATTTGCATTCCTCCCTGTGTTTAAACAGTGAAGTCCTGCATTGTTAATGTGTTTTACACTATATTCTCAAACCACTTTACAGCCAGATGACATATTTTCGAAGCGTAGGAGACCACCATTGCTGAATCACTGACCATCAACGTGTTGAGGGTTACCACTGACAGCCCTTGGACCAGCCACGTAAATACCAGCGTGGGTTAGAAGGTCGAGATTTTATGGTCACCAACTCACCTCTTGAGTCCCCAAAGCCTATCCATCATCTGCATGGCACCAGTCGGGAGTGTGATGGAATACTCCCCAGTTGCCCTGGATGGGGGCAGCTCCAACCACACTCAAGAAGCTTGACACCATTCAGGACAAAGCAACCCGCTTGATGGGCACCACATCCACAAGCATCCACTCCCTCCTCTACCAACACACTGTTACAGCGCTGTGCACCATCTACCCAAGATGCACTGCAGAAATCCACCAAGACACCAGCAATAGCATCTTCTAAAGCTGCAAGGTCTACCATCGAGGAGGGCATGGGCAGCAGATGCACAGCAACATCACCTCCTCCAATCCCCTCTCCAATATACGATCCTATAGCACTGCTCCTTCAGTGTCACTGGCTCCAAATCCTGGAACTCTCTCCCTCCCTACACTGTGGGTGTGTATGTACACCATGTAGACTGTGGTAGTTCAAGAAGACGATTAGAAATTGGCAATAAGTACTGACATTGCCAACAGATCCTACGATCATGTGAATGGATATGAAAATACTCCCACATAGAGCAAAAAGCTGGGTTCCAGATAATCAGTTTGAGTGAAGTATTGGCTAACAGAGGGGAGCTCTCCTGTTGTTCACCACATACTGCCATGGGATCCACTCAAGAGGGAAAATGGGATCTTGGTTGAACACCTCATTCCCACTTCATTCATAAGATGTCACCTCTGACAGTTCAGCACTCCTTCAATAGTGCACTGCAGTACTAACCTGCCCCAGCTGAGGGAAAATTTAACAACTGACCTACCGTCAATTGACATTTGTGGAAGAGAGTTCCAAAGTTGTACAACTACTTCCTTGTGAAGCTATATGTTTTTTAACTTCAATCCTGGTGTGAGGTGACATATGTGCTCTGCTGAGTCAACAGCAGCAGGTTTTAGTGAATGTAACGATGTAAACAGCATGGGAAAAGAGGAAATCTAATTTTTGGAGCCCTTACAGACCCAGCGTCCAGTTCCACCTGACACCCAGAGTAAAATACAATTTCTCCCTACACAACAACTTCTTTTACGGGTTCCTCTTTTTACTATTAACATGTAACCGTCATCATTTTCCTCCACTTCCTCCCCTCACTTTCAGAGAACAAGTTAAACCAAGACCTCAATACCCTCCTAGCTGGATGTAAGAACATCTGATGCTATTATTGGAAAGAAAAGCAGGAGAGTTTACCTCAGTTTCTGACCAATGTTTATCTTTGACTCAAAGTCACTTTCCTGTTACTTTCTCCTCTTACCCCTGAGGGACTAATTTCAGATGGTACTCTCTGGTCTATTGAAGAAATGGAAGACAAATGCACTCTCTCACAGAACCCCTACAATGTGGAAGCAGGCCATTCAGCCCACTCCAACCCTCCACAGACCATCCCACCCTGACCCACACCCTGACCCTAACCCTGCATTTCCCATGGCTGACCCATCCTGACCTCCACATCCCTGATGCTATGGGCCAATTTAGCACGGCCAATCCACCCTAACCTGCATAAACAATCAGTCAGCATGGAAACAGACCCTTCGGCCCAACCAGTCCATGCCGACCATAATCCCACATAAACTAGTCCCACCTGCCTGCTCCTGGCCCATATCCCTCCAACCCTTTCCTATTCATGTACTTATCCAAATGTCTTTTAAATATTGTAACTGTACTCACACCCACCACTTCCTCAGGAAGTTCATTCCACACATGAATCACCTTCTATTCCTGATGAAGGGTTTATGCCCGAAACGTCGATCTTCCTGCTCTTCGGATGCTGCCTGACCTGCTGTGCTTTTCCAGCACCACTCTAATCCAGAATCTGTTTTCCAGCATCTGCAGACATTGTTTTTACCTAAAACATTTAACTCCATGACTTTTTAAATCTTTCTCCTCTCACCTTAAAAATGTGCTCCCTGGTCTTGAAATGTCCCATCCTAGGAAAAAGACAACTGCTATTAACTCTATCTAATCCCCTCATAATTTTATAGACTTCTATCAGGTCACCTCTCAAATTCCTACACTCCAGTGAAACAAATCCCCAGCCTTCCTTTATAACCTAAACCTTCCATTCCCAGCAACATCCTGGTAAACCTCTTCTGAACCCTCTCCAGCTTAATAATATCCTTCCTATAACTGGGCAACCAGAACTGGACACAATATTCCAGAACAGGCCTCACCAATGTTGTTTGAAGTGTGGGAGGAAACCCATTGCAGACCCAGGGAGAACGTGCACACTCCACACAGTCACCTGAGAGTGGAACCGAACCCAGGTCCCGGGTACTGTGAGGCACCACTGCCAACCACTGAGCCACCGTGCCACCCAACTGAGCTAAGTTTCGAAAGGCTAACACGTTCGTGAAGCTTCCAATGACGGCTGGTCTTTGGGCTGTGACCTCACAAGACAACCCGAACGTCACAACAGTAAGGACCCGCTGAAGAAATGTGGACGCACAGGAGGAGATTCTGACAATTGAGTGATCATAGCCTCCTGGAGATGAGGACACAGCAGAGAAATCCCCACCCTCCTTCTGACCCGCTGTGTTCGCTGATCATCGGGAGGGTGGGATAATCCAAAGATTACACTGGAGGCAAGCAGATAAAAATCGAGGGTGGGAGTTTCTCTTTCTCTGGGTAGTGATGTCGTCGCTGTGGGGTGAGGCAGCTGAGGTCGAGAGAATAATCTAAAAACCTGCTGAGCTTTTCCAGCACCTCCTGTTTTTGTTTCTGATTTACAGCACCCGCAATTCTTCCGGTTTTTATAATCTACAGAGATGGACTGACAATCACAGAGCACGTGAGATCGAATCCCATGAGGGGATTTTCAGAATTTAGACTCAATTTTTTGATAACATCACGGCAAGCAATATAGTAAATGTGACCCAGAAAGCTGTTAGATTGTTGTAAAACTCACACCCCCTCTTTAATGAAGGAAGCAGACCGTGCATGCCCACTCTGGCCTATATGTGACTCTTGTCCCACACAAACAGTGAGGCCTCTGAACTGGCCTTCCATTTTTGCAAGTGACCAGAAAAAGTGACATTAGATTGAAGGGGTTCAAGAAAGCAAATCACCAGGAGCTCCTCAAGGGCAATTAATGGTGGGTAATAATTGCTAGTCTTCCCTGTGATACCACATTCTGACGTTGTACAATATATGATGGGAGATAATCCAGTCCCAGGTAACTTCTTAATCCTTAGGAGGATTCACTTACTTCGCTTTAATGTATATCATAAAATCCCTACAGGTAAGCAGGCCATTCAGCCCATTATGACCCTCTGAAGATAATCCCACACCTCATCACTGTAACTGCATTTCCCATGACTAAATCCACCTAACCTGTACACACCTAGTCACTATGAGCAATTTCCCATGGCCAATTCACCCTAACCCGCACACCTTTGGACTGTGGGAGGAAACCGGAGCACACCCACACAGACGCGGGGAGAATGTGCAAACTCCACACAGACGGTCACCCGAGGCTGGAACTGAACCTGGGTCCCTGGCACTGTGAGGCAGCAGTGCTAACGAGTGAGCCACCATGCCACCCCCTGCCTGTCCGCACAAGCTTTCTCGTTGGGCAGATATGAGAACTCAGTAACATTCAAAGACAATGTCCTCTCCAGTAGTTGGTTTACTTTGGGAATCCCTATACCAATAGAAAAAAAAACTGCTGGCAATGATACAGACAGAATTTTCAGAATGTGGTAAAAAGGCCTGGGGAGAAGGAAATAATCAGGGAGAGAAACTTGATCTCAGCAATTCAGCGCTGGGCAAGGGAGTTCTTGGGGTGACTTTCTTGAACTGCCAGGCATCAACTAACGGCTACTTAATGGCCTCACCTCAGCACCTCTCCAGTCACCTACATCCCTGACCAGGGAAAGGTGGTTGGCTGCCCAACTGGGAAACTATGGGGAAAGTGAGGATTGCGGATGCTGAAGAGTCAGAGTCGAGAATGTTGTGCTGGAAAAGCACAGCAGTTCGGGCAACGTCCTCAGGAATGCGGAAGGGCTTATGCCCAAAACGTCGATTCTCCTGCTCCTCAGATGCTGCCTGACTTGCTGTGGTTTTCCAGGGCCACACTTTTCGACTCCAACTGGGAAACCATGGAAACGTACCTGCTGAATTTCAGGAAGGTGCCTCCAATTGCCCGATCAAGCCATTCATAATGAATACAATTTAAAAGATTTCAAAACATGTGGCAAAACAAAATCCTATCTATCGCAACTTTAAAATACTTAAATAAGAGCTTCCTTCTGTATTACAGATTTGACTTCACTACTTTTGCCCACTGAGGAGGTGATACCTTCTGGTATTATCACTGGGCTGTTAATTCACGGACCCAGTTAATGCTCTGAGACCCAGGTTCAAATCCTACCACAGCAGATGGTGGAATCCGAGTCCAATAAGAATCAGGAATTAAGAGGCTAATGATGACTGTGAATCAATTACCAGAAAACCCCTCTGGTTCACTAATGCCCTTTAGGGAAAGCTAACTATCATCCTTACCTGGTCTAAGCCTATACATGTCTCCAGACACACAGCAATGTGGTTGTTCTTAACGGCCTCCTGGGGAATAAATGCTGGCCTGGCCAGTGACACCCTCATCCCATGAATGAATGGTTTTGAGAGTTTAATAGTCTTTTCCTTGGTTATTCAAGTAACTGAGCTTAAACGTTCTTAGCTTCAAGCTGGTGAAAAATCATGGCTCTAGAAATACAGACAAGTTAATTATTAAACCCCTTCATTCACAAAGCTGCGAGTTCAAAATCCAAAATCTCAAATAAAATATATTAATGTATATAAATCACACACCATACATCATGGTTTGCTCTGTTCTGGATGAGAGAGATGACCTTCCAAAGAGCAAAAACTTAAGAAGTGTCAGACTGGGCTATATGGTGATGTTCTGCTCAGCTGTGGGCTGTTCTTTAAAATAAACATTGCCACAGCATTCAACCACCCAGATTTATAATGTATACGCAATACGTTCAGCCCTGAATGCTCTGCCAAGGTAGCACTCTGTCCTCTGAGTGAAAAGGCCCGTGAGTTCCAGTCCCACTCCAAAGAGCTGAGCACCACGTTGAGCCTGACGCAGTAGTGAGGGAGTGCAGCGCTGCCAGGGGTTCCATCCTGGCAGGTCATGGCCCAGGCTGCCCTCTCAGGTAGATGTTAAAGATCCAATGGTGCTATTTTTGAAGAGGAATAGGGAACCTTGGTTGGACAAATGAGTTAGCCAGTGGCACGAAATCATATTGGGCCATTATTGCCCAGTGACCCAACTTTAGAACGAGAAGTCAACTTGAACAGTTAACTGTGCTTCTTCTCTCCTCAGAGATGCCGCCAAATCTGATGACTTTCTCCAGCAAGTTTTGTTTCCATGTGTCTCAAATCTCCAGCATCCAAGGTTCTTTGTTTTTCTTTCTTCGTTGGGATGTGGATGTCGCTGGCTGGGCCCAGCATTTATTGCCCGTCCCTAGTTGCCCCTTGAGAAGATGGGGGTGAGCTGCCTTCTTGAACCACTGCAGTCCATGTGCTGTAGGTTGACCCACAATGCCCCAGGGGGAGGGAATTCCAGGATTCTGACCCAGCAACACTGAAGGATATGACTATTATCATATTGCTCTTTGGTGTCTTTGCGATGCATATATTGGCTGCTGCATTCCTTACACTACAAATAGTTGACTTCAAAAGTAATTTGTTGACTTTGGGAAGTCCAGATGTCATGCAAGTTGCTAATAAAACTCTTTCTTTCAATGTGAGAAATTACAGGATTTAACAATATTGTCCAGTAGGTGGCAGAATACATCCACCATGTGAAAAACCCCTGATCTCAGTGTGATTTAAGCTACTGTACTAACCCATTCCACTGTAAATAACACCATTTAAAAACAGCTTTAAAACCTAATGAACTTGAAAGTGCTGCCTGCGTGCAAATTCATAAATTATAAAATATTGATTCCAAGTTGAATTGATTGTCACGTGTACTGAGGTACAGTGAAAAGCTTTGTTTTGTGAGCAATACAGGCAGATCACAGAGTTAAGTAGCATCGATAAGTAATTATAGGTAAACAGCAGCAAAAATAAAAACACAGGGACAGGCGAATGTTAAGAGTTTGTGAGTCCATTTAGTATTCTAACAACAGTCGGGTAGAAACTGTTTTGAAACCGGCTGGTGAGTGTGTTCAGGTTTCTGTACCTTCTCCCCGATGGTAGTGGTTGTAGAAAAACATTGCCAGGGTGGGATGGATCTTTGAGAATGTTGGCGGCCTTTCCTTGACAGCGGGCCTGGTAGATGGATTCTATAGATGGGAGGTTGGCCTTTATGATTGTCTGGGCCGAGTTCACCACTCTCTGTAACCGACTCCGATCTTGAATGGTACAGTTGCCATACCAGGGTGGTGATACATCCAGCCAAATGCTCTCGATGGCGCACCTATAAAAGTTGGCGAGGGTATTCGCCGTCATGCCAAATTTCCTCAGCTGTGTGAGGAAGAAGAGACATTGTTGGGCCTACGTATCCCAGTGCGTCCACATGAAGAGTCCAAGAAAGCTTGTTGGGGATGACTACTCCCAGGAGCTTAACACTCTCCACTCATCCCACCTCTGTGCTGTTAATGTGTAGGGGGGACATGTGTAATGTGTAGACGTAAGTCAATAATGAGTTCCTTGGTTTTGCCGGCTTTGAGAGCTAGGTTGTTCTCAGTGCACCATTTTTCCAGGTCTTCCACCTCCCGTCTGTAGTCTGGTTTATCGCCATCCGAGATTGGACCAACTATGGTGGTGTCATCAGCCGACTTGTAAATGGCATGAGGCTAGTATTTGGTGACACAGTCATGGGTATACAGTGAGTACAGTCGGGGGCTGAGTATCCACCCCTGGGGGGCTCTAGCATTGAGTGTGAGTGAGGATAAGATATTGTCTCCAATCTTCACTGATCGTGGTCTGTGGGTCAGGAAACTAAGGGTCCAGTTGCAGAGAGTGGGGCTTAGTCCGAGATCACTTAGTTTAGCAATATAAAGTTTAGTAATATCACTAAGTTTATAATAAGGTAGGATCCATTCCACCTTTGTTATTCCTCTGTCAGCCTGAAACGTACTCAAGATATGGCTCCATTATAAAACATGTTGATAGCTCTAGAACAGAGTGAACCTGGAGTAACCTAGAAACATAGAAAATAGGAGCAGACCGAGGCCATTCAGCCCTTTGAGCCTGCCCCACCATTCAATACAATCATGGCTGACCATGCAATCTCAGTCTCCCATTCCCACCCTCTCCCCATCCCCTTTGATCCCTTTAGCTGCAACTGCCCTTTAGCAGTTCCCTCTTGAATCTATCTAATGAACTGGCCCCAACAGCTTCCTGTGTGGGAGAGAATTCCACAGGTTCACAACTCTCTGAGGGAAGACATTCTTCATCTCAGTCCTGAATGATTACCCCTTATTCTTACACTCTGACCCCTAGTTCTGGACTTCCCCAACATCGGGAACATTCTTCCCACATCTAGCCTGTCCAGTCCCGTCAGGATTTTATATGTTTCTGTGAGATCTCCCCTCATTCTTCTCAATTCCAATCAGTACACGCTGAGTTGATCCAGCCTTTCCTCATGTGTCAGTCCCACCATCCCGGGAATCAGTCTGGTGAACCTTCACTGGACTCCCTCAATAACAGGAATATATGTGGTCCCCTTGTTCAAGAAGGGGAGCAGGGATAGCCCGAGTAACTATAGGCCAGTCAGTCTCACTTCTGTTGTGGGTAAAGTCTTAGAGAGAATTGTAAGGGATAGGATTTTTGAACATCTGGATAGGAATAATGTGATCAAGGATAGTCAGCATGGTTTTGTGAAGGGCAGGTCGTGCCTCACAAACCTTATTTAATTCTTTGAGAAGGTGACCAAGGAAGTGGACGAGGGTAAAGCAGTAGATGTGGTGTATATGGATTTTAGCAAGGCGTTCGATAAGGTACCCCATGGCAGGCTAATGCAAAAACTATGGAGGTATGGCATTGAGGGTGCATTAGAGGTTTGGATTAGGAATTGGCTGGCTGGAAGGAGACAGAGGGTAGTAGTTGATGGTATAGGTTCATCTTGGAGCGCAGTTACTAGCGGTGTTCCACAAGGATCTGTTTTGGGACCATTGCTGTTTGTCATTTTTATAAATGACCTGGAGGAGGGGCTTGAAGGCTGGGTGAGCAAGTTTGCGGATGACACGAAAGTCGGTGGAGTTGTGGACAGCGAAGAAGGATGTGGCAGGTTACAGCACGATATAGGTAAGTTGCAGAGCTGGGCAGTAAGGTGGCAAATGGAATTCAATGTAGCTAAGTGTGAAGTCATTCACTTTGGTAGGAGTAACAAGAAGATGGATTACTGGGCTAATGGTAGACTACTTGGTAGTGTGGATGAGCAGAGGGATCTTGGTGTCCATATACACAGATTTTTGAAAGTTGCCACCCAGGTAAATAGTGCTGTGAAGAAGGCATATGGTGTACAGGGCTTTATTGGTAGAGGAGTTGAGTTCCGGAGTCCTGAGGTCATGTTGCAGTTGTATAAGACTCTGTGCGGCCTCATCTGGAGTATTGTGTGCAGTTTTGGTCGCCATACTACAGGAAGGATGTGGAGGCATTGGAACGAGTGCAGAGGAGGTTTACCAGGATGTTGCCTGGCATGGTAGGAAGATCGTATGAGGAAAGGCTGAGGCACTTGGGACTTTTCTCATTGGAGAAAAGGAGGTTTAGGGGAGATTTGATAGAGGTGTACAAGATGATTAGGGGTTTAGATAGGGTTGACAGTGAGAACCTTTTTCCGCGTATGGAGTCAGCTGTTACTAGGGGACACAGCTTTAAATTAAGGGGTGGTAGGTATAGGACAGATGTTAGGGGTAGATTTTTTACTCAGCGGGTTGTGAGTTCATGGAATGCCCTGCCAGTATCAGTGGTGGACTCTCCCTCTTTATGGTCATTTAAGCAGGCATTGGACAAGCATATGGAGGTTATTGGGCTAGTGTAGGTTAGGTCGGCTTTGGTCGGCGCAACATCGAGGGCTGAAGGGCCTGTACTGCGCTGTATTTTTCTATGTTCTATGTTCTATGTTCTATGTTCTATGTTCTATCCTCCCTCAGACTGGGAGACCAAAACTGTTCACAATACTCAATGTGTGGCCTCACCAAGACCCTGTATAATTGCAGCAAGCCATCCTTACTCCAATCCTCTCACGATGAAGGCCAGCATGCCGTTAGCTTTCCTCACCGCCTGCTGCAGCTGCATGCCAACCTTCAGAGACTGTTCCACCATGACACCCAGGTCTCATTGCACCTCACTTTTCCCCAAACTGTCACCGTTCAGATAATAATCTGCCTTCCTGCTTGTGTGACCGATGTGGATAACCTCATATTTATCCACATCCTATTGCGTTTGCCAAGTATCTCAGCCAGTCTGCCCAAGCCACAATGCAGCCTCCTAGCATCTTCCTCACAGCACACACTGCCACCCAGCTCCGTGTCAGGTGCAAATTTGGAGATATTGCATTCCACACCTTTGTCCAAATTGTAAATGCATATTGAGAACAGCAGGGGTCCCAGCACTGAACTCAG
This sequence comes from Chiloscyllium punctatum, assembly GCF_047496795.1. Classification (NCBI taxonomy): domain Eukaryota; kingdom Metazoa; phylum Chordata; class Chondrichthyes; order Orectolobiformes; family Hemiscylliidae; genus Chiloscyllium; species Chiloscyllium punctatum. Next base: position 87,976,624 of record NC_092758.1, read on the forward strand.
TGGTACCCCACTTGGCACTGCCTACCACTCTGAAAAGGACCTGTTTATTCCAACCCTCTGCTTCCCAGATCTGTCAGCCAGGTCTCTATCTGGGTGCAGAGGTCGATCACTTGGCAACTCGATGCTGCTCTAACCCTTAATAAGATCTTGGCTGATTTAGTTGTGGCCTGATCTGCATAGTCCCATCCAGCCCAGATGGACTCTCACTCCCTTGCAGATCAAGACTTTATCTGCCTGTGCCTTACAAAATATTCAGTGCCCCAGCTTCTGTCACCGTCTAGAGAAGCGACTGCCAAAGACTCGTGACTCTCCGTGAGAGAAGTTTCCAATTCCATTTCAATTTGGAGACCTCCCTTACTTTTAAACTGTGTCCGGGTCTCCAAAACCAAGGGGGGGGATTCATAACGTTCCCTTCAGCAACAGTATCAGCTCTGGTTCAATACTCTCACCTCTCAGTCAGAAGGTCAAGACCCCTCCACAAACCTAAGCACAAGATCTAAGCTGATACTGAATTCTGAGGAACTGTCACATTGTCATAGACAGCGTCAATGTTAGATCAAAGTCTATTCGCCCCTTGTGGGGTAGTTAAAAGAGTTCCCAGCACATTGGCGAACAGGAGCTAACAGAACGATGAATTAAAGTTGAAACCAAGGAATAAAAATTGGGAAAGAGAGAGTGGATTAATGGAGGGTAATAGAGACCAAATTGAAAAGTAAGAACGATTTATTTAAAATTGAACATTTTTAAAATTCAAAGCCTGAAGAAATTAGACTGCACAGGTGTGGCACAGTGGCTCAGTGGTTAGCACTGCTGCCTCATAGTACTAGGGTCCCAGGTTCAATTCCAGTCTTGGGTGACTGTCTGTGTGGAGTTTGCACATTCTCCTTGCGTCTGTGTAGGTTTGCTCCCACAGCACACAAAGATGTGCTGATCAGGGTGAATTGGCCATGTTAAGTTGCCCATACTGCTAGGTGCATTAGCCAGAAGTCTGGGTGGATTACTCTTTAGAGGATCGGTGTTGGGTGGAAGGGCCTGTTTCTGCACTGTAGGGAATGTAATCTAATTTAGACTGGCTCATTTTCAGTGCTAAAGAGTTGGATTGGCAATTATTAACACATGGTTAAAAATGTACTTAGCTGGTTCGTGCAACTGCTTAATACTTGCCATTTGAATTAACTGCTGGTCCTCCTCCTGCACCATTACCTCTCCTGTCCCTCAACGGATTCACCTTCTATTTGTCATTTACTTACTCCAACTGAGAGTTAGTTTTTATGTGGGCCACACACTGAGGACACTCAGCTCTACCTCACCACCTCCTCTTTTCATTGAATCACGACAGTGCAGACAGAGGGAGTTCGGCCCATCAAGTCTACACCGACACTCCAAAGAATATCCCACCAGACCCAGCACCCCCACCCTATCCCTGTCATTCTGCATCTCCCATGGCTAATGCACCTCGCCTGCACATCCCGAGACACCACGGTACGATTTAGCATGGCCAATCCACCCTAACCTGCACATCCCTGAGCACTATGGGTAATTTAGCATGGCCAATCCACCCGAACCTGCACATCCCTGAGCACTATGGGTAATTTAGCATGGACAATCCACCCGAACCTGCACATTCTTGAGCACTATGGGTAATTTAGCATGGACAATCCACCCGAACCTGCACATCACTAAGCACTATGGGTAATTTAGCATGGACAATCCACCTGAACCTGCACATCCCTGAGCACAATGGGTAATTTAGCATGGACAATCCACCCTAACCTGCACACCCCTGAGCACTATGGGTAATTTAGCATGGACAATCCACCCGAACCTGCACATCCCTGAGCACTATGGGTAATTTAGCATGGACAATCCACCCTAACCTGCACATCCCTGAGCACTATGGGTAATTTAGCATGGACAATCCACCCGAACCTGCACATTCTTGAGCACTATGGGTAATTTAGCATGGACAGTCCACCCTAACCTGCACATACCTGAGCACTATGGGTAATTTAGCATGGACAATCCACCCGAACCTGCACATTCTTGAGCACTATGGGTAATTTAGCATGGACAATCCACCCTAACCTGCACATACCTGAGCACTATGGGTAATTTAGCATGGACAATCCACCCGAACCTGCACATTCTTGAGCACTATGGGTAATTTAGCATGGACAATCCACCCTAACCTGCACATCCCTGAGCACTATGGGTAATTTAGCATGGACAATCCACCCGAACCTGCACATTCTTGAGCACTATGGGTAATTTAGCACGGCCAATCCACCCTAAACTGTACATCCCTGAGCACTATGGGTAATTTAGCATGGACAATCCACCTGAACCTGCACATCCCTGAGCACTATGGGTAATTTAGCATGGACAATCCACCCTAACCTGCACATCCCTGAGCACTATGGGTAATTTAGCATGGACAATCCACCCTAACCTGCACATCCCTGAGCACTATGGGTAATTTAGCATGGACAATCCACCCGAACCTGCACACCCCTGAGCACTATGGGTAATTTAGCATGGACAATCCACCCGAACCTGCACACCCCTGAGCACTATGGGTAATTTAGCATGGACAATCCACCTGAACCTGCACACCCCTGAGCACTATGGGTAATTTAGAATGGCCAATCCACCCGAACCTGCACACCTTTTCCACTGTTGGTAAATTATGACATTACTTATCTGACATGTGTTTAATATTGTGAAGCCCAAAACTTTTGCTTTTTGACCCTTTGCTCTTAATTCCCGGTTCCTTAATGACTGACTCCACCCCCTCTTGAAACATTCTGAGGTTAAATTAATTTGCAGGCAATCTTGGTGTTAGACTTAATCCTGACACATTTCCAACCTCATATTCTTGCCATGACAAAGACTATTTCCACCTCCATAATACTGTCCAACATCATCCCTCTCTTAGCTCATTGGCTGCTGAAACCCGCACCATAATCTACAATATGAACGGCCTCACAATTCTCCCAGAGACCTGAGTTCCTCCAATACTGGCCTTTCGAATATCCCCCAGCTCCCCACCCCCTCCACCCCATAACCCCCCAATTTTAATCACTCCACCATTGGTGACTGTGCCTTGAGTTGCCAAGGTATCCAAGTAAAGTCGCCATAGTCCCAGACAGCTACTCTGTCATTAGAGAGAGACAACTGGTGGTGGTTTAACCTGAGGGTGACTGGGCAAGACTGGGACTAATGACTCGGGTGGGGGTGGGGATAGTATTTGTGAAAATTACCTTTTTTTTAATTCATTCACGGGATAAGGGTGTCACTGGCCAGGCCAGCATTTATTGCCCATCCCTAATTGCTCAGAGGGCAGTTGAGAGTCAACCACGTTGCTGTGGGTCTGGAGTCACATGTAGGCCGAGACCAGATAAGGATTGCAGTTTCCTTCCCCAAAGGGCATTTGGGGATCAGATGGGCTTTTCCAACAATAGATGCTTGGTCATCATTAGATTCTTAATTTCAGATTCTTTATTGAAAACAAATTGAACCATCTGCCATTGCGGGATTCGAACCTGGAGCCCCAGAACATTAGTTGGGACCCCTCCTACTCTGCCGAGGACATGCAGGTCCTGGGCCTCCTCCATCACCACTCCCTAACTACCTGCCCCCTGGAGGAAGAACGCCTCATCTTCCACCTCAGGACTCTCCAACCCCAGGGCATCAATGTGGATTTCACCAGTTTCCTTATTTCCCCTCCCCCCCACCTCACCCCAGCTCCAACCTTCCAACTCGGCACCGCCCTCATGACCTGTCCATCTTCCTTCCCACCAATCCGCTCCACCCCCCTCTCCGACCAATCACCATTACCCCCACCTCCATCCACCTATTGCACTTTCAGCTGCCTTCCCCCCAGCCCCACCCCCTCCCATTTAATCTCACCACGCACCCCTCCCCTCCCTTCCACCCCCTCGGCTCACAGCCTCATTCCTGATGAAGGGCTTTTGCCCGAAACGTCGATTCTCCTGCTCCTCTGATGCTGCCTGACCTGCTGTGCTTTTCCAGCACCACATTCTTGACTCTGATCTCCAGCATCTGCAGTCCTCACTGTCTCCTCTGTGGACTGACAGGCCAGTGATAATCCTACTAGACCATCACCTCCCCTCTCTAGGGAGGGATTAAACTAGATTGGTGGGGGGAATAGGGACCTGTGCAAGGAGTCAGAGGATGGGAAGTCAAGAGCAAGAACACAAGGCAGAAAGGGGAATATGAGAAGTGATAGAGGAATCAAAGACCAGACTCAAACAAGGCCACAATAAAAACAAAGGACATGGAATATTAAAAAGACAAGCCTTTATGGTTTTGAGCCTGAACACATGGAAAATTTGAAATAAAGTGGATGAATTAATTATGCAAATGGTTGTCAAAGGACATGATATAGCTGGGCCTATGAAGATAGGCTGCAGGGTGACCAGAGATGGGAATTCAATATTCAAACCTTTCAGGATGTAGTAAGGACAGACAAAAGGTGGTAGGGCATTATTGAGGAAAGATATTAGCTCAGACAATGTCGAATCTGTGAATTGAGAAATAACAAGGGGCAGAAAACATTCGTGGGGTAGTATAGAGACCACCAAACTGTAGTAGTGAAGTTGGAAAAGGCATTAAACAGGAAATCAGAGATGTACGAGGTAATTATGGGTGACTTTATTCTACATATAGATTGGTCCAATTAAATTAGTCAAAATACTGAAGCGGAGGAATTTCTAGAGTGTACACAGGGTGGCTTTCTTGATTGATACGTTGAGAAACAAACAGAGAACAGGCCATGTGAGACTGGCTATTGATTAATGAGAAAGGATTAACCCAGATCATGGAATGTGTGTGTGTGTGTGTGTGTGTGAAGCCAAAACATTGAATGCTTTTAAGAAGGCGTTAGGTATAGTTAAAGGGCATGGGGGGGAAAGTGGGAACAGGGGACAGAGTTGAGTAGTCAGCCAGGACCATACTGAATGCAGGCTCGAGGGGCCAGATGGCCTATTCCTGTTCCTACCTCCTGTGTCTCCCTGCCTCAGGTAAGGGGCAAGGTTGTGAAGATACATCGAAGATAGTTTGCTAAGTGGGTAACCTGATCACTTCCTGACTTGCATACAGCATAGCATTATCACATTGACAGCAAATTCTGGCCTGATGGATCAATAATTAGGATGTTTATATCTGACAGTATCTGTTTTGTACACACTAACCTCCACGGTCAAACTCCAAATACACGCCTCACTTAAATTTAAACTGACTGTCAGTACATCCTGGTAACTGCACCTCCCTCTCTGTCAGAGCCTCTCCCTGACCTAATGTATTGTCAGTATGTTTTCCCCTGCAGTGTAGAGATTTCCCTAGATTTGTGTATTTCATACCTTTCTGGTTTGTTTCAGCCTTTCCAATCCCACTGTCTCTCTCTTCCTTCCAGTGTGTTAGTATCTATCCCAGTGTTCCCGTGTGTGTGTGTGTTTTGATGACCAGCTGGGGATTGTCCCGGATTCAATCCCACGACAACCCACAAACAGAAATTTCATTTCCTTAAAAATCACGTCCTTTGCAACCCCTGAACCTGGATGGAGACTGGTGCTGGGGAGTGATGAAAACTACCCCTCAGAAAGCTCAGATCCACCCAGACTTGTACACACCCCTCTGGGTTTAACAGACTCTCGGGGTGGGAAGACGAGGTGGGGAAACCTTGCTGTACATTTCAGCTGCTCTCTCTCTCTCTCTCTCTCTCGCTCTCTGTACAACGTCAGACTCCCCTTTCAGCCGCAGGGCAGAGTCCAGGGAGTAAGGGTGAACTTCAGAAATCCCTGGCTGCTGTCTGCCATGCCTGTCTTCAGTTTGTTGCTGTTGTTGGTGAATTCTGCCGTCGCTCTGTCTTCCACAGGTGAGAATGGAACCTGAGAGAAGGTGTGTCACTCCCTGGGCAACTTGGAGTGTGGGCAACCAGTAGCATTGAGAAGGACCAGAGGAATAGTCTTTCAGGGAGGGAATCTGCCTGGTTTGGCCTACACCTGGCTCCTGACCCACAGCAATGTGGTTGGCTCTTAACTACCTTCTGAAGTGAACTAGGAGACAGTGAGGTCTGCAGATGCTAGAGGTCAGAGTTAAGAGTGTGCTGCTGGAAAAGCACAGCAGGTCCGGAGCATCCGAGGAGCAGGAATTCCTGATGAAGGGCTCCGGCCTGATTCCCCTGCTCCTCGGATGCTGCCTGACCTGCTGTGCTTTTCCAGCACCACACTCGCAACATTGTCCTCTGAAATGGCCCATTTGAGGAGCAATTGCAGGAACAGGCCATTCAGCCCACCAATGACTGCACAGACCCTCTGAAGGGTATGGCACCCAGACTCCTTTACCCTAAAACCCTGCATTTCCCATGGACTAATCCACCAAGCCTACCCAACCCTGGGCACTATGGGGTAATTCAGCACGGGCCATTCCACCCTCACGTGCACATCCTTGGACTGCGGGAGGAAACCCACACAGACACGGGGAGAATGTGCAAACTCCACACAGACAGCCACCCGAGGCTGGAATCAAACCCGGGTCCCTGGAGCTGTGAGGCAGCAGTGCTAACCACTGCGCCACCGTGCCGCCCCGATTATAATGCAAAATGAGGTCATTTGGCCCATTGTGCCCAGTGCTGTATCAATTGTCAAACCCCATCTCCATTACCCCGTGCCAATCTCCTGCCTTTCCTCCATCTCTCTGCACACTGTTATTACCCAAAAACATCATCCAATACCCCTCTTGAATGGCTCAGTTGACTCACCCTCGACCACATTTCCAGGCAATGCTTAACTTTTTGCAGTAGTGAGCCCAGTACACGGTGGATTGTGTCCACCTCCTGGGTTCACCATGAAGTGTAAATGTGTGCATTTGTTTTAAAGGGAACTTAAGTTATGAGGGGTTGAGTTGTGAAGAGAGGTGATACAAATTTGGCCTGCTTTCTCTCGAGTTGAGAAAGTTAAGGGGTGATCTGATCAAAGTCTTCAAGATAATAACAGGAAAAGACAGAGTAGATGAAGATAAACTATTCCCACCAGGTTAGAGAGTGTGGTACTGGAAAAGCACGGCAGGTCAGGCAGCATCCGAGGAGCAGGACAGTCAACATTTCCTGATGAAGGGCTTATGCCCAAAACGTCAATTCGCCCGCTCCTCGGAGTGCTACACTCCCTTAGTACAGCACCATGCCAGTGCTACACTCCCTCAGTACTGCACTGTGCCAGTGCTACACTCGCTCAGTACAGCACCGTGCCAGTGCTACACTCCCTTAGTACAGCACCATGCCAGTGCTACACTCCCTCAGTACTGCACTGTGCCAGTGCTACACTCGCTCAGTACAGCACTGTGCCAGTGCTACACTCCCTTAGTACAGCACCGTGCCAGTGCTACACTCCCTCAGTACTGCACCGTGCCAGTGCTACACTCCCTCAGTACAGCACCGTGCCAGTGCTACACTCCCTCAGTACTGCACCGTGCCAGTGCTACACTCCCTCAGTACTGCACCGTGCCAGTGCTACACTCCCTCAGTACTGCACTGTGCCAGTGCTATACTCCCTCAGTACTGCACTGTGCCAGTGCTATACTCCCTCAGTACTGCACCGTGCCAGTGCTACACTCCCTCAGTACAGCACCGTGCCAGTGCTACACTCCTCAGTACTGCACTGTGCCAGTGCTATACTCCCTCAGTACTGCACCATGCCAGTGCTACACTCCCTCAGTACTGCACTGTGCCAGTGCTATACTCCCTCAGTACTGCACCGTGCCAGTGCTACACTCCCTCAGTACTGCACTGTGCCAGTGCTACACTCCCTCAGTACTGCACTGTGCCAGTGCTACACTCACTCAGTACAGCATCGTGCCAGTGCTACACTCTCTCAGTACTGCACTGTGCCAGTGCTACACTCCCTCATTACTGCACTGTGCCAGGGCTAGACTCCCTCAGTACTGCACCGTGCCAGTGCTACACTCCCTCAGTACTGCACCGTGCCAGTGCTATACTCCCTCAGTACTGCACCGTGCCAGTGCTACACTCCCTCAGTACTGCACCGTGCCAGTGCTACACTCCCTCAGTACTGCACCGTGCCAGTGCTACACTCCCTCAGTACTGCACCGTGCCAGTGCTACACTCCCTCAGTACTGCACTGTGCCAGTGCTACACTCCCTCAGTACTGCACCGTGCCAGTGCTACACTCCCTCAGTACAGCACCGTGCCAGTGCTACACTCCCTCAGTACAGCATCGTGCCAGTGCTACACTCCCTCAGTACTGCACCGTGCCAGTGCTACACTCCCTCAGTACAGCACCGTGCCAGTGCTACACTCCCTCAGTACAGCACCGTGCCAGTGCTACACTCCCTCAGTACTGCACCGTGCCAGTGCTACACTCCCTCAGTACTGCATCGTGCCAGTGCTACACTCCCTCAGTACTGCACCGTGCCAGTGCTACACTCCCTCAGTACTGCATCGTGCCAGTGCTACACTCCCTCAGTACTGCACCGTGCCAGTGCTACACTCCCTCAGTACTGCAGTGGGAGTGTCAGGCTTTTGATTGCCTTCAAGTTTCTGCCTCAGAATGCGACCGTCATGTTGGTCGGAGACTGCGAGCGAATTGAATTCATGTAACTGTATTCATTACTTTAAACTGGGCTCAAACATCAGGTACTGGGCCAGCAACTCAGAGGAGCATTGGTCCCTTTATTGACGAGATGTTCATTTGTTTGCTTTCAGGTTATTTCTGGCACATCACCGATGTGCACTGGGATCCGGATTACCGTGTTACTGACAACCCATCGGCTGTGTGTCCTTCTTCATCAGAGCCCGTGAACAATCCGGGGATTTGGGGGGATTATCTTTGTGACTCTCCCTGGACTCTGATCAATTCGTCGATCCATTCCATGAAGGCTATCTTCCCACGTCCTAACTTCATCATTTGGACAGGGTAAATACACAGGGATGACTGTGTGTGAGTATGTGACCCTTGTAGGAAGAGAGGAGTTCCTGAATTAATAGAGAATAAGGTGGATACGGCTCACCTTGTACCATTCTCGAAGCTTTATCTGCTGTTGCTTCTTGAGTTGTATTTCTGATGCCACGTCTAATCCACTGCACCATGACCGCCACCATTGAAATGCCAAGGAGGCACCACAACCAGAGTGGGCGTCAAATCCCATTGTTGACACCAATCTGTTCCACATTCATCAGCTGCCCTTCCCCCACACTGAGTGCAAGTCACCAACAGTGACAATGATTTCCTGTCCAGGTTTCTTGAAGTTCAGGGCTAGGAATAGCTTCTCACAGATTCCCTCCAGTGCACAAGCATAATATGGGATAACCTTCTAAATCTTTCCACTACAAGCCAATGCTAATACTAAGAGGCATTCTTGGAGATGGAAGGAAAATTGAGACTTTGACCACGTTGGCACAGTGGTTAGCACTGCTGCCTCACAGCGCCAGGGACCCAGGTTCAATCCCAGCCTCAAGTGACTGTCTGTGTGGAGTTTGCACATTCTCCTGGTATGGGTTTCCTCCGGGTGCTCCGGTTTCCTCCCACAGTCCAAAGATGTGCAGGTTAGGGTGGATTAGCCATGCTAAATTGCCCCATAGTGCTCAGGGATGTGCAGGTTGGGTGGTTAACCATGGGAAATGCTGTTGTGGTTGTGATCGCCGAGCTGGGAATTTGTGTTGCAGACGTTTCGTCCCCTGTCTAGGTGACATCCTCAGTGCTTGGGAGCCTCCTGTGAAGCGCTTCTGTGATCTTTCCTCCGGCATTTATAGTGATTTGACCTGCCACTTCCGGTTGTCAGTTCCAGCTGTCCGCTGCAGTGGCCGGAATATTGGGTCCAGGTCGATGTGCTTATTGATTGAATCTGTGGATGAGTGCCATGCCTCTAGGAATTCCCTGGCTGTTCTCTGTTTGGCTTGTCCTATAATAGTAGTGTTGTCCCAGTCGAAATGCTGGGTTACAGGGATGGGGATTGGAGGCTCTGGGTGGGCTGCTCTTCAGAGGGATGGTGTGGACTTGTTGGGCCAAATGGCCTGCTTCTACATGATTCTATACAATGGTGACAACATCTAATTATCTCCTCCAGTCTGGTGTAGTGAAATGACTCACCCTTCCTGGCAAATTGTGGCAGCTGTAGATCTCTGGAGAAGACTACCTCCTGGTACCTGTCCTCGGCTGGTCCTTTATAACCCTGAGAGTGTCTCACTGCCTAGGGCCCTATGACAGTATTGTTCTGGGTTTACCTTCTCCATCCTGATTGGTTGTATTGTAAGAAATACAGCAGGACCATAGAGCCAGAGTCATAGGGCACGGAAACAGACCCTTTGGTCCAACACATCTATGTTGACCAGGTTTCCTAAATTAATCTAATCCCATTTGCCAGTATTTGCTGCACATCCCTCTAAGCCCTTTCTATTTATACACCCATCCAGATGCCTTTTAAATGTTGTAATTGTACCAGCTTCCACCACTTTCTCATTCCATACATGCACCACTCTCTGTGTGAAAAGGTTGTCGTGTTAACTTTCCAAAATGGGGACGCACTCTGTCCAGATTAGAATGTTTATTTAATTAGAAGACTAACTGAATCTTCCTTCGATCCAGTGTGTGATTAATGTCCAAGATCTATTCCCTTCTTGTGCAGAGATGACACTCCACACATCCCTAATGAACAACTCAGTGAGGAAGCAGTGCTGAGGATAATTGGGAATGTCTCACAGCTCATACAGCAAGTCTTCCCAGGTGAGTGCTCACGTTGTCAAGGTCTCTGATGGACAGGAGCTGAAATGACAGGCAATGTCCCAAAGTTCTGCTCCTCTGCTAGCCACCAACAGGCAGGAGAGATCATTGCTCAGAAAGTACACAAATGAACCCAGCAAAAAAAGCAATGGACAACAAAATGCCAAGGGCTCCCAAGTGTTAATGCCAACAAATAGAAAGCACAATGTCAATGGGGCCACAATTATTGACAATGAGGAAAGTGAGTATATGTCAGAGGTTGAGAGGTGACCTTATAGAGGTTTACTGGTGGTTTTTCTTTAGCGCGATGGTTGTGTTCTTGTGCAACCTCACATTATTGAAAATGCCCGCTTTAGAAACAGTGCTTTAAATGTTACAACCAACACACGTTTTAACACGCGTTAGAAACAGTGTCCCCAATTCATCAATCGCATTCCAGCGATTATACCTGCATAAAATAATGCGAGGTATAGATGAGGTGAATGGCAGGTGTCATTTCCCCAGGGTGGGGTTTTTTCAGGACTGGGGGGGCACATTTTTAAAGTGAGAGGAGAAAGATTAAAATAAAGACATGAGGGGCAATTTTTTTTTACACAGAGGGTGGTTTGTGGGTGGAATGAACTAAAAACTAGTGAAAAACCGTGGGTGAAAAAAACTAGTGGACAAATGCAGTAGGAAACAGGAATGGCAAATGGAATGGTGGTCTTTATTTCAAAGAGAATGGAGTATAAAAATAGGGAGGTTTTGCTGAAATTATTGAAGCCGCTATTCAGACCACAGCTGGAATATTATGAATATTACCCCTTATCTCAAGAAAATCATACTGACATTGGAGGCTGTTATTAGGCTGGTCCGAGGTATGGAGAGGCTGCCTTACGAGGAGAGATTGGGTCTGCAGTCATTGGAGTTTAGGAGAATCATAGATCATAGAATCCCTGCAGTGTGGAAACAGGCCCTTCGTCCCAACAAGTCCACACTGGCCCTCCGAAGAGTTTCCCACCCAAACCCATTCCCTTATTCTATTACTCTACATTTACCCCTAACACATTGGGCAATTTAGCATGGCTAATGCACCTAACCTGCACATCTTTGGACAGTGGGAGGAAACTGAAGCACCCAGAGGAAACCCACGCAGACAAGGGGAGAATGTGCAAACTCCACACAGACAGTCGCCCGAGGCTGGAATTGAACCCAGCTCCCTGTGAGGCAGCAGTGCTAACCACCATGCTGCCTGAGAATAAGAGGAGGCTTTATTAAAGCATACAAGGGGACTTGACAGCGGAGATGGAGAAAGTTGATTCCTCTTGTGGGAGATTTTCAGACCTGAGGGCATGACCTCAGAGTAAGGGATTGCCTATTTAAAACAGAGATAAGAAAGATTCTTTTTCTTTGAGGTTAGAAAATCTGTGGAAATCTTTGCCAGCGAGGGCTGTAGAGGCTGGGACATTAAGTGTACTCAAGGCTAAGAAAGACAGATCTTAAATCTCCAAGGAAATGCAGAGTTTTGTGAATAGGACAACGAATTGGAGTTGAGGATTATCAGATCAGCTGTCATCTCGTTGAATGGTGAAGTTGACTTGATGGGCGGAATGGCCTACATCTGCTCCTATGTCTGACTACAACAGGGAGAGAGGTTCCCAATGCTGGCCAAAGCAAACTGTGGTGGATATCGCAAAGAAAGCCTGATTTTACTTTGACTTGAAGAGTGTAAAATCCCAGAGAACAATAAAGAGTAAAACCGCTGAATCCATTTCTTGCTCTTTGGGGCAGGCCCAGGGAAATTACGGTCAACTCTACTGTCACCGTGTGAGTCTGCTTGGTGTTCCTGGCTCAGCTACTCACTGTACAGGACACAAGAGTGAAGGGCAAATCTCCATTCTATATTCCGTCTAATGACTTTTTAAAAATGGAGACCAAACAAAACGCTGGAGAGAGTGGTAGAAATTTCCTTGCTGTCGCCAATTGGACTAACATCCCCACTGCTACCATGTGGCTTGTGCAGTGTGCATTCCTGTAGGTGTTGAAACGAAGCCAGAACAAGGCTTAAGGGTGACTGTCCCATCCCAATCATAGAAACCCTACAGCAGGCCATTCAGCCCACACCAACCCTCTGATGAATACCTCACACAGACCCACCTCCCCTATAACCCTGCATTCCCTCATGGCTAACCCCACTAGCCTGCTATCCCTGGACACTACGAGCAATTTAGCATAGCCAATTCCCCCTAACCTGCACATAGAACATAGAACAGTACAGGCCCTTTGGCCCTCAATGTTGTACTGGCCTTTTATCCTACTCTAAGGTCAGACTAATCTACATACCCTTCATTGTACTATCTTCCATGTTCCAATCCAAGAATCGCTTAAATGTCTCTAATGTATCTGACTCTACTACCACCGCTGGCAGTGCATTCCACACACACACACACACACCCCCCTCCCCCCACTCACTGTGTAAAGAACCTACCTCTGACATCTCCCCTAAACCTCCCTCCAATCACTTTAAAATTATGCTCCCTCATGATAGCCATTTCCGCCATGGGAAAAAAAAATCTGACTATCCACGTCATATCTTTGGACTGTGGAAGGAGACCCACACAGACACAGGGAGAACATGCAAACTCCACACAGGCAGTCACCTGAGGCTAGAATGAACCTGGGTGCGGTGAGGCAGCAGTGCTAACCACTGAGCCATCCATGCCCTTTGTTTGCTTTTACCATTGTGCTGTCTGGGCCTATTCATAAAGACAACCACCTGGATGAGGGATTGAAGGGCACACCTCCCTATGATGCTGCATGCTATAATAGACAGTAATAAACGCTTCGGCGGGGCGGTGTGGACTTGTTGGGCCGAAGGGCCTGTTTCCACACTGTAAGTAATCTAAAAAAAAAAATTGTAATATATTAGAACTCGGTCAAGAGAAATCAGTCCAAATCTGGAAATCGGTTTGGCTGATTGTCCAAATTAGAGATGTTCATGATTTATTTATTATTCCTCACTCAGACACCAAGGTTTATGCGGCAATGGGGAACCATGATATTCATCCAAAGAGCCAGTTTCCTGCGAATGGCCATGTGCTCTACAATCAAACTGCAGAGCTGTGGACCCAGTGGTTGGAAGCAGCATCAGTCCCCACTTTCCAGAAAGGTATCGGGTTTTCACGTCTGGAGTTCTGACGTGAATGCTTTCAATTTTAACCTCTGCATAAAACATCCCAGGTGTTACGCCCCTGCCCCGACACCCTGACAAACAAGCCAAGACGTCACGTTGGTTAAGCTACTTGTGAAGCATTTTGCCTCAAGTGCTGCATCTTCTCCCTGCCCCCTACCTTGAAAAGGTTCAGAAAAGATTTACAAGGATATTGCCAGGGTTGGAGGTTTGACCTATAGGGAGAGGCTGAACAGGCTGGGGCTGTTTTCCCTGGAGCGTCAGAGGCTGAGGGGCGACTTTATAGAGGTTTAGGAGAAAGTGAGGACTGCAGATGCTGGAGATCAGAGCTGAAAATGTGTTGCTGGAAAAGCGCAGCAGGTCAGGCAGCATCCAAGGAGCAGGAGAATCGACGTTTCGGGCATAAGCCCTTCTTCAGGAATGAGGAAGATGTGCCAAGCAGGCTTAGATAAAAAGGAGGGAGAAGGGACACTGGGAATGCGATAGGTGGAAGGAGGTTAGGGTGAGAGTGATAGGCCGGTGAGGGGTTGGGGGTGGAGAGGTCAGGAAGAAGATTGCAGGTCAAGAAGGCGGTGCTGAGTCTGAGGGTTGGGACTGAGATAAGGTGGGGGGAGGGGAAATGAGGAAGGTGAAGAAATCTGCATTCATCCCTTGTGGTTTGAGGGTTCCTAGGTGGAAGATGAGGCGCTCTTCCTCCAGGCGTCATGTTGCCATGGTCTGGCGATGAAGGAGGCCAAGGACCAGTATGTCGTTGGTGGAGTGGGAGGGGACGATGCGGTGGAGAGCATCGTCGACCACATCGGAGGAGAATTTGTGGAGGCCTTTTGGGTTAGATTAGATTAGATTACAGTGTGGAAACAGGCCCTTCGGCCCAACAAGTCCACACCGACCCGCCGAAGCGCAACCCACCCATAACCCTACATTTACCACTTACCTAACACTATGGGGAATTTAGAATGGGCAATTCACCTAACGTGCACATCTTTGGACTGTGGGAGGAAACCGGAGCACCCGGAGGAAACCCACGCAGACACGGGAGAACGTGCAAACTCCACACAGTCAGTCACCTGAGGCGGGAATTGAACCCAGGTTACCGGCGCTGTAAGGCAGCAGTGCTAACCACTGTGCCACCGTGCCGCCCAAATTCCATACACACCGGTTGTTCGGTGTGTATGGAATGAGCTGCCAGAGGAAGTGATGGAGGCTGGTACAATTACAACATTTAAAAGGCATCTGGATGGGTTTTTAATAGAAAGGGTTGAGAGGGATAAGGGCCAAGTGCTGGCAAATGGGACTAGATTAATTTAGGATATCTGGTCAGCATGGACGAGTTGGACTGAAGGGTCTGTTTCCGTGCTGTACAACTCTATTTCTCTATCCACAGGTTACAACCACCCAATGAAGGAGCAGCACTCCAAAAGCTGGTGCTATGATGGTGTGGCCATAACTGAGACAGGGGTTTCTCAGGGGCAGGAATGGTTGCTGGATGTTCCAGGGTTTAGAGCATTTAAAAAGAATAGGGAGGGGGGGGGAAAGAGGAGGGGGTGTAGCACTACTAATCAGAGAGGGTATCACAGCTACAGAAGCTTCCATTGTCGAGGAAGATCTGCCTACTGAGTCAGTATGGGTGGAAATTAGGAACAGCAAGGGAGCAGTCACCTCGTTAGGGGTTTACTACAGGCCCCACAATAGCAGCAGGGAGATGGAAGAAAGGATAGGTCGGCAGATTTTGGAAAAGTGTGGACGTAGTAGGATTGTTGTAATGGGTGACTTTAACTTTCCCAATATTGATTGGAACCTCCTTCAAGCAGAAGATTTGAATGGAGCCGTTTTTGTAAGGTATGTTCAGGAGGGTTTCCTAACTCAGTACGTTGACAGGCCAACGAGGGGAGAGGCCATTCTAGACTTGGTGCTCGGAAACGAGCCGGGACAGATATCAGATCTTGTGGTGGGAGAGCATTTTGGTGATAGTGACCACAACTGCCTCACATTCTACATAGCTATGGAGAAGGAGAGGATTAGGCAAAATGGGAGGATATTTAATTGGGGAAGAGGAAACTATGATGCGGTTAGACATGAGTTAGGAAGCATGGATTGGGAGCAATTGTTCCATGGTAAAGGTATTATAGACATGTGGAGACTGTTTAAGGAACAGTTGTTGTGAGTGATGAATAACTATGCCCCTCTGAGACAGGCAAGAAGGGGTAAGATAAAGGAACCTTGGATGACGGGAGTGGTGGAGCTTCTCGTCAAAAGGAAGAAGGTAGCTTACATAAGGTGGAGGAAGCTAGGGTCAAGCCCAGCTCTACAGGATTACAGACAGGCGAGGAAGGAGCTTAAAAATGGTCTGAGGAGAGCCAGGAAGGGGCACGAGAAAGGTTTGGCAGAATGGATTAGGGAGAACACAAAGGCATTTTACACTTATGTGAGGAATAAGAGAATGGTCAAAGAGAGAGTAGGGCCGATCAGGGATAGCATAGGGAATTTGTGTGTGGAGTCTGAGGAGGTAGGGGAAGCCCTAAATGAGTTTTTTGCTTCTGTCTTTACGAAAGAAATAACTTTGTAGTGAATGAAACCTTTGAAGAGCAGGTGTGCATGCTGGAATGGATAGAGATAGAGGAAGCTGACGTGCTGAAAATTTTGTCAAACATTAAGATTGAGAAATCGCCAGGCCCGGACCAGATTTCACCTCGGCTGCTTTGGGAAACTAGAAAATCAATTGCTTCGCCACTTGCGAAGATCTTTGCATCCTCACTCTCCACTGGAGTCGTACCTGAGGACTGGAGAGAGGCAAATGCAATTCCTCTCTTCAAGAAAGGAAATAGGGAAATCCCCGGCAATTACAGACCAGTAAGTCTCACATCTGTCGTCTGCAAGGTGTTAGAAAGGATTCTGAGGAATAGGATTTATGACCATCTGGAAGAGCATGGCTTGATTAAATGCAGTCAGCACAGCTTTGTGAGGCACAGGTCATGCCTCACAAACCTTATCGAGTTCTTTGAGGATGTGACTAGAAAAGTTGATGAGGGTCGAGCTGTGGATGTGGTGTATATGGACTTCAGCAAGGCATTTGATAAGGTTCCCCATGGTAGGCTCATTCAGAAGGTCAGGAGGAATGGGATACAGGGGAACTTAGGTGTTTGGATACAGAATTGGCTGGCCAACAGAAGAGAACGAGTGGTAGTAGAAGGAAAGTATTCTGCCTGGAAGTCAGTGGTGAATGGTGTTCCACAGGGCTCTGTCCTTGGGCCTCTACTGATTGTAATTTTTATTAATGACTTGGATGAGGAGATTGAAGGATGGGTCAGCAAATTTGCAGACGACACAAAGGTTGGAGGTGTCATTGACAGTATAGAAGGCTGTTGTAGGCTGCAGCAGGACATTGACAGGATGCAGAGATGGGCTGAGAGGTGGCAGATGGAGTCCAACCTGGATAAATGCAAGGTGATGCATCTTGGAAGGTCGAATTTGAAAGTTGAGTACAGAATTAAGGATAGGATTCTTGGCAGTGTGGAGGAACAGAGGGATCTTGGTGTGCAGGTACATAGTTCCCTTAAAATGGCCACCCAAGTGGACAGGGTTGTTAAGAAAGCATATGGTATTTTCGCTTTCATTAACAGGGGGATTGAGTTTAAGAGTCGTGAGATCTTGTTGCAGCTCTATAAAACTTTGGTTAGACCACACTTGGAATACTGCATCCAGTTCTGGTCGCCCTATTATAGGAAAGATGTGGATGCTTTGGAAAGGGTTCAGAGGAGGTTTACCAGGATGCTGCCTGGACTGGAGGGCTTATCTTATGAAGAGAGGTTGACTGAGCTCGGACTTTTTTCATTGGAGAAAAGGAGCAGGAGAGGGGACCTGATTGAGGTATACAAGATAATGAGAGGCATAGATAGAGTCGATAGCTAGAGACTATTTCCCAGGGCAGAAATGGCTAACACGAGGGGTCATAGTTTTAAGCTGGTTGGAGGAAAGTATAGAGGAGATGTCAGAGGCGGGTTCTTTACACAGAGAGTTGTGAGAGCATGGAATGCATTGCCAGCAGCAGTTGTGGAAGTGAGGTCATTGGGGACATTTAAGAGTCTGCTGGACATGCATATGGTCACAGAAATTTGAGGGTGCATACATGAGGATCAGTGGTCGGCACAACATCGTGGGCTGAAGGGCCTATTCTGTGCTGTACTGTTCTCTGTTCTAGGTTCTATAAACCTGGTGTTGTGTGATTTTTAACTTTATAGGTTAATGAATAGATAACCCCATTGTCCAGGTGAGATGGCAGAGTTCAAAATACAACTTCCAGAGAGAAGAACCTGATGAGAAACAGCCATTTCTAAATCTTAGGTTTTAAAAAGGTCTCCTCTCATTTGTTGAAATTCCGTTGGGAAGGTGGCTATGCAGTGAACGAAACCTGCTGAAGGAAATTTAGGGATGGGCAAATGCCAGCAACGCTCAAATCCCAATAACAAATAAAAGGAAAAAAAGGTGGCAATTTACTGCCCACTGTCTTCCAGTGTTTATCACCTATCCATCTGAAGCCTTGCCTGCCCTCATGCCAAACCTTGCCTGGTCTTTTCCCACCGTACGTGCATGCTGATTGCAATCACCTCCTGCCGCATTCACTTGCAGGTGCTTTCTACACGGAGAAGCTGCTCAATCAGGAAGGACAGCGAATGATCGTCCTGAACACAAACTTCTACTACAACAAGAATGCACTGACGGTGGATCTCAGTGACCCTGCTGGGCAGCTCCAGTGGTTTGATGAAAACCTTACAAGAGCCTCCAAAGCGGGAGAGAAAGTAAGAGATGATGTTTGATGCTTGATTTAGAGATTTAGAGTCATAGAGATGGACAGCACGGAAACAGACTCCTTCGATCTAACTCATCCCTGCTGACTAGATATCCTAAACTAATCTAAGCCCATTTGCCAGCACTTGGCCCATATCCGTCTAAACCCTTCCTATTCATGTACCCATCCAGATGCCTTTTAATCCCAGAACTAGAGGGCATAGCTTTAGGGTGAGAGGGGAAAGATATAAAAGAGACCTAAGGAGCAACATTTTCACGCAGAGGGTGGTACGTGTATGGAATGAGCTGTCAGAGGACGTGATGGAGGCTGGTACAATTACAACATTGAAAAGGCATCTGGATGGGTGTATGAATAGGAAGGGTTTGGAGAGATATGGGCCAGGTGCTGGCAAGTGGGACTAGCTGGGTTGGGATATCAACAGTTCAACACCCCCTCCTCCATCGCCGCTTCCTCACCACCAGACGCCTGGAGGAAGAACGCTTCATCTTCTGCCTCGGAACACTTCAACCCCAGGGCATCAATGTGGACTTCACCAGTTTCATCATTTCCCCTCCCCCCACCTTACCCCAGTTCCAAACTTCCAGCTCAGCACTGTCCCCATGACTTGTCCTACCTGCCTATCTTCCTTCCCACCTATCCACTCCACCCTCCTCTCTGACCTATCACCTCCATCCCCACCCCCATTCACCTATTGTACTCTTTGCTACCTTCTCCCCAGCCCCAACCACCAACCCCTCCCCCCTCCTCCCCACCCACATTTTTCTCTCCACCCTGGAGGCACCCTGCATCTATTCCTGATGAAGGGCTTTTGCCTGAAACATCGATTTTCCTGCTCCTCGGATGCTGCCTGATCTGTTGTGCTTTTCCAGCACCACTCTGATCTAAACGCTGGTTTAGGATATTTGGTCGGTATGGACGAGTTGGACCGAAGGGTCTGTTTCTTTGCTGTACATCTCTATGACTCTATGACTCGATAAATGTCCCACCTGCCAGCACCCGGCCCATATCCCTCCAAACCCTTCCTATTCATATACCCATTCAAATGCCTCTTAAATGTTGCAATTGTACCAGCCTCACCACTTCCTCTGGCAGCTCATTCCATACACGCACCACCCTCTGTGTGAAAAAGTTGGCCCTTTTATATCTTTCCCCTCTCACCTTAAACCTTTGCCCTCTAGTTCTGGACTCCCCCACCCCAGAGAAAAGAACTTGTCTGCTCACCCTATTCATGCCCCCTCATAATTTTGTAAACCTCTATAAGGTCACCCCTCAGCCTCTGACGCTCCAGGGAAAACAGCCCCGGCCTATTCAGCCTCTCCCTATTGGAAGCTCAGATCCTCCAACCCCAGCAACATCCTTGTTAACCTTTTCTGAACCCTTTCAAGTTTCACAATATCCTTCTGAAAGCAAGGAGTACTCTATGACCAGAATTGAACGCAATATTCTAAAAATGGCCAAACCAATATATTGTGCAGCTGCAACATGACCTCCCAACTCCTGTATTCAATGCCTGATAAATAAAGGCAAGCGTACCAAACACCTTCTTCACTACCCTCTCCACATAGTAATACATGGAAGCCAGCACTGTTTAAAATAAAAAGAAACACACATTTAAATGGTGCTAAGCATAACATTATCAAGTCCCACACTGCTTTATAGATAGCGGAATATTTCTTGAAGTGTCATCTGTGTGCTAATGTAGGAAATGCAGCAGCCAGTTAAATGCACCACACACCCACACGTAGTAATGCGAACAGACATTCCCCAGAGTTCACATTTGCCATTTTCTAGCATCTGCAGATTCTGCAGAATGACCCAAACATTGGAAGGCAGATTTTGTTAAAATGGCATTCTGTACAGTCAGATTGCCAAGATACAAACCACTGTCCTGCAGCTCTGTGCACAGTAGATGTGACAACAGTGTGAGTTCCATACAGTCGACAGACTAATACAACATTCCAACTGGGACAATACCATGACTTTAAGAGGCATATTTTGTCTTTTGTTTATAAGGAAAGGTTGTGAGAGAGGTGCTGATCAGTCTACACATGGCCCATAAACAGTCCTTGAGGCCTTGGGGTTATTTTTAAAGTTGGAACAATAGAAGCAGCCTGAATGGGTGGGGGTAAGCTCCCAGAGAAACAGGAGTTTTAGTTTTATTCTTTTCAGTAGCAGTTGCTGGGGTCTTGAAGCTGGGTTTGGGAGCTGCAGTACATCCCTCCCTGCTACACTCTCTCTCTCTGAGTTTTCTCTTGATGTTCTTCCTCCTGGACTGGAGAATTACCTTTGAGACAACCTATGTTACAGAATTTGCCTTTGCCAAGGGTGTGTTTATGGGATGTTACTATATTTGAACACTTACTATTTAGTCATTAAATAATGTATTATTCTGTTAAGTTTTTCAATCGAGTTAAGTTATTCCAATTTCTTCTTTATTTTGTTGCATTTTAACCATAGGGTATGAATAAAGTGTGTTTTGCTTCAAATCTGGGAGTTTGACCAATCAAAATGCAGCACCTGGCACTTATCTTTAAAATAAGAAAGGACTAGGGACTGGGCTGTCTTCTGAATATATCTTGAGGGGGTTCAATCTGGTCCATAACAAACTCACGGTCACTATCGAGTGAAAATGTTTGCAAAAGGTTATAGGTCAGGAATGTCGAGTGATGGTCCTGTCATTAAATCATTAATCAACAGTTAGCAACACTAGGCTGGTGCATATGGGTTGCCACTGGAGCGAGTTAGGTGAGATCTATGGGAATGTTCTGAACCTTTGAGAATGGATGAGAATTAATATTTGAAACCCTATTGTCAGGTTTACATCATTGGGCATGTACCTCCTGGATTCTTTGAGAAGAAAAGGGGAACACACTGGTTCCAGGAAAAATTCAACAAAAGGTATATCGAAATCATTCAAAAACACAGCCAAGTGATAGCAGGACAGTTTTTTGGACATCAACACCGTGACAGCTTTAAAATCTTCTACTCCAATGACGGTACAGTATGGACAGTTCTCTTCCTATTAAGTTCTGATTACTACAGAATTCAATCATTGTATGGATCAAGTTAAAGAGACATGGCAAGTGTATAATCTTAAGCAGGGAGTGTCAAGTGAGCTCAGGTGAAACGGCCCTGTCTGTGTGATTCTCCCACTTAGCTTTCAGGATCAACAATTCACCTCATTGATTTGATTTGATTTGATTCATTTATTTTCGAATGTACCTAAGTACAGTGAAAACCGGTGTTTTGCGAGCAGTACAGGCAGATCGTAGCAAACAAGTTCAGATAGATCATAGGGCCTTAGACAGAGCGAGGTACACAAGGTTACACTGCACAGGAGGGGCACAAAGTAAGATCAACAGCGTTTGAAGTTAGAAAGTCCATTCATCAGCCTAACAATGACAGGGAACATGCTGTTCTTGAGCTTCAATCTTGAAGCAACAACCACAAATCACATAAAGGATGCAACACTTCACTGTTATAAGTGTAGTACTGACTTAAAGACCTTGCAGAGGGGCTGCTAGATTTCTTGTATAGTTCAAGGCTTCCCAGTACACATCACGATACTGCTTTGCCATGGTTTTGTGCTATTAAGGAGAACACAATGTGAATACACAGAAGCAGAACACATCCATCTTTATTAAAACCGAAAGAACTGCGGATGCTGTAAATCAGAAGTAAAGACAGAAGTTGCTGGAAAAGCTCAGCAGGTCTGGCAGCAACTGTGGAGAGAAGTCAGAGTTAATGTTTTGGATCCAGGGACCCTTCCTCAGAACTGCTCTGAGGAAGGGTCACTGTGAAGATCTAGACCCCGGGAGAGGCCTCTCGGTTCTGCAATCGGTCAACTAAACACTTGGTCTGATTTCAGCAAGATTTAACAATTTATTACGACGCCAGGCATGGGTTATCCAGCAACACAGGGGTTAAGCACCTCTGTGTACTCAGGAAAAGCTGCTGTGCTTTAGCTTAAACACAGGCACCTTTTATAGGTCTCTTAACAAACAGAACTGCCTTAATTGCAAAATTAATCCAATAAAATGTAATAAAACGACAAATAGACATAAAACTAAACCAATGATATTTCCTGGGAACTGACTTGTTTTGCGCTTCTTTATGTCCGGGACACCTGGTTTCCAAGGTCAATTTAGGATACTTTAATAATGTCATATCTTACTTAGTTAATTCATACTATGAACAGGGCATTGTTTACTGATCTCTTTCAATTAGTTCAGGAATGTAGTTTTCAGCTGTTAGATGCCATTACAAACAAAATTGTTAATTTGCTTCTAGAAGCCATTTTGTTATGTTATTTTATGTTACTTGCATTAAGAAGCCATTTTGTAGTTAGTAAAAACATACATTAAATGGTTGCTCCTGACAACAGCCTAAACCTAGACTTTAGATCAACTGGACCAAAACAGTGACATCCATTATTATTGCCCAATGTCAGCAGCAAGCTCTCTCAAATATGCTCAGAGGATGCAGAGTGAAGTCCCCATCCACGTTATACCATCATCACATTCGCATTTAATATTGCCCTCTCTCAGCTAAGATTGATGAGTGAATGACAACTTAGAGTTATGAAATCTAGTTATGAGTTAGTATTTGATTTGATATATTGTTGTTAAATGTACCAAGGTACAGTGAGAAGTATTGTTTTGCATGCTAGTGAGACAAATCATACCTTACATAAGTACATCAGGGTAACAACAGAATGCAGAATATAGTGTTACAGCTACAGAGAACGGGCAGAGAAAGATCAACTCTGATATATGAGAGTCAAAAAGTGTAGTGC
This sequence comes from Chiloscyllium punctatum, assembly GCF_047496795.1. Classification (NCBI taxonomy): domain Eukaryota; kingdom Metazoa; phylum Chordata; class Chondrichthyes; order Orectolobiformes; family Hemiscylliidae; genus Chiloscyllium; species Chiloscyllium punctatum. The sequence continues at coordinate 88,000,149 of NC_092758.1, forward strand.
TGGAAACGCATAGCTGGTCAGGCAGCATCCGTGGAGCGGGAGAGTTGATGTTTTGAGCTTATTCTTCTCAGATGCTGCCTGACCTGCTGTGTGTTTCCAGAGCCACACTTTCTGACTCTGATCTCCAGCATCTGCCGTCCTCCATTTCTCCTAGTCTAGTATATGAGAGGTCCGTTAGGGGAGAGGCTGAATTAAATCTGTTATCAAATTTACTTTTTTATCGTCTGCCCATTGGAAGAGATTTTAAATCGGCATGGGAGGGGTCTTTGATTATGTTGGCTACTTTCCCAAGGCAGCAAGAAGTGTGGATGGAGTCAGTGAATGGGGGGGCTGGTTTGTATAATGAACTGGGCTGCGTTCACAGCTGTCTGTAATTTCTTGCAGTCTTGGGCAGAGCAGTGCCATACCAAGCCGTGGAGCATCCAGATGGGATGCTTTCTATTGTGCACCTATAAAAATTGGTAAGAATCATTGTGGGCATGCCGAATTTCCTCAGTAAGTAGAGGTATTGGGGTGCTTTCTTGACTGTAGCCTTCACGTGGATGGACCAGGATGGATTGTTGGAGATAATTACTCCCAGGACCATGAAACTCGCAACCACCTCCACCTCAGCCTCATTGATACAGACAGGGGGTGTGTCCTCCACTCTGCTTCCTGACGTCCATGACCAGTTCCTTCATTTTTCTGACATTGAGGGAGAGATTGTTAAGTTTACACCACGCCACTAAGCTGCCTATCTCTTTCCTGTATTCTGTCTTGTTATTTTTTTTAAACCTGACCCCTCAGGTGGCATCATCAGCAAGTTTGTAACTAAGAGTTGGAGCTGAATTTGGCCACACAGTGGTGAGTGTATAAGGAGGATAATAAAGGGCTGAGTTCACAACCTTGCAGGGCACCAGTGCTGAGGATTATTGTGGAGGAGGTGTTGATGCCTATCCTTACTGATAATGCATCAGGAAGACAAGGATCCAGTTGCAGAGGGGAGGGGCAGAGTCCTAGGTCTTAGAGTTTGGAGATGGATTTTTTGGAATTGTGATGTTGAAGGCAGAGTTAAAGTCAATGAATAGGAGCCTGATGTAGGTATCCAGATGTTCCAGGGATGAGTGTAGGGCCAGGGAGTTGGCATCTGCCAACGACCTATTGCAATGGCAGGCAAATTGTGGGTTTCCTCCCACAGTCCAAAAATGTGCAGGTTAGGGTGGACTCAATTGTCCACAGTGACCAGGATGTGCAGGCTAGGTGGGTTAGCCATGATGAAGGGCTTATTTCCAAAACATCAACTTTCCCGCTCCTCGGATGCTGCCTGACCGCCTGTGCTTTTCCAGCGCCACACCTTTTCATCTCTGATCTCCAGTATCTGCAGTACTGAGTTTCTCCTAGCCATGGGAAACACAGAGTTACAGAGATGTGATTGGAACTTTGGCGGATCCGTGAGAACTCGATGGGCCGAAGGGCCTGCTTCCACACTACAGGGATTCTATGATTAACAGCAGTGAGAGATATCTGAGGTTTGTACCATCTGTGAAGCTCAGGTTGTTCATAGAGTGCCAATATCCTTGGCATAATTATCCACATATCAACTTTGGTTCAGGAGAAGTAAGTCTGGGAAGAAAGTCCCCAACAGGGTCAAAGACATAATCTATTTGATCATTATTCTGCATCTTAATCAGGGGTTTGACCTCTGAAGTATGTAGTAGAGGACATCAATTCTAATTGTAGGTCATTTATATTAGCCTCACTTTCACACCTTAGTGCACCATTCCTGATTTATAAAACAGGCTTGTGACAATAGTGTAGCTTCAACAGGTATATTTTTGTCCTTTTTTTTAAAAGAAGAAAGAAGTTTTAAGACAGAGGTGATGAACTGTCTACTTGATAAACCAGTAAACAGCTGGTGAAACCTTTGGTATTTTTTAAAAGTTAGAACAATAGAAGCAGCCTGGCTGGATGTCATCAGTTCCCACAGACCAGGATTTCTAGTTTTTCTTTAGTTTGTAGGTTTAGCATTAAGTAGTTGTTGTTGGCGACTCAATAGGGCAGAAGATGTTGAGGCTTGAAGAAGTATAAGTTAACTTTTCCCTCTCTCAGTTACAGCTAGAAGTTGAGATTTCTCTTTGCTGCTGCGTTACCTGGGAGACCAATCTATTTCTCGTAATTTGCTTTTTTGCCAAGGGGTGTGTTTATGGGATGTTGCTATATTGGAAGTTAGTTAGTAATAGTTACTGTATCTATTCTGTTACGTTTTCCAAAGAGTTGTTCTTCTTTCTATTGTTGTATTTTAACTACAGTATTTTGCATAAAGTTGAGTAGATTGACCAATCAAATTGCTTCTGGAACACATTACCTTTGCCTTTAAAATAAGAAAACGTTAGGGTTCAGGCTATCTTCTTAACATATATTGATGGGGTCTGGTCTGGTCTGATCCATAACAAGCTCCATCTTTGTTTCTTGAATCCCTACAATGTGGAAAAAGGCCATTTGGCCCAACAAGTCCACACTGACCTACCTAAGAGCATCCCATATAGAGGTTTATAAAATCATGAGGGGCACGGATAGGGTGAATAGACAAGGTCTTTTCCCCAGGGTAGGGGAGTTCAGAATTAGAGGGCACAGATTTAAGGTGAGAGGGGAAAAATTTAAAAGAGACTTAAGGGGCAACTCTTTCACGCAAAGGATGGTATGTGTGTGTATGCAATGAGTTGCCAGAGAATGTGGTGGAGGCTGGTACAATAACAACATTTAAAAGGTATCTGGATGGGTATATGAATAGGAAGTGCTGAAAGGGATATAGGCCAAATGCTGGTAAGTGGGACTAGATTAGGGATATCTGGTCAGCATGGACGGTTGGACAGAAGGGTCCGTTTGATGCTGTACAGCTCTCTGACTCTATTGCCTCTTTATTTTTCTCCCGTCGATCTCCATACTAAATTGCTTTTGAGTGAAGTTGATGATTGGCATTCGAACTAAAAAATGACAGAAGTATTTCATTGCAGGTTCTCCCGTCAGTGCCATGTTTATTGCTCCGGCAGTAACCCCTTGGAAAACCACATTACCCGGCTTACAGAAGGGATCACAAAACCCCGGGATTCGCCTCTTTCAATATGATGTAGACACTCTGCAGATCTTGGTAAGAATCCATACACACCACACTGGCTGACTTAGCATATGTAATCTTGATGTTTGTTGAAACGATGCTATCTGGAAATTGATCTCCTCACCTCTGCCTGGAATGTATAGACGAGGGAGAGTTCCTCTTAACTCCTGCCATAACTTTAATAGTTCAGAAGAATTCACAGTGGCTACTTCTACTGTTTTATAAGTGCATCAACTGAACCCTGTGACAATTCCTTCCCCATAATCGCTGGTTCCCAAGTTGCATCGTTTTATTTCTTCTAAGATATACCCCGCTCTTTGTTCCTGACCTGGTGCTTTACGTTAGGTTGGCATCAAGGCACAATCATTGTCCTGTAAGGAATTTAATGTGACTGGGTAGGTTCAGATTAAGAGGCAGCTCCCTATAAATTCAGCATAACGTTGCTGTTTTCATGCAGCTAATGTCTACTAAAAGAAAATTCGAGAACAATCACTGGTACTATTGGGTGGCACTTGTAACCTGTAAGCCCTTGGTTTTCTTTGTGCACTGATCTTCTGCCCTGAGCCAAGAACAGGAAAAGTTTGGCTGTGTTTTCACTCTTTAATGGATGTTCCTGGCTACACCAACATTTGATGCCCATCCCTAATTGTCTCTGAAAACATGGAGGTAAGTAGGATATTCTTGCCTCTCTCTGCCCTTTACCACTATCCCAGTCAAGTTCAGATCATTAAAGTCCTCCATAACTACTCTCTAACTGCTGCAATTTTTCAAACTTGTCCCTCTGATCCTTCCCACTGGTTGCTGACCTACAGAATACAGCAAGCACCCTGCTCCTTACTCCCAGCCAAATAATTCCATCCTTGAGCCTTCTGGGACATCCAATTTCTCCATTACTGCAATACTCCTTAATTAACACCACCAGCCCTCCCCACTTTTGTCTTTTTCTATCTTTGTTGAACACCTTGTATCCTGGAATATTTAACACCCAGTCCTGCCCACATCATATTTTCACTTGACTAACCAATCTTATTTAGCACAATCTATGCATTCACAAATGTACACAACGATGCTAATTTAGATCTCTAAGGCTAATTACCTCTCCCAGTATTTGCTAGAATCATAGAATCCCTGCAGCATGGAAGCAGGCCATTCAGCCCATCAAGATTACACCTCCCCTCTGAACAGCATCATTGGAGATATTGAGGTGGCTCAGTGGTTCGCACTGCCGCATCACAGCACCAGGATCCCAGGTTTGATTTCAGCCTCAGGCGACTGCCTGTGTGGAGTTTGCACATTCTCCCCGTATCTGTGCGGGTTTCCTCCAGGTGCTCCGGTTTCCTCCCACAGTCCAAAGATGTGTAGGTCAGGTCAATTGGCCATGCTAAATTGCCCATAGTGTTAGATGCGTTAGTCACAGGGAAATGGATCTGGGAGGGTTACTCTTCGGAGGGACGGTGTGGACTGGTTGGGCCGAAGGGTCTGTTTCCACACTGTAGGGAATCTAATCTAACCTAATCATAGACCTACCTGCTACCCTATCCCTGTAACCCCTGCATTTCCCATGGCTAGCCCACCCACCTAGCCTGCACATCCTTGGACGCTACGAGCAATTCCCCACAGCCAATCCACCCACCCGCACATCCTTGGACTTTGGAAGGAAACTGGAGCAAACCCATGCAGACATGGGGAGAACATGCAATCTAGTCACCTGAGGACTAGAATTGTACCTGGGGTCCCTAGTGCTGGGAGGCATTGGTTCTAATCACTGAACCACCACAATATCTCCGATACCTCTGGGTTCCCACATCCCTGCTAAATTACTCAAAATCCTTTCCAGGAATAATAACACAACGCCCACAAGGAACACAGCCCTGACTCTGACCAGGGCAATCATCTGCATGGTCCCACCAACCCAGTCCCAGCGTGCCAAAAATCAAAAACTCTCCATCATCAACTTTTCAGCTGCACATTTACATGTCTTATCCCATTATTTCCATGCTTGTTTACACGTCACGAGGAATAGACCAAAGATAACTCCTCAGTTCCTGATCTTCTACCTACCTCCTGAAATTCTGCCTGCAGGATTGCATCCATTATTCCACATATGTTGTCAGAGTCAACATGGACGTTGCCGCTGGATATCCACCCACCCTCCCTTCTCTCAACTGCTGAGTGACGTCCTTGATCCTGCCCCCAGAGAGGCAACCTACCATTCTGGTTTCACATAACAGTCACAGAAATATGTATATGTTCCCTGACTGAACCATCTATCACTATGTCTTTTCCAAGCTTCCTTGTACCTTGAATTGAATTAGCTTTACTGTCACATGTACCCACCTGAGTACAGTGAAAAGTTAGGAGAAAGTGAGGACTGCAGATGCTGGAGATCAGAGCTGAAAAATGTGTTGCTGGAAAAGCGCAGCAGGTCAGGCAGCATCCAAGGAACAGGAGAATCGACGTTTCGGGCATAAGCCTTTGCCCGAAACGTCGATTCTCCTGCTGCTTGGATGCTGCCTGACCTGCTGCGCTTTTCCAGCAACACATTTTTCAGCTACAGTGGAAAGTTTACAATCTTAGGTACAAGGTACCTAGGCACAGATTAAGTACAAATTCTTAGGGCAAAAAAATTAGAAAAATAAAGAAATAAAGTTCAAAATGACAGTCGTTCCAGAATATAATAAAGAAAAAAATAAGAGAATTTAAGACAGCTGATTTCATGGCCCTGGATTCAAGGACTCGACTCCCACCCTATCCCCCACTGGAATTGCGGGCCAGATGCTACACGTGCTGGTAAAAATGCTGCATTGAGTCACAGACTGACAGAAGCCATCGCAAGGAGACCCAGACCGACGGCATCAAAAACAGGCCACCGAGAAAGGTGCCAGGTGCTCACAACTCAACCAGCCACAGACTTTGGCTCTGACTGCACTCCCCAGATGAACTATCAATACTGAGAAGCCGAATACAGACTGGGACGATAATCGTGGGGGACCCATGCACTGCCTGTCAGGTGGTCTCCCATTCTTCCTCTCCAGCATGCTCTTTAAGCTGTGGACTGATCGCAAACAGAACCATGCAGTCCAGACAACAAAAGGTGATTGCAACTACAAACAAAAGGATATGTCTAGTTGAGCTGCAAATGCGATTAGCAGATTCAACAAGTCAACAATTCGATATCACAACGTCTGCCTCTCTTTTTATTGGACAGCAACTATTGGTGCTAATTCTTCTCCCTGATCTTGCACTACCTCTAGACCTATATTATTTCTTCACATACTTCGTTACTGTTTCCTTTAGAAATCGGAAATTAGTCCCATTTATTCCATAATAGCATTGAACATTGTTAGTTTCACCATTATTATGAATGGAAGATCAGGAGCATTGTGTTCGGATGTGTTTGTCATGACAGACATTGCTATTCCTTCCACAAGAAAGGGTCAGAAGTCACATGACACCAGGTTATAGTCCAATAGGTTTATGTGAAATCACAAGCATTTGGAGCACTGTTCCTCCATCAGCTGAAGTGATTTTAAATAAACCTGTTGGACCATAACCCAGTGTTGTGTGACTTCTGACTCTGCCCACCCCAGTCCAACACTGGCACCTCCACATCATGAATACCACAAGAAAAGGCAGGGGAAGAAGAGAGAGATCAATAAATCAACTTCCAGATAAAAAATGAGTTTAACATTTCCAAAGCATTCTCACAAATGTTTTCCTGACGCTGTCGGATGTCTTTGGATGGAAGGAATCGCCTGGTAATTTAAAAACGCTTGATTCACACAGTGACAATTGCATAACATCAGAGCAGCGACCAAAGAAAATAATGAACTTCATTATACAACTTATTCAAAATACATATGAAAAATGTATGGCACTTGGTCAGGTTTCATTCGCTCAGGGACAAGAGAAACATTAAAACCTCCTGGGAAATTTGGGATGCTGATTGGTTGAGACACAGCCATGGAGAATGCAGCATGCTTTGGGCATTCTGAGAGTCTGTGGTGTTTTCTCCACAGTAATACTTTTTTAAATTCACTCCCAGGATGGGGGAGTTGTTGGCTGGCATTTATTACCCATTCCCAACCACCCAGTTAATGGTGAATCACATTGCTATGGCTATGAAGTCACACGTAGACCAGACACGACTTTCTTCAGCTCTTGATAGAGAGTCATCTAGATTCTAAACATTAGCTTGCTTTCTCTTCATGGATACTGCTGACCCACTGTGGTCTCCAGCATCTTTCTTCGTTTTTACTAGATTTTCCTAATGATCAAGAATGGTCTCTTGGTCATCATCAGACTTTTCATCCCAGATTTTTTTTATTGAATTCAAATTCCATCATTTGCCATGACAGGATTCAAGCTAGAGTTCCCAGAACAGGATATTCTTACTACATTATTAGGCTGGTGAGGGTTCAGAAGAGATTTACCAAAATGTTGCCAGGAATGAGGGGTTTGAGTTATAAGGAGAGGCTGGGACTTTTTTCACTGGAGCACAGGAGGTTGCAGGGTGACCTTATAGAGGTTTATAAAATCATGAGGGACATAGATAACGATTGGCAGATGTATTTTGCCTAGGGGTTGGAATTTCAAAACCAGGGGGCATATTTTTTAAGGTTGAGAGGAGAAACATTTAAAAAATGAATGAGAGGCAATTTTATTTACAAAGAGCATTTGTGTGTGAAATAAACTTCCAGAGGAAGTGGCGGATGCAGGTACAATTACAAGACATTTGGGTAAGTACATGAATAAGAAATGATTGGAGATATGGGTTAAGCACAGGCAGATGGGGCTAGCTTAGTTTGGGATTATGGACTGGTTGGACCGAAGGGTCTGTCCCCATGCTGCATGACTCTGTAAGCTTACTGGATGTCTGGGTTACTAATCCAATTACAATACCACTAGACCATCACCTCCCCAAAAACCAGTTATATAAATCAATATGAACTGCCAAGCTGTCAACACCCAAATTTCCACACATTACAAAATGTCGCCTTATTTGAAATTTGGTATGCTTACCGTTGTCCCAATGAGTGCAAGATGGCAAGCTTCAACAGTACGTCTCTTTCTTCAGCACTATTGAAGTAATTTTAACCTTACAGTGGCTGTCTCAAGTAGGCACAGAAAAGGGAATGGAAACCTGCAGCTTCACTGAACACAGCACATTTTGCATTGACACATTACAGCAGCTGTAGCGTATCCGTGCTACAAATGGAACATATTTTTCCACACTCAAAATTTACAGACAACTTGTTTCTCTGCTTTTTCCCATCTTAGGATATGGTGACCTATTATTTGAATTTAACTTTGGCCAATACCCAGGCTCTACTTTGGGAAAAAGAATACCGTTTAACAGAAGCCTTCCAAGTACACGATGGAACAGCTGGATCCATGCAAGCTGTGCTGGATAAATTGAGCCAGGACAAAGATTATTTGCAGAAATATTACGAATACAATTCAGTTAGTTACGACTTGGGTGATTGTGATGACTGGTGCCGGACTGATCACATTTGCGCAATTCGAAATGTCGATTACGCAAGGTACCAAAATTGTATCAAATCTGAAGGATCATCCACAATTAATTAAATGCATTTGCTGTTATGACTTTTTGTGCTGTTATGCAGCATGTTCTTTCCTTGCAACTTCACTTAAATGGTATTTTACCTCCTAGCATGCAAATTACTTCTTTTGATTTTACTGTTGATTTAATGGCAAAATAGTGGGATAAAGGTCACATGGAGCTTTAACACAGGATAGACCTTTTGGGTCAAAAGTCTTCTTTAACTGGTTCAAATTCTGTACTCACATACAAGCTCCCCATACGCAGTGCATTAAGGCATCGCCAACTTTAATATTCGAACAGAGACGGTTTTCAGCCTCAGCTCTTGAACCGATGGATGTTTTGTCCACCTCAAACATCAAGTGAAAACTGAAGATTATCTTCTCAAAAGATGCAACTGCAGGATTCCAAATATAAGCAGTGAGCTTCATTTTAACACCTAGAACTCAAGTCATTTTCCATTTATAGATCTACACATAGATTCAGCCACTGCTCTTGATGATATAAAATGTACCTGCAAATGTTCAAGTATTTCTCTCAGGGGAGCTGTTGACTCAGTATTGTACATCAGCTATTTTAATCCAGACTAAGCCAGATGGCAGCTGTCACTTTGTCAAACATTACGGGACTAATGCTCAATTTTCTTGATGATTTGAACTAGAATTAAAGCCTTTTTTTTGCAAAGAACCACAATTCCAGTTGGCATCTTCTTTGAAGAACATTCTCAGATGCTGAAGGTGGTGGACTCAACTCCACCCAAATCCAATGAATAATCAAGTGATAGAGAGCTATTAAAAAACTCCAATCTTATGCAGAACACATCTGTTAAGATTCTCAGAAGATACGGGGGTGGCCCCAACAGACCCAGCGCTATATTATGAGCACTACCAGGTTAAAACCACTTTGATTTGTGCAATTCATCCAGCAATATAACCATTGCTCCAGGCTGAAGTCAAACCCCACCATCAGAGTTTGTCAATTGAATTCAATAAATAGTACACATCCTTCATAAGCTATGATCAGTATTGATGACCATGAACCAATAGCATTGTAATATCCTGTCATGTTCACAAAATACTTTCAGGGAAGGAAATTTTCCATCCACATTCAGTCTGTGTGCAATCTCAGACTCATGTTGCTGCTTCTCAAATGTCCTGTGGAGTATCTGGTGAGCTACCAAGGCAGTCTGGTGGTGGTTGAGGGGGTGCATGGGGGAGAAGAAATTAGGGATGGCTCCGACAGTGATGTCTATACTCCAAAAAATGCTCAATATTTTTAACCCTCTTTTGATTCCAAGGTGCTGAGGAATGAAAGCAATTCCAGTTTCAGTCCCAGTGCTAGCACCGGTCACACATCGATTATTTATGCTTACATTTATGGTCAGTTGTATGTATGTCATACAGGCTTAAGGATATACCATGACGACTGCTCTGATTTGTAAATGACAAACGTGACAAGTGACTCCCTCGCCTGAGGCTTGGGTTAAATTTCAGCTCAATCATGGCAATCATGTAGAAATCAAGAAAAAATATTCCACCAGCATGACAAACAAAAAGACTCGGAGAAAGTGAGGACTGCAGATGCTGGAGATCAGAGCTGAAAAATGTGTTACTGGAAAAGCACAGCAGGTCAGGCAGCATCCAAGGAACAGGAGAATCGACGTTTCGGCATAAGCCCTTCTTCAGGAATGAGGAGGGTGTGCCAAGCAGGTTAAGATAAAAGGCAGGGAGGAGGGACATGGAGGAGGGGCGTTGGGAATGCGATAGGTGGAAGGAGGTTAAGGTGAGGGTGATAGGCCGGAGAGGGGGTGGGGGCGGAGAGATCGGATTGCAGGTCAGGAAGGTGGTGCCGAGTCCGAGGGTTGGGACTGAGATAAGGTAGGGGAGAGGAAATGAGGAAGCTAGAGAAATCTGCATTCATCCCTTGTGGTTAGAGGGTTCCTAGGCAGAAGATGAGGCGCTCTTCCTCCAACCGTCGTGTTGCCATGGTCTGGTGATGGAGGAGGGCAAGGACCTGCATGTCCTTGGCGGAGTGGGAGGGGGAGTTAAAGTGTTCAGCCACAGGGCGGTTGGGTTGGTTGGTGCAGGTGTCCCTGAGGTGTTCTCTGAAACATTCCGCAAGTAGGCGGCCTGTCTCCCCAATATAGAGGCCACATCGGGTGCAGTGGATGCAGTAAATGATGTGTGGGGAGGTGCAGGTGAATTTGTGATGGATATGGAAGGATCCCTTGGGGCCTTGGAGGGAAGTGAGGGCGCAAGTTTTGCATTTCTTGCAGTTGCAGGGGAAGGTGCCAGGAGTGGAGGTTGAGTTGGTGGGGGGTGTGGACCTGACGAGGGAGTCACGGAGGGAGTGGTCTTTCTGGAACGCTGATAGGGGAGGGGAGGGAAATATACCCCTGGTGGTGGGGTCCGTTTGGAGGTGGCGGAAACGACGAAGGATGATACGATGTATCTGGAGGTTGGTGGGGTGGTAGGTGAGGACAAGTGGGGTTCTGTCCTGGTGGTGATTGGAGGGGCGGGGCTCAAGGGCGGAGGAGCGGGAAGTGGAGGAGATGCGGTGGAGAGCATCGTCAACCACGTCTGGGGGGAAATTGTGGTCTTTGAAGAAGGAGGCCATCTGGGTTGTTCGGTATTGGAATTGGTCCTCCTGGGAGCAGATGTGGCGGAGGCAAAGGAATTGGGAATATGGGATGGCGTTTTTACAGGGGGCAGGGTGGGAGGATGTGTAATCTAGGTAGCTGTGGGAGTCGGTCGGTTTATAGTAAATGTCCGTGTTGAGTCCAACCTCAGTCCCACAACCCCGCACCGCCCGTTTCTACCTCCTACCCAAAATCCACAAACCTGACTGCCCCGGCCGACCCATTGTCTCAGCCTGCTCCTGCCCCATCGAACTCATCTCTGCATACCTCGACACGGTCCTGTCCCCCTTAGTCCAAGAACTCTCCACCTATGTTCGGGACACCACCCACGCCCTCCACCTCCTCCATGATTTTCGCTTCGCCAGCCCCCGCCTTATCTTCACCATGGACATCCAGTCCCTGTACACCTCCATCCCCCATCACGAAGGATTCAAAGCCCTCTGCTTCTTCCTTTCCCGCCGAACCAACCAGTACCTTTCCACTGACACCCTCCTTCAACTGACTGAACTGGTCCTCACCCTGAACAACTTCTCTTTCCAATCCTCCCACTTCCTCCAAACCAAAGGAGTAGCCATGGGCACCTGCATGGGCCCCAGCTATGCCTGCCTCTTCGTCGGTCCATCTTCCGCAGCTACACTGGCACCAGCCCCCACCTTTTCCTCCGCTACATCGATGACTGTATCGGCGCTGCCTCGTGCCCCCACAAGGAGGTTGAACAGTTCATCCACTTTACTAACACCTTCCACCCCGACCTCAAATTTACCTGGCCTGTCTCAGACTCCTCCCTCCCCTTCCTAGACCTCTCCATTTCTATCTCAGGCGACCGAATCAACATGGACTTTTACTATAAACTGACCGACTCCCACACCTTCCTGGATTACACCTCCTCCCACCCTGCCCCCTGTAAAAACACCATCCCATATTCCCAATTACTTTGCCTCCGCCACATCTGCTCCCAGGAGGACCAATTCCAATACCGAACAACCCAGATGGCCTCCTTCTTCAAAGACCGCAATTTCCCCTCAGACATGGTTGACGATGTTCTCCACCGCATCTCCTCCACTTCCTGCTCCTCCGCCCTTGAACCCCGCCCCTCCAATCGGCACCAGGACAGAACCCCTCTGGTCCTCACCTACCACCCCACTAACCTCCAGATACATCATATCATCCTTTGTCATTTCCGCCACCTCCAAACAGATCCCACCACCAAGGATATATTTCCCTCCCCTCCCCTACCAGCATTCCAGAAAGACCACTCCTTCCACGACTCCGTCAGGTCCACACCCCCCACCAACCCAATCTCCACTCCCAGCACCTTCCCCTGCAACCGCAAGAAATGCAAAGCTTGCGCCCACACCTCCCCCCTCACTTCCCTCAAGGCCCCCAGGGATCCTTCCATATCCGCCACAATTCACTGCACCTCCACACACATCATTTACTGCATCCACTGCACCCGATGAGGCCTTCTCTACATTGGGGAGACAGGCCGCCTACTTGCTGAAAGTTTCAGAGAACACCTCTGGGATACCCGCACCAACCAACCCAACCGCCCCATGGCTGAACACTTTAACTCCCCCTCCCACTCTGCCAAGGACATGCAGGTCCTTGGCCGCCTCCATCACCAAACAATGGTAACATGACGGTTGGAGGAAGAGCGCCTCATCTTCCGCCTCGGAACCCTCTAACCACAAGGGATGAATGCAGATTTCTCCTGCTTCCTCATTTCCCCTCCCCCCACCTTATCTCAGTCCCAAACCTCTGACTCAACACCACCTTCCTGACCTGCAATCCGACCTCTCCGGCCTATCACCCTCACCCTAACCTCCTTCCACCTATCGCATTCCCAACGCCCCTCCCCCAAGTCCCTCCTCCCTACCTTTTATCTTAGCCTGCTTGGCATACCCTCCTCATTCCTGAAGAAGGGCTTATGCCCGAAACGTCGATTCTCCTGCTCCTTGGATGCTGCCTGACCTGCTGCGCTTTTCCAGCAACACATTTTTCAGCTCAAACAAAAAGACTCAGCAACAACAAGATAACGGGTGGCACGGCGGCACAGTGGTCAGCACTGCTGCTTCACAGCGCCAGAGACCCGGGTTCAATTCCAGCCTCAGGTGACTGACTGTGTGGAGTTTGCACATTCTCCCCGTCTACGTGGGTTTCCTCCGGATGATCCCAGTTTCATCCCACAGTCCAAAAATGTGCAGGTTACGTGAATTGGCCATGCTAAATTGTCCGTAGTGTTAGGTGTAGGAGAATGGGTCTGGGTGGGTTGCAGGTCGGTGTGGACTTGTTGGGCCGAAGGGCCTGTTTCCACACTGTAAGTAATCTAATCGTTTCCTAATGGGAACAATGTTGATGCTAAAATTAATGCATCTTGCATTAATTTTTGAACACCGTTCTAGACTGCTCTAGTAAGCTAACATGCTGGATCACAGTAAAAAAAAACTGGACTCAACAGGAACAAAGAGAACAATAAAGAATGGTTATATGAACACGTTTATTAAAGCTTTGAAGTGAAAAATAAAACCAATTTAAAAATGATTTACAAATCCATCTTCTTGCTTTTTTTTTAAAGAGAAAATAATCAGATACAGCAATTCAGACTATGGAATTTAAATACTGAACAGACATCTAAATCAAGAGTTCAGTCAGCTCCAGAAGTCCTGACAATTTTCACACGTTCATCTAGGTCTGACTGTTGTAGAAAATCTCTCAGCCAAACATAAATGAAAGCAGAACATTATCCACATCGAACCAAATTGTTCAAATCCAGTGTATTGAAATCAAATAATTTATTGCTTTAAATTAGACAGTCACAGCTTTTCATTCCTCCCAGTTTTCTACTCAGCACCGCCCCAAGGTTCCACAGGTCCTCAATGCTCCCCACAACATCAAATGAATTGACTTTCCTCATGAATCAATTGGAACAGCAAATCTTAGAAAGCTATTTACTTGAGAAGCTTAAGGCTGACACAAATCCTGTCGCAACATCCAGCTGCAGAGATCGATTGCTGGCCAAGTTGAAAATTGTAATGTTCCCTCCTTTCCTCTCCTGCACATTTACCCCCACTTCCTTGTCCAAAGCCTCACTCCACATCCCAGTTTGGTCAGTGAGCTCCCCTCAGATGAGAGCTCTGATCTAGAGTGCATGGTTCATATGATTCGGTATCTCAGCATTTTTATGCAGAGTGTGCTGAGGGGATGCTGCCTGTGTATGCAAGCTTTGAGTTAGGAAGGAAGACTGGATAGAACTGGGATATTTTTCACTGGAGCATAGGGGGTTGATAGGCAATCTTGCAGAAGTTTAGAAAATCATGAGAGGTATAGATAGAGTTAATGGTAATTGTCGTTTCCCCAGGATGGGGGATTTCAAAGACCAGGGGGCACATTTTTAAGGTGAGGAGAAGAAAGATTCCCGCCTCAGGCGACTGACTGTGTGGAGTATGCACATTCTCCCCGTGTCTGTGTGGGTTTCCTCCCACAGTCCAAAGATGTGCAGGTCAGGTGAATTGGCCACGCTAAATTGCCCGTAGTGTAAGGTAAGGGGTAAATGTAGGGGTATGGGTGGGTTGCGCTTCGGCGGGGCAGTGGACTTGTTGGGCCGAAGGGCCTGTTTCCACACTGTAAGTAATCTAATCTAATTTAATTTAATTTAATAATGATATAAAAGACACATTTTTATGCAGAGGTTGGAATGAACTTCCTGAGGAAGTGGTAGATGCAAGCACAATGGCAAAATTTAAAAGACATTTGGATAGATACATGAATAAGGGTTTGGAGGGATATGGGCCAGGAGCAGGCAGGAGGGGCTAGTTTAGTTTGGGATTATGTTGGGCATGGATTGCTGTATGATGCTATAACAACTGACAGTGTAGTTTAACCGAATCATTCAGCTACAATGTAATTTTGATTTACCACACGTAAATATTTATCAAACCAAACACTTTGTTTTCTGAAATGCAAATCATGCCTATTTCAGAGGCAGCCAGCATGAGAAATAAGAAACTTTTTTTTAAAAAAAGGTGGAAATAGTTTATTTCAAAAATGAGAACTTCTGAAAAATGGTCCAGGAACTTGTACATGACAATTACTGCAAAATACAAGAAAACAAATCTCATTAAGCAACATAATCTCTACATAAAATGCACCAAGATCCAAAAGAAAGAAATTAAGAGGATGGAAGAAAAGAAGGGAGAATGTTAATGTGAAGAAAACAGGCAGAAATTTACATTGAGGCACTATTTATTTTTTCAACAATGATAGAAATCAGTGAATTGGTTCTGGGGCAATCATACAACATATACAAGTCTTCACCTTCGTATCCAAGGCCAATTACCTATTTGCAACAGTTATCTTCAACCACATTCAAAAATGGACAGATTAACATACTCAACAGTTTAAACTGATGGGTTAGTGAGCATCACACACTCACTCCCCGTGCACTTCAGCTTTGTGTGCACTATGTCCAGAACAGCACAAAATGTGTGCTGTTATTTTTAAGGAAATCTCTCACAAAAAACGGTATCAGTGGTACAGGTAATGGATTAAAGAACCTTTGTCCTTGTCCTTTAGTGTAACAGTGCCCATTTAGTATGCACTCCACAATCCACACAACTCCTCTACACATCCTTTCGAAAAGAACATGTGTGAAATGTCAAAGCACAAAAACATCTTCTCTGGGAGATTAGTTAGCATAAAGACTGCTACATAACAACCCACTTTCCAATCAGATGGCTTGGTCAAAGTCGTCAGTAAACCAATCAGGTTTTCAGACCGAGCCAGATATCTGAAATGAAGCCTTTTCATCACGCAACTCTGATTCCTGCCTCACGTTGAGAAAACTAGGACTGTTAATCTTAACAACATGAACTGGAGAAGTGTAGAGAAATGGTGCCTCTGAATTGGTGCATATCGACACAGTAGGAGGCATAAAAATCCCGGGGAGAGTAGGCCTTAGTTGACTGAATTAATAGGAATCAATTTGCCCAGCTTGTGTGTTATTTTTACAGAAAGAGGGATTCCCAAACAAGGTAATTGACTTCCAGGGGAAAGAATGTGTGACAGGTTATTGCCTTGAAAGAGAAGGAATCACATCTAATTATCATTCAAGCTTTTCCAACATCAGTACTCTTGATGACAAGGTTCAAACAGTGGGGAACAGTTCAATCAAAAGCAGAGAGCAGAAGTAGTCAGCTGTAATTAGATTAGCATGATTTAGCACACAATAAGCATAGCATGTGTTTTGGAAGCAGCAAATGGAGAAACTGCCTGTTGAAGACGGGACAATGGCCTCAGCTTTTACAGCAGTTTCCACATGGAGAGCCATTATTCTGCCTTGAACAACCCACCGACAAGTCACCAAGTTGCTGGCAGCAGTGAATCATAAATGTCCAAACTTCCAATATCGATGACTGAACAGACAAGGCAGGATCTCTGAATAAAGCAATCAACTTGGCTCTCCCTTCCAGCAGTTCAAGAATGAGGTGTCCTAAAGTTTATAACTCTCAAACTCAGAAGGATGGCCTACATTATAAGTAGTACTTTGGTCTACTAGATTAATATGAACAGACCTGGACTCTGGTATCACAGCAGTTTCTTCAACTGCAAAACTTAGTGAATGCAACCCTATCGGGTCAAGCTCAAACTGTACTGTTGCCAACAGTGGAACATAGCAATGGTCACACTCATTTTCCTACGCGAATAGAAATGAGGAGAGAGAGAAACAGAAAGCCCTGATTAATGTAATTAAATTTCCACCCAGTATCTGTCCATCCACAAAAAGCAGCAAAGTTCAAAACTTTAAAAATAATAACAATTCGGATGTAGTCAATGCGCCAGTCAAGAACAAGAGACAGAATCATGGTACAAATATTTACAACTGCCTCCAAACATTCAAGGATCAGGAGCAGCTGCACAAATGGAACACCAACCTTTTTATAACCAAATCAAAACAGGACACCATCCTGGCCCAAACCCTACAGTAACATGTAAATCTCATCCTGCTCCTGCAATGACTGATATGACCAAACCCAATGCTTCTGATCACAACAAATGGTGGCCAATAAATTATAGTGCCGAGAACATTACAAGAAAATCAGAGCACTTAGTTGCTCTGCAGTGTTGCCCTCCCAGAGTCAGAGTCACTCAGTTACAACCAGAGATGTATAAATAATTAACTCTTGCTTCGCCCATCCTTACGACCAAGTCTGAAAACACAGTAAAGCATTACTCATACCTCCATGATCACAGCCAGCCATGTCAAGGCTGCCCTGCACACTTAAGGATGGCTCAAATCAAAAAGGTCACACAAAAGCTGGACTAATTAAACCTTGGAGAGAAGTTCACAGGACATTGTTGGGTACTTCGTTTCAAAAACATCAATATTAGAGAATGGATTTTTAAACAGCTCAACTACAGATCAGGCAAGGAATACAGACCTTAGCGTGCTTAAATACTGCCTAACTCCACTTTGAATACTCTAGTACTGAAGCTTTCAGAGCTTTGGTGTGATGAAAAGAGAATTGATTGACAATGGCTTTAAC
This sequence comes from Chiloscyllium punctatum, assembly GCF_047496795.1. Taxonomy (NCBI): domain Eukaryota; kingdom Metazoa; phylum Chordata; class Chondrichthyes; order Orectolobiformes; family Hemiscylliidae; genus Chiloscyllium; species Chiloscyllium punctatum. The sequence goes on from NC_092758.1 coordinate 88,017,986, forward strand.
AAGATACTGGGGTCAAAGAGGCAACAAAGCAGTCAACTCAAATTGGAAAGAGTTGCCTTTTTATCAGTCAGGGCACCTTTCCAAAAACACACCTGGCAAACAGACTATCCATTACTTTATAATCTCCATTTGGAAAGAAAAACTTGCATTCATATAGGATCTTTCAAAATCTCAGGATACCCGAAAGCACTTTACAGCCACTGTTTTGTAGGAAGCACTGCAGATCACAGAAGTTGGGGAAGGGGAAGAAATTGGATAAAATCCGACGAGCCAGGGCTTGAAATGCGGAATTGAAAACGTGCTTTTGGCTAATCAGCCTCCTCTGTTTTTAAACCAATTGAACCCAGGTCATTGTGATCACGGCCTATACCAGTTTCTTGGCCTCAAAGAAGCTTTTCAGGTGCCTCATCTGCCAGATGCCAGTCAGAATGAGGATCAGTGTTTGCACGATGGACCACCACAGGACTCGCTGATTGGTGCTCTCACTGGTTACTCGGAAGCGCTCCTCACGATACTGGAACAGAAAAAATGTTGAGGATACTCATGTACCTTGCAGCAGTCTTGCATTGTACCAAGTTGCATAATTGACTTGCTCTGCTTTCTTTCCACAGACCCTGCCAGACCTGCTGAGTTTGTTTTTGTTAGATATTTTGATTATTTTGTTAAACAAAACAGCACGGTGGCTCAGTGGTTAGCACCATGCCAGGGGCCTGGGTTCAATTCCACCCTCTGACGACTGTCTGCGTGGAGTTTGCACATTCTCCCCAGGTCCGCATGGGTTTCCTCCATGTGCTCCGGTTTCTTCCCACAGTCCAAAAATGGGCACGTTAGCTGGACTGACCATGCTCAGTGTCCGTTGATGTGTATGCTAGGTGGATTAGCCAGGGGAAATTCAGGGTTACTGGGATAGGGTAGAGGGGTTGGGTCTGGGTGGGATGCTCTTCAGTGGGCTCAATTATGGCCTGCTTCCACACCTTAGGGATTCTATGATGATCAAAAGCAGTTAATAGTAATCAAATGCTTCTGAGCCCCGTATGAACAATTTCTTGGCCTCAAAGAAGCTTTTCAGGTGCCTCATCTGCCAAATGCCAGATAGTGTAGTACTAGGCTAAACCTATTGACACTCTACTTTTCCAATGAGTTTTACTGCTGCATTTAACCCACGTACACCTGCTTGGTTTCTTACTTACTTACTAACCCTTATGTTCCCACCCTCTTCCTCACAGTAATTTATCTCACTTTCTATTTTGGTCATTCCTTTCCTTCCCTTCAGTAATTACATTCCCACCATCATTTATCCAAAAAGCTATGTCCTTACCACCCACCTAAACAAACAGGTAAGCCCTAGTCATCCTCCTCTCTCTCCTCACTCACCCGCTGGTAGTTCTGCTCTTTCTGGATTTGTTCCACCTGTTCAATGAGTTGTCTGACACGAAGTTGGAGCTCTGACAGTTTGTCCTTCGCTGCAATCTCAACGTAATCATTGGCATGTTCACCAACTTGGATGTCCAAGTGAACCCGCTGCAGAGAGAAAATTAATTACTCGGTGCGCAATAACTTATGTACTCAACTAAAACTGGCAGCATCCTGATTAACTTGAGTTAACATCATTAAAATAAAGGTATTAAGACAGACATTTAGGACCACAAGGCTACATTTCAATGCTCCTTTACTTACTAAACAATGGATTGGGATTAAAAAGGGGTGTGCTAGAAGGCTAGAGTTACACTGACAAAAAAAAAGGACGGGCTCTTAAACCTACAGCTGAAATATAACATAAAAAGACTTAGAAACATTCAATACTAATATGAAGTTCTGGTCAAACAAACCCAGGTCCATTTAAGATCATCAGCCTGATTTATTTTCCTTTTCCTTTCTCCTCTCACTTTAAGTTAAAAACAAAACCATAAGAAACATTTCATATCTTGGGCAAACATCTTAAAACAAAGAACTTTAATTTTTTTTCAATAGCTAAATTGTGAATTGCAGGAAGCATGGAGCTGTTGGACAACATTTCAAAGTAGCTTATCTGGCAATCAAATATGGTCACCAAAATACTTCCATATTTTCATACCCAGAGGGTTCAACAGCCTCTCTATCCTCCCTGTGGAAGACTTTTGAATGCAATGCATCTGAAGTAAAAACATATTATCCAACCCCAGCCCACTTCAGGAAATCCAAATATTGAGGATGAGGTGAATGACACAGAACTAAAATTAAAGTTAGCAGTAACATATTCGTTGGATCTTAGAAATAAGAACTAGGAGCAGGAGTAGGCGATCTGGCCCCTCGAGCCTGCTTCCCCATTCAATAAGGTCATGGCTGAACTTTTCGTGGCCGCAGCTCCATTCACCTGCCCTCTCACTGTAGCCTTGAATTCCTTCTTTGTTCTAGCATAGCTTTAAAAACATTTACTGAAGTAGGGTCAACTACTTCACTGAGCAAAGAATTCCGCAGATTCACAACCTTCTGGGTGAATAAATTCCTTCTCAATTCAGTCCTAAATCTGTTCCCCCTGATTTTGAGGCTATTCCCTCTTGCCCTAGTTTCAACTGCCAGTAGAAACATCCTCTCTACATCTATCTTATCGATTCCCTTCATAATTTTATATGTTTCCATAAAATCCTCCCTCAATCTTCTAAGTTACAATGAATATAATCCCAGTTTACTCAGTCTCTCTTCATAAACCAACCCCCTCATCTCCAGAATCAACCTAGTGAACCTCCTGTCCACCCCCCTCCAGTGCCAGTACATCCTTTCTCAGGTAAGGAGATCAAAACTGCACACAGTACTCCAGGTGTAGCCTCACCAGCACCCTACACAACCTCCCTCCTTTTAAACTCAACCCCTTTGGCAATGAAGGATAAAATTCCCAAGCATGCTGCAACTTTTTACCATTCAAGTAATACTCCTTATCACTGTATTTCCTACCAAAATGGATGACTTCACATTTATTAACATCTTCTCAAAACTCATGAGAGGGAGGCTCAGCATAGACCAGTTGGGTCAAAATGAGTACCTGCTGCATTGTAAATTCAATGCAAAGTTTTCACAATCAATAGTCATGACTAATTTTATGCTTCGTTCGCAAAGATACTGCTTTACACTAATAAATTATTTCCTTACCAGCATTCCTGATGCAAAGAGTGAGAGTTTGGTGGAATTGGAGTGTAGGCAAATCTGATGCTCTCCAGGAATATGGGAGGTAAATGTAAATCTTCCCTCAGAAGCATACTGCCTTGATAGAATGACCTACACAACAAAAGGGAGACATGAAAGCATTAGTTATGTATTTGATGTTACCTATACTCTTCTCTTTTTATATCTCTAATCCGTACATTATTCTAATCTTGACATATCTACAAACTTTTGACGGCTTGCAGAATAATTTCTGGGCAAATGCATTATAATTGCAAAATGTTCTGAGAACTCCAGACAGTCAGGTTTATAGAAACAGTTTCACAACCCTATCATTAAAAGGCAGTGCTGAGGAGGGCTTGCAGATTGAGTGGCCCATTTCGGAGGGTTGCTATGAGACCAGCTCTTATTGCCCTTGAGGTGACGGTTAGATCAATTTCTTTAATTGCTGCCATCCATGCATTTTTGGTGTAGTCCTAGTGCATTTAGAAGAGGGAGTCCCAGGGGTTTACCCTAGCAGGGAAGGAACAACTATACAAAGCTAAGTCAGGATGGTGTGCAATTTGAAAGGCAGCGTTCTTCCCATGAGCTTTCTGCCCTTGTTCTTCTAGATAGTAGCATTTGCAGGTTTGGAATGTGCTAAGGGATCATTAAAAAAAAGTAGGCCACTACCCTTTCAAGTCTGTTACACCATTCAGTAAGGTCATAGAGTACTCCACATTCTTGCCTATCCATGATAACCTGTCACCTTCCTTATCAAGGATTAATCTAGTGCTATCTTAAAAACATTCAAAGACACACATCCTTGGAGAAAGCATGCTCCAAAGACTCGCGACAGAGACACAGCTTCATCTCATCTATGTTTAGATTAGATTAGATTACTTACAGTATGGAAACGGCCCTTCTGCCCAACAAGTCCATACCGACCTGCCGAAGCGCAACCCACCCAGACCCATACCCCTACATTTTATCCCTTCACCTAACACTACGGGCAATTTAGCATGGCCAATTCACCTAACCTGCACATTTTTGGACTGTGGGAGGAAACCGGAGCACCCAGAGGAAACCCACGCAGACACGGGGAGAGTGTGCAAACTCCACACAGTCAGTTGCCTGAGGCGGGAACTGAACCCGGGTCTCTGGCGCTGTGAGGCAACAGTGCTAACCACTGTGCCGCTCATGTTTTAAACGGACATGTTATTTTTTAAGCTGCGACCATGACTGCCAGCTCTGGGACTTAAGGCATTGATGAATTGCTACAAGGCCTTTCCTATATGCTGCACATGGCTGCCATTGTGGTAATGGAATGTTTATAAAGTGGTGGATCAAGTACCAAAACAGCCTTGGATAGCGTTGAACTTGTGTTGCTGAAGTTGCACATGTATGGGCAAGTGAGGAGCATTCCATCTCTCTTCCGTTTTCTGCCTTTAGTTAGTGGACACGCTCTGCAGAGCTCCCAGACTCTGTCCTTCTCTTATAAAGCGTTTACGCATTGAATGCGGTTACATTTCTGATCACTGGTATGATATTGACATTTGGGAGTTCAGTAAAGGTAATGCTCACACAGGTATTCTTTTCAACAATTTCACCTGTAGTATGCCAGTATGAAAATTATACCATACTATCCATAGGAACAATAACCATCACGGGGATATTAAGGCAGTTGGTTATGCTTCTACTTACAGAAGTAATATAGCAAACAGAAACCTTCCTCCAGTTTTATGCTGAATCAAACATAACTTTGAATTAAATTAGGTACAAAATACATAATTTCCCAACATTATTGTTTACACAAGCAAAATATTAATTTAAAAAGTGACTTAGCTTAGAAATAAAGTCTTAAAATAATTAGATAGTGCACTTGAAGCAAGCAAATAAACAGGCTTGGTTTTCTGATCTTGAATATGTCATACCTTTTCATCAGGATCCTTCACCTCTACAAACATTCCTAGTCCTGGAGGAGAAGGCAGGTACTCCTCCCTCTGTTTGTCATACATCAGAGTTTTATAATTACCTACAAACAACAGAAACTGATTAGTTCCATTCACTTCTAGGTTACCATTGGTCAATGGGCAGCAGCTTGTCAGATAGAACAGGAGAAGAAACCAAGATCCAAAACAGTGTACCTTGCTTAAACAAGCCCTGACTCAAACAGAAATGGCAAGTGCAGGAGAAACTCAGCAGGTCTGGTAGCACTATGAAGTGAGAAACAGAGTTTCAAGTCATGACCTTACTGGCGTGGGGCCTGATGAAGGGTTTATGGCCGAAACGCCGATTCTCCTGCTCCTCGGATGCTGCCTGACCTGCTGTGCTTTCCCAGCATCACACTCTGGACTCTGATCTCCAGCATCTGCAGTCCTCACTTTCTCTTTACTGGTGTAAACAGTTAAAAAGCTGGAGTAACAGCAAAATAGATTATTACTTGAATGGTAAAAAGTTGCAGCATGCTGCTGTGCAGAGGGACCTTGGAGCCCTTGTGCATGAATCACAGACGGTTGGTCTGCAGGTACAACAGGTAATTAGGAAGGCAAATGGAATTTTGCCCTTCATTGCCAAAGAGATTGAATTTAAACGCAGAGAGGTTATGTTAGAGCAGTCCAAGGTGCTGGTGAGGCCACACCTGGAGTACTGTGTACAGATTTGGTCTCCTTACTTAAGAAAGGACATAAAGGTATACAATCATTTATCCAAAATGCTCGAGACCAGCTGGCTTTCGGAATTCAGAATTTCGGAATTAGTGACAGCTCAACGGTGAAATTTTTTTAAAAATCTTACCGAACAGTAGACTCACTGAGTAACAGGCCTTGAGACAGAATTGAGGCCTGCCAGTGCTGGGCCACACCCTCCTCCACATCCCATCTGAGTGACATGCATCGTGTGGGTGTGGAGTTGGGTGCCAAACAACCTTGTTAAGGAGATATAAACTTCACAAAAAAACCTCTGGATTTTGGAGCTTTTCGGATTTCAGATGAAGGATTGTCTACCTGTACTGGCACTGGAGGGGGTGCAGAGGAGGTTCACTAGGTTGATTCCTGAGTTGAGGGAGTTGGCTTATGAGGAGAGGCTGAATAGATTGGGATTATATTCTTTGAAATTTAGAAGAATGAGGGGGGATCTTATAGAAACATATAAAACGATGAAGGGATTAGATAAAATAGAAATAGAGACGATGTTTCCACTGCTAGGTGAGACTAGGACAAGAGGGCATGGCCTCAAGATTAGAGGAAGCAGGTTTAGAACTGAACTAAGAAGGTTGTTAAATCTGTGGAATTCCTTCCACAGGGAAGTAGTTGATACTACTTCAGTAATCGCTTTAAAGCCAAGATACGTACTTTTTTAGAAAAATAAAGGAATTAAGCAATATGGTGAAAACGTGGGTAAGTGGAGCTGAGTCCACAAAAAGATCTTATTCAGTAGCAGACGGCCTACCCCTGCTCCTAGTTCTTATGATTGGGGGAGGCTGTTTGCAGGTAAAGGGACATCTGGCAAGTGGACGCTTTCAAAAGCAAGATAACGAGTGTTCAGGAACAATATGTTCTTTACTAGTGTGAAGAGCAAGGCTGGCAGGAGTAGAAAACACTAAATGACTGGAGGCATTGAGGCTCTGGTGAACAGAAAGAAGGAAACATACGTCAGATATAGATAACTGGGATTGAGTAAATCCTTTGAGTTTAGAGGGTGTAGGAGCACACTTAAAAGAGAATTCAAGGGGGCAAAGTGGATGGAGGTGTAAGATAGCTTTGGCAGATAAGGTTAAGGAGAATCCAAAGAGCTGTGCATATATTAAGGGAAAAAGAGTAAGTTGTTATGAAGATCTGGGTATACTTTAACAGAAGTTAAAGCAGCAGAACTACCGGACACAGCACCAAGTGCTCTCAATGAGGCAACAATGTAACACTTGGTCAAACAACTCGATTAGCTCGTTGCCTGCAGACAAAAACAAATTCGAATTCGGCCAATCAGTTTAAATTATACCCCAAAAATATCAAACTCCAATCCAGTTTGAATTGAGCATGTTGACAATCTTAAAAGCCAATGACACAATCCGATGCTCTGTGGTAAAAGACCGGGAAAATTGGAATATTGCGTGCAATTCTGGTCTCCTTCCTATCGGAAAGATGTTGTGAAACTTGAAAGGGTTCAGAAAAGACTTACAAGGATGTTGCCAGGGTTGGACGATCTGAGCTATAGGGAGAGGCTGAACAGGCTGGGGCTGTTTTCCTTGGGACGTCGGAGGCTGAGGGGTGACCTTATAGAGGTTTACAAAATCATGAGGGGCATGGATAAAATAAATAGACAAAGTCTTTTCCCTGGGGTGGGAGTCCAGAACTAGAGGGCATAGGTTTAGGGTGAAAGATATAAGAGACACCTCAGGGGCAACTTTTCACGCAGAGGGTAGCGTGTGTATGGAATGAGCTGCCAGAGGAAGTGGTGGAGGCTGGTACAATTACAACATTTAAAAGTCATTTGGATGGGTATATGAATAGGAAGGGTTTGGAGGGATATGGGCCAGGTGCTGGCAGGTGGGACTAGATTGGGTTGGGATATCTGGTCGGTATGGACAGGCTGGACTGAATGTTTTGTTTCCGTGCTGTACATCTCTATGACTGTAACAGTGAGGAGGAGAACTGCCAAGCTCAGCATGTAAACAGGCCACCTAAAAAATAGCTCTCTTAAAAAGGTACCTTTTCGATCAGTAACCTGTGACTCAGAAATTCCTAAGGAAAAGAAAAGACAACATAGGAAGATCCGAACAGAAGAACAAAAACTGCCTGGTTTTGAGATAAGAAGGGTGGTTTTGTAAATCTTAATTGGAAGTTTTATCAGACTAGTATCATAGAAGGGAAAGTAAAAGTTGGGTAAGAGGAAGAAATTGTAAATAGTGGTTAGTTAATTATTCTCTGTTATACTTTAAGAAATAAAGTTATTAATTTTTACTTTAAATTGTTCTTGGCCACTCGCATTTTTACAGATTACTGCGCGGGATAAATCTTTTTAGTGTTGCTGGTTTTAAATGAAGCAGGAGAATTTATCCCATGTCGTAACAAACGAGAGAGAGGGTCCCTTGAAGGCTAACGAGATTATTTATGTGTGGAAATACAGGAGATGTGTGAGATCCTAAATGAATATTTCGTGTCAGTGTCTCTTAATGGTAGATAAATCTCTGGGACCTGATTGATCAAGGGCTGAAGGGCCTGTACTGCACTGTTATGTTCTATGATGAAGTGTATCCAGGACACTGTGGGAAGCTAGGGAAGAAACTGTAGGGCCCCAAGTGGAGATATTGGTATCATTAACAGCCACTGGTGAGGTGCTGGAAAACTGGGGTGTGGCATTATTTAAGAAAAGCTGCAGAGAAAAGCAGGGAAATACAGACAGATGAACCTGACATCAGTCGTGGGTAAATTGGAGGGATTCTGAAAGAGGAGGCAAGGACTGATTAGGGATAGTTAACATGGCCTTGTGCAAGGGAAATTATGTCTCACTAACTTGATTGAGTTTTTTTTTGAAGAGATGACCAAGATGTTTGATGAAGGCAGAGTGGTAGACATGGTCTACATGGATTTTAGCAAGGCCTTTAACAAGGTTCCACATGGTAGGCTGGTCATTAAGATTAGGTTACATGGGATCCAAAAAGAGCTAGCCAATTGGATACAAAATTGACTGGATGGTAGGAGACAAAGTGGTAGAACAGGGTTATTGTTCAGACTGGAGGCCTGTGACACAAAGATTGATGCTGGGTCCACTGCTGTTTGTCATTCGTATAAGCAGTTAGTGTGAGAATATAGGAGGTATGGTTAGTAAGTTTGCAGATGACACTAAAATTGGTATTTTAGTGGATAATGAAGAAGGTGATCTAAGAGTACAATGGGATCTTGATGAATGGGGCCAGTGGGCTGAGGAATGGCAGATGGAGTTTAATTTATTTAAAAGCGAAGTGTTGCATTTTGGTAAGACAAACCAAGGCAGGACTTACACAGTTAATGGTAAGGTCCTGGGAAATATTGTCAAACAGGGAGACCCAGGGTACAGATACATAGTTCTTTAAAAGTGGAGTCACTGGTGTACAGTGTAGTGAAGCTGGTGTTTGGCATGCTTGCCTCTGTCAGTCAGAGCACTAAGTACAGGAGTTGAGTTGTCATGTTACGACTGTGAGACATTGGTAAGGCCACATTTGGGGTACTGTGTACAATTCTGGTTGCCCTGCTATAGGAAGGGTGTTACTAAACTGGAAAGGATAAAAAAAAGATTTACAAGGATGTTACCAAGACTGGAGGGTTTGAGTAATAAGGAGAGGCTGGGACATTTTGTCCCTGGAGCATAGAAGACTGAGGAGTGACCTAATAGAGATTTAGAAACTTATGAGGGGCACAGATAACTCCCTGTATAACTCTGCAGGACCTTATCCATTTTTTTAACCTATGTCATTGGTACCAATGTGTTACTTGGTCCTTTATTCATTCAAAGGATGAGGGTGCCCCTGGCGAGGCAATTTATTGCCTAGCCCTAATTGCCTGGGAGGTGGTTAAGAGTCAGTCACATTTAGAGTTACATGCAGGCAGTGGTTAGGATGGCAGTTTCCTTCCCTAAAGGACATTAGTGAATCAGATGTTTTTTTTTCCCAACAATCAACAATGGATTCATGATCATGATTAGACTCTTAGTTCCAGAATTTTTAAAACTGAATTCAAATCCCACTATTCGAGCTGGGGTGCCCAGAACATTATCTGGGTCTCTGGGTTAACAGCCCAGGGATGCTATCACTAGGCTATCACCTCCTCCAGTGTTTTGAAAATTTGCTGCAACTGTTCAGAAACATCCTTGACCCTGGCACCAGGGAGGCAACATGCCATCTTGGAAACTCGCTCATAGCTACAGAAATGTCTGTCTGTGTTCCCGCGTAGAAAGCCCCCTATCACAACTGCTCACTTGGACTTTGCCATACCCTGCTTTACAACAGAGCCAGTCGTGTCTAAGACCTGGCTGCTGCTGCCTATTCACGTGTTATTCACCTAGACTCACTCAGATCTAACCAGCAGCACCTTGATCACAAAGTAGCCCCTTGCAGAAGTGGCCAGAACAAGACACAGCACCGCCTCCTCCCACACTTAGCTCAACTCCCAGCATTTGCACTCTCTTGCCTATTGCACTTTTTCACAGCCCATAAACCGGATATCCATAAGACAGAATGGGTCATCAGCAGAAGGGCAGCAGATGCACGTGAGCACCAACACCTTCAAGTTTATTTATAAGCAATGCATCATCCAAACTTGGAACTGCAGTACCGTCTTCACCAAAATAAGACCAAAATCCTGGCACTCACTTACCAGCAGCATTGTCAATGTACCTGCACCTGATGGACTGCAGCGATTAAAGGCAGCCCACCACCACTTTCACAAGGGCAGTTCATTGTTCAGGAGATCACTACGCACAGACATGAAACAAAACCGAAAACTTCCTGTTCTGGATACAGCAGGCGGTGGTTTCATCTGCCACAAACCTGAAGAGCTGAGTATCTGATTTTTCCTTCTGATAAGTCCTGCATCTCTGCTGAGGGGTGTGCGGAGGTCTTCTACAAGCATAACTACTTTCTTTAGTACTGGGCTAAAAGAGCACAATGCTTTTAGAAATACTGTATGCAAAAATGGGATGTGCACCCAGAGTTGATAAGGAGCCAGAAAGGAATTCATTTATAATTTTGATGCAGTTACTGCAAACTATAACACTTTGCAAGACTTAGTGCCAAACATGCTGTTTATCGAGGAGATCTACAACTCTCACAAACAGCACAACCTAAAGATGTTTTTTTTAGAAAAGAGTTCTACAAACATTGGAAATTCTTACCCTTGCGAGAAGATTTCCCCACACTTGCAAGATTTCATCGACTGCATTGAGAACAAATGTACTCTCAGGAACATTCAGCCTGCACAGCACAGAAGTGCCAAATCAACAAATTACAGAACCATGATAGAAGTGATGAAAGGAAGTGGCTCACTGAAAGAGAAAAGTAGATGGCCACCCCTAGTAACAGATGTATCACCTGGTTGAGATTCTCACTAAACCAAAATAAATATCTGACTAAAGGATTTGGTTGTTATCACACTATGGGTGCTTGCTGCTCTCCCCTGGAAAACTACATTGATTACACTTTAATATCTCACACTGAGGATTTTTATTGAAGAGTTAATTTACTCCGCTGACCTGCAGGAAATTGGATGTCCGGAGGCTAGAGTGGGATGCCTCTGACTTACAGGTAGATTGTAAGGAAATCACATTCCCATCTCTTTGGCATTAAAAGCCATCTCCTAGTTATTCAGAAGCCATTTACATTGTCATCTCTTACTATTTACATTTTCATCCCCTATTCAGAAATCAATAAGAAATCAATAATCAATAGGAATTTGACTACTCCCCTATAGTTACAAAAAAAAAAACGAGTTGCAATAGATTTGACCATGAAGGGATGATGTGCATTACACTGTTTGAGGATGAAGTGGACACTGCACTGTGCCTTGAGTGGCATGTGACTGTGGGTTGTCTTGTAGGCATCACTAACTGTGATGTAAAGATTTTATATAAAGGAAGTACCGGGTTTCCTTTGTTCAGAGAGAGCTTTGACACAACTCCGCAAGTCCTGCGAGGTGTATGTTAAAAGTTCCTCCAGAAAGTTTGTACCGTACTGTGCTTAATAAAATTTTGCTTGTTCACAGAAGTTGGTGTGTAAGTGTTGCTTCAAGTGTGTAAGGACCTCAGGAAATGAGAACTTAACAAATGGATGAAAGCCTACTTGTTCCAAGATGCCAAGAAAATTTACCAGTCTCTCTTTTTAATGCATTGTAAATTTGCAAAATGCAAAGTGATGTGCAAAATGAAGCACCATCAGCACTACCACACAAGTATGTTTCATACACACAATGTAATCTCCAGGTGACCAATAAAATGGCTGGTTAAAGGAGTGCCAAAACTCATGGTAAAGACTTCCATTCCCCTCTTACAAATGCTTTTTTCAAGAGTTTTGATTTTTCCCTTCACCATCTTACAAAGAGAATTTTATCGATAAAACATTAAAGCAAACTTTAAAGCTTTGCTGAGGTATCTTTTTGTCCACCTAACTCTAATGAATATTTGAAAGCAAAACAAACCCCAGAGTCGATATTTTCAATGCAAACAGGATAAAAGGGTTATTTTTTCCAGTTTATCCAAACTCAAACACTGAAGATTGATAAAGTCAATTTACAGCTCTAAAATATGGAAAAAGAGGCACATTGACCAATGGATGAGTAATATGGTCTTATTCATATCTCCCAATGCAAGTGCCATGGACAAATCTACAGCAGGGGTTAAGGTAGCTTATTAATGAACATCTAACAGTGCAGCTTTGCTAAATGGCACAGGGTGAAGTACCCATCAATGAATTTCACTATCCTTAAAAATTATTTCTTAGGATGTAGACATCAGTGACAAGCTCAGAATCTGCTGCTCATTCCGAGCTGAGTGGTTGGACAGGCCATCTGTCAAAAGCCAACCACGATGCAGGTTCCGAAAACACATATGGGCCAGACCTGATAAGAATGGCAGATTTCCATCCCTAAAAGGACATCAGTGAACCAGATAAATTTTAACAGAAGGAAAATTGGAGCAGCCAGCCATAAACAGGCTTCAAACTGTGAATTCTGAAGCTTTTCAGAGCAAGGTGGAGAGGCAAAAGGCAAAATTGTCATAAAAAAGAACCTTGATGGGTAGAAGTTCAGGTCAATAGTCGAGTAAGGAGAGGGACAAAAAAACGACAGAGTTTGAGTAACATAGGTTAGAACTAATGGTACAAGTACAGTGAGATTTCAAAACAGGGACAAACTTAACCCTGCCACTCTGCAGAAACAAATCTTGGTATTTTAAAATAAGAGTATATAGTAGGGTTATGGATGAGTTAAGAGCAAACGGGGGAAGAGGGCAGAAGTTTAGCAAAGACAGTACTGGAGTCATGTCTGCAGTTGACAAAACCATGTGGGTGATGGGAATGAGGTACAGAAAAGGGTAGGCAGTACAACACAGATAAATGCAGGCAGTCCTTGAGGTGGAAAGGATACATTCTGAAAGATCAGCTTAAATGCAAAATGTACATAATTTCTGGAAGTATTCTGGTTAGGTTTGTGTCATACCATGATTGGCTTGGAAACAGTTTGTGGCAGAAGCTAAAGTGTACAGCTACAAAGGACTAGGCAGGAAGAAACCACAGACAAGATTCTGAACAATTAGCAACACAAAGGCAATCAAAGGATCAAGAGAACTGGGGAAAAAAAAGAGAGTTGGCTGCCATCACAGGACTTTTGGAAGCGGAGGTAAAAATAATGACTGCAGATGCTGGAAACCAGATTCTGGATTAGTGGCGCTGGAAGAGCACAACAGGTCAGGCAGCATCCGAGAAGCAGTAAAATAGACGTTTCGGGGAAAAGCCCTTCATCAGGAATAAAGGCAGAGAGCCTGAAGCGTGGAGAGATAAGCTAGAGGAGGATTGACCATGCTAAATTGCCCACAGCATTCAGGGATGTGTAACGCTAGGTGCAGGGGTTTTGGAAGCTGATCCCATTTAAAGTGGATGTCATCAAGGGTCATCACACAAACAAACACAAAAGGGTCAAGACAACTGAACTGTATTCAATACATCAAGGTCCTCAGGAGACCTCAAATGACAATGGAGGGGATGGAAGCAGTATTTGCTGCAGATGTTTAAAGTGATTCATGCAAGGCAGGCCAGCTGAATCAGAGGATGATGCCAAGCTGAACAAATAAAAAGTAGTTGGTGGCGGGGGGGGGGGATATCAGATTTGTTATAGGACTTCATTCAAATCTATTTAAGTGGTGCAAGGTGAGCAGAAGGTGGACTGGAATGACAGAGATACAAGCAAAGTTACATATTCAAGTCCTTAAATTGAAAAGGGTTATGATTAACACATTTGAGTCAATGGAGTAAAATGAGAAGTTTTGATGCAAAGAGGGAAAAACATTTGCAACGTTAATAGCATGAAAACCTACAAGGAGAGTCAGAATTGTGGAGGAAGGAAGCAAGGGGGGGGGAAAAAACATACAGACAAGAGAGAGGAGGAGGAGGAGTTAGTTCTGAAGTTGATGACTCAAATAGATGAGCCATCACTTCAAGATTTTCCTGGAGTCTGCAAAAATTAAATATTGATCTCTGTGATCAACCAAGGGAAAATTAAATCAAAAGTTTTCTCTCTCATTTCTTCTGTTCGATTCAATTTACTTGTCAGAGAATTACTGAAGATGGGGGACCTGGCTCTTTTATCGAGCATGGCAGTTGGAGACAAGAAATCACAGAAGGAAACTTGCAGGGAAACATCCAGAGTTAGCAATCCCAGACTGGAGTAGGTAGGAGATTAGAGGTACCCAAGTTACCCTAAATACCCAAGTTACTGTCCTTTGAATCTGAGTACTTTTCCCCTCATTCTAGTTCTCATATGACAGCAATAAAACGCACGATTTTTCCCTTTCAACTCCAGGAGTCAATCCTTTATGATTTGGAGACCAAAGCTGATTTTGCACTCTTTCCCATAGTTTAAAGGATAACCATAATTACACGGTGATACTTCATAAGATTAACCTTCACCAAAGAACTGGAGGACTGTGACCAGTGGTGTGCCACAAGGATCGGTGCTGGATCCACTGCTTTTCATCATTTATATAAATGATTTGGATGTGAGCATAGGAGGTGTAGTTAATAAGTTTGCAGATGACACCAAAATTGGAGATGCAGTGGATAGCAAAGAAGGTTACCTCATGGTACAATGGGATCTTGACCATATGGGCCAATGGGCTTAGGAGTGGTAGATGAGAGTTTAATTTAGATAAATGGGAGGTGCTGCATTTTGCAAAGGCAAATCAGGGCAGGACTTATACACTTAATGGTAAGGTCCTAGGGGTGTTGCTGAACAAAGAGACCTTGGAGTGCAGATTCACAGCTCCTTAAAAGTGGAGTTGCAGGTAGATAGGATAGTAAAGGCGACATTTGGTATGCTTTCCTTTACTGCACACAGTATTGAGGAAAGGAGTTGGGAGGTCACATTATGGCTGTATAGGACATTGGTTGGGCCACTTTTCGAATATTGCATGCAATTCTGGTCTCCCTCCTATCGGAAAAATGTTGTGAAGCTTGAATGGGTTCAGAAAATATCTACAAGAATGTTGCCAGAGTTGGGAGGATTTTAGTTACAGGGAGAGACTGAATAGGCTAGAACTGTTTTGCCTGGAGTGTCAAAGGCTGAGAGGTTTATAAAATCATGAGGAGCATAGGTAGGGTAAATAGGCAAAGTCTTTTTCCTGGGGTGGGGGAAATCCAGAAGTAGAGGGCATAAGTTTCGGATGAGAGAGACTTAAAAGATTTAAAAAGGACTTAAGGGACAACACTTTCATGCACTGGGTGGCGTGTGTATGGAATGAGGTGCAAGAGGAAGTGGTGGAGGCTGGTACAATTACAGCATTTAAAAGGCATCTGGATAGGTATATGAATATGATGGGTTTAAAGGGATATGGGCCAAGTGCTGGCAAATGGGACTAGATTAAGTTAGGATATCTGGTCGGAATGGACAAATTAAACCGAAAGGTCTGTTTCAGTGCTGTACATCTCAGTGACTCTACGACTGTGTAGGAGTTTTAGTGAA
The DNA here is from genome assembly GCF_047496795.1 of Chiloscyllium punctatum. NCBI lineage: Eukaryota > Metazoa > Chordata > Chondrichthyes > Orectolobiformes > Hemiscylliidae > Chiloscyllium > Chiloscyllium punctatum. Next base: position 88,033,801 of record NC_092758.1, read on the forward strand.
TGATTTGAGCGGACCTCAAAGACTCAGTGTCACCCAGCAGAGAAAGGATAGTGACTCCCCAATAAAAAGGTTTCAGTGGTGAGCACTGCTGCCTCACAGAACCAGGGACCTGGTTCTATTTCAACTTCTGACAACTGTTGTTGTAGAGTTTGCACATTCACCCCGTGTCTGTGTGGGTTTCCTCCCACCATCCAAAGATGTTCAGGTTAGGTGAATTGACCATGCTAAATTGCCCATAGCATTCAGGGATGTGTAACACTAGGTGCATTAGTCAGGGGTAAATATAGGACAATAAGGTAGGGGAACAGTCTGGGCAGGTTACTCTTCAGAGGGTCGGTGTGGACTTGTTGAGCCAACGGGCCTGTTCCCACTCTGTAGCGATTCAATAAAAAAACTGTACATTTTGATTGCTGTAAACAAACCCATTCCACTCCTTTGGTTACCAGAACCACACCAGAACCTCCTCTCACGTTGACTTGCCCAATTGCTTCCTCCCATGACAATTCCACAATTCAAAAACACTCCCAGCCAGCATCCCAGGCCCACGCAAAGTGTCTTGTTTTATTTAAGAGTGGTTTACTTTTCCCAAAACATTCATGCATTTAAAAAAAGGGAACAACGCAGATACTGTCAATATAATACCAGTCCCTCAAAGTACAAACTGAACTATTACAGGAAACTTATTTTAAAAATATTAATACACTGCAACTCATTCAGGGAAGTTCAATGCAGAAACCTAATGACCTCACCAATCCTTATGATCAAATTACAGAAAGAACTGCAGATGCTCGAAATCAGAATCTTGTCTGAACCAGGGGCAATGGATTCGAAACATTAACTCTGCTGTCAGACCTGCTGAGTATTCCCCTCCCTGATTACAGATCCTGGTTTGGTTCAGAACATCACTGTACAATGAATAAAAGCTAATCTCCCCCTTCCTCAACCTGACCTGGAAAGCTCAACCTGTCACCTGGCATTAACAAGCATCCACTGTTCCATGCAAGTGGAGTCAGGGCAGGAACAGGAGTCATAGAGAGGCACAGGAGGGTAACAGACCCTTCGGTCGAGCTCGCCCATGCCAACCAGATATTCTAAATTAATTTAGTCCCATTTGCCATATCTCTCTATCCTTTCCTATTCATGTACCCATTTGGATGCCTTTTAGATGCTGTAATGTACCAGCTGCCACCACATCCTCTGACAGCTCATTCCATACACCCACCAACCTCTGCATGAAAAAGTTCCCCCATAGGTCTCTTTTAATTCTTTGCCCTCTCACCTTAAAGCTATGGCCTTTAATTTTGACTCCCTTACCTGGGAAAAATAAACAAAAAGAACTGCAAATATTGTACATCAGAAACAGAAATTGCTGGAAAAGCTCAGCACATCTGTGGAGAGAACTCAGAGTTAATGTTTCAGGTCCTTCCTCAGAACCACAGGAAGAAATCTTGACTACTCACCCTACACATGCCCCTCATGATTTTATAAATATCTCCAAGGTCACCCCTCAGGCTCTGACGCTTCAGGAAAAACAGCCCATGTCTATTCAGGCTCTCCCTGTAGCTCAAACCCTCCAACCCTGGCAACATCCTTGTACAAAGTCAAAATTCACACGACACTAGGTTACAGTCCAACAGGATTTATTTGAAACCGCAAGCTTTCACAGCCCCCTCAGGCAGATAGTGAATGATAATACATGGGGACACAGAATTTATAAGAAGATCAAAGAGTCATACAACAGAACGCCAGGGTCTCCATAAAGCTTGCAGTTTCAAAGAAAGCTCTGGGAGCATAGCCCTGTATCATAGAGATGTACAGCATGGAAACAGACTCATCGGTCCAACCCGTCCATGCCGACCAGATATCCCAACCCAATCTAGTCCCACCTGCTAGCGCCTGGCCCATATCCCTCCAAACCCTTCCTATTCATATACCCATCCAAATGGCTTTTAAATGCTACAATTGTACCAGCCTCCACCACTTCCACTGACAGCTCACTCCATACACGTACCACCCTCTGCGTGAAAAAGTTGCCCCTTAGGTCTCTTTTATATCTTTCCCCTCTCACCCTAAACCTACGCCCCTCTAGTTCTGGACTCCCCCACCTCAGGAAAAAGACCCTATCCATGCCCCTCGATTTCTGACTCTGTCCACCCCAGTCCAACACATTCTGGTAAATCTCTCCTGAACACTTTCTTTGGAAAGCTGGCAGAATCAGAAACTGCTGGGAAATTTAAAAAAAACTCAGCATCTGTGCGGAGAGGAGAGAGAGACTGCAGATTTAATGAATCGGGGGCTTTCCTTCAGAACGAAACCCGGATTTGCAGAAGCTGCAGATTGTTTCCCTGCAGTTGGATCTGAGGGACTGCTGACAGGGTTAGGCCCCTAGGCCCCCAGGCCAGGCCAGGCCCTGACTGACTGGTAACGTGTCAATCTGACTCAGTGTGAGAGCACAGTCTCTCCTTTCCGCTTACCGATGACCATGGTCTCGTCGGGTATCTCCTCGATGAAGCATTTCTTCTCGGTCTCGCCTATGTGGAAGTAAAGGCCGGAACATAACGTGGCCGCCAACTGCAGCACCGTCAAACCCCGCACCCACTCTGCCGCCGCCATCTTGCACCTGACCGCCACCTCCTTCCCTCAAGCACACACCTCACCACGCCTGCGCACAACCGGCCGCGGCTGGCCAGGTGGAGGATGTGCGCGTGCGTCCAACCGGCCGCACGCCCCCTCGCACACCAGTACGCAAGCGTGCAGCCGGCAGCCGGTGAGGGAGACTGTGCGCATGCGTCTGACCGGTTAACTCTCCCCGCGCCTTGGAGGCTATTGCGCAAGCGTACAGCCAGCAACCGGTGGCTCATGCGCTTGACCGGCCACTTTCCTCCACCTCGGACGCTATTGCGCAAGCGTATGGCTGGCTGCCCGAGGTGAGAGGCCGTGCTCATGCGCCTGACCGGCTGCTCCGGCGAACCTGACAACGCTGCGCCCGCGCGTAGCCTGGGCCACCCGGAGTCACTGAGCATGCGGCAGCCTCTGTGCCACGTCCTCCTTACACCGACGCCTCTGATTGGACGGCTGCGCAAGACCCTCGTGCCGGTTGGTCGACGGCACGTCCTTCGTTGTGATTGGTTATTAGTGCCAGGCGGTTTGTCTCCCCCCTCCGGGGGGATGGGGTAAGTTCAGGCACCTGGTCCATCCCCAAATTAACTTTAATTGTCAGAGGCTGAACTGGGCTTGCCCTTGCTAGCAATCACATAAATAAAAGATAGACCTGGCGAGAAAAGAAACTAAAGATGCTGGAAACCTGAAACAAAAAGTAGGAATTGCTGGGCAAACTCTCAACAGGTCCAGCAGCATCTGTGGAGACAATCAGAGAGTCCAACCACCCCATTCCAACCATAATGGGTGGCAGACTTACTCAGCAGTTAGCATTGCTTCCTCACAGTACCAGGGACCTGGGTTCAATTCCACCCTCAGGTGGCTGTCTGTAGGGAGTATCCTCTGGGTTTCCTCCCACAGTCCAAAGATACGCAGGTTAGGTGGATTGGCTATGGCATACAGGGTTACAGGTGGATCTGGGTGGTATGCTCTTCGTTCAGTGTGAACTTGAAGGACCGAAAAGCCTGGTTCCATACATGGTAGGGATTCTATCATAAATTCAAACTGAACAAGTCCCACCTGTCTGCGCTCATATCCCTCCAAACCTCAACATGACATCCCAACTCCTGTACTTTTGAGCAATGAAGGCGAACATGCTAAATACCTTCTTAGACCCCCCACCTCTCTCTTGAGAGGGAAGCAGAGTTAACCTTTCAGGGCTAGAGACCCGTCTTCAGAACAGTTCTAAAGAAGGGACACCAGCCTGGACACATTAACTCTGCTTTCTCTCCACAGATGCTCTTAGACCTGCATTACTTTTTCCAGCAGTGTCTGGAGATCTGAAACAGATAAAAACAAATTGCTGGAGAAACTCAGCCAATCTGGCAGCATCTGTGGGGAGAAAATGGAGTTAATGTTTCCAGTCCAGTGAATTGTCTTCAAGGCTGGAAACATTAACTTCACTTTCTCACAACAGATGCTGTCAGACCCGATAAGTTTCTCCAGCAATTTATGTTTTTGTCTGGTGGCCATGAAGGGTGTTTCAAATATTCTGCTAACCGTATCTAGTTTAGAAACAAATGATTCCATTTAAGTGGCTATTCTGAATGCACAGCAAATGCCTTCTCTTTGAATATGCCACAAAGTCTTTGATATCCATCAGAACTCTCACCTGACAACAGTATCTTCAACAATGTAGCAACCTGTCCATTTCACACTGAGCTAAGAGCCTATATTATAGAATGCATTTGAACAAGAGATGCCATGCCATTTTGGTGGCACGGTGGCTCAGTGGTTAGCACTGCTGCCTCACAGCACCAGGGACCCAGGTTCGATTCCAGCCTCGGGCGACTGTCTACGTGGAGTTTACACATTCTCCCCGTGTCTGTGTGGGTTTCCTCCGAGTTCTCTGGTTTCCTCCTAGGGATGTCCAAGGATGTGCAGGTCAAGTGAATTAGCCATGCTAAATTGCCCATAGTGTTAGGTGCATTAGTCAGGGGTAAATATAGGGTAAGGGAATGGGTCTGAGTGTGCTACTCTTCGGAGGGTCGGTGTGGAATTGTTGGGCCAAGGGGCCTATTTCCATACTGTAGGGAATCTAATCATCTGTCCTATTTTTGGGAGTCTCACAATACCACTCAGATTTAGGAACATAGCAAAGCCAATACAGAAAGGCCAAGGAAATGGATAACTGTGAGGATGATGAGTGAGTAAGACTTAGTGCGGCTCCTGGAATTTTGCAGAAGTTGGAGTTGGTGATAATTGGAACAGGAGAGGACAGGAAGGAGAATGTCGATTTTGTTTTAATCAACACGTTCAGAAATATGATGACACACCCTGGAGCAGGCCTTCCAGCTCAGAAGTACACCACAATCGCCTTTTTCAAGAGTCAGCCACATTGCTGTCGGCCTGGGGTTAGGGTTTCTCTTTGCAGTAATCAATGTTGGTTTTCACGGCCACGGTTACTGAGACTAACTTTTAATTCCAGTCTTGTCAATTGAATTTGAATTCCATTAGCTCCCCTGGTGGGATTTGAACCTGTGTCCCTAGAGCCCATTGATATTCTCACTCCTTCACCACCTTTCCCCAAGGAGAATGTATGTTTCCCCTCATTAACTCTGCCAAGTGTCAAATTTGACCAACTGGAGCATCAATACCAAAGCGAGCGAGTGACAAGAGAAAATTTTACAGCTGCCATTCCTCCACAGCCTGCATTGCTCTTCAATTCAATTTTTGTCCCTCACCCTTAATGCACAACACCAAAATTGCTGGTTTAATATCCTTCCTTTTTCCTGTTTTGAGATCAGAAACCATGACACAGCCTCTTGATTAACTTCTTCTTTATTAGCACACCATTCCCCCTCCTCTCCAACCCCATGGGACTCAATCCCTCCATCTGTCAGACCTTCCTTCCTTACAGAATTTGTGCTAAAAAGAGTGTAGTGCTGAACTTTTTAACATTTCTTTATTTCTCTATTTCAGTTACTAAGATTTTGTGAAGCAGTTGAGGCTACCTTGTTGAATGTTTTTTTAAGGCAAAGCTGGATAAATGTTTGAACAGTAACGGGATTAAGGCTGATGGTGAGCGGGTGGATAGGTGGAGCTGAGGTCATGAAAAGATTAGGGGCAAGAGTGTGGTGCTGGAAAAGCACAGCAGGCGAGGCAGCATCCGAGGAGCAGGAGAGTCGATGCTTCAGGCAAAAGCCCTTCATCAGGAATGAGGCGGTCCTCACTTTCACCATGAAAAGGTCAGCCATGATCTTATTGAATGGGGGAGCAGGCTTGTGGGGGCAGATGACCTACTCCTGCTCCTAGTTCTTATGTTCTTATGTTTGTACCTAGGTACTTTGTACCCAAGATAATGTCATGTATGGCAGTATTGTACACTTTTCACTGTACTCTTGTACACAATACTTGAATACCCGTGACAATAAAACCTAAATCTAAAATCTAATCTCATTTACAAATGATTTACTTCCCAACTTGGTTTGGATCAATGATTGATCACATTTTGCCCCCACTATTTGTCAGTACTTCTTTTTTAATTCACTCATGGGACAACATTTTGGATTCATTTACAAGACTCAGGCCAGAAATGGTTGCCTACCCTTAACTCTCCTTCAGAGTTGGTGAGCCATTTTTCTGAGCCATCACAGATCCTATGGTGGAGGTACATCCATATTGCTGTTTGGATATTTGACCCAGCAGCAATGAAGGAACTACAATACGCTTCCAAGTTGGGGTCGTGAGTTACTTGGAAGAGAACTTGCAGATGCCGGTGTTCCCACGCATTGTCCGTCCTTGTTCCTCGAGGTGACTGTGGTCATGAGGTTTGAAAGGTGCTGTCAGAAGAGCCTTAGAAGATGCATTTTGCAAATCAAATTGACTATTGTTAACATCCTGATGAAGGCTCCGGCCTGAAACGTCAAATTTCCTGCTCCTCGGATGCCGCCTAACCTGCTGTGCTTTTCCACACTCAACTATTATTAACATCACTGACTGTGGAGCCAGTGAATGTTTAAGGGTTTACATAAGCTGCCAATCAAGCGATGGCAGCCTTGCTGTGGAAGTGGCCATTGCCTGACATTTGTCTGGTGTAAATGTTGTTTGCCACCTGCCAGCCCAGGCCTAAACGTTGCTGCCTGACCTGAAGAAGAGTTTGATTTGATTTGATTCCCTACAGTGTGGAAACAGGCCCTTCGGCCCAACAAGTCCACACTGACCCTCCGAAGTGCAACACACCCAGACCCATTTCCCTCTGACTGATGCATCTAATGCTATGGGCAATTTAGCACGGCCAATGCTGTGAGGTAACAGTGCTAACCACTGAGCCACCGTGCCTCCCATTTGCACCCAAAACATCAACTTCTCCACCTTCTGATGCTGCCTGGCTTGCTGTGTTCTTCCAGCCTCCTGCCTGTCAGCCGTAAATGTTGCTGCATGCTAGTACAGACCACTTCAAGTTCTGAGGAGCTGTAACTTGTACTGAACCATCTGGCAAACATCCCCATGCTGAAATGACGATACAGCAAAGGTCAATTGATGAAGCAGCTGATGATGGCTGTGCACAGGATGTTGTAAGGCCCGCAGCAGTGCACTTTGACTGAGAAACTGGTCACAAACAATCATAATCATTTTCCCACGCACGAGTGATGTTGGGGCCTGAGCTCGTTAACTATGTTTCATAATATGTTGAACTGACATTTCCTGATCCTCCATTTTAGCAATCTGAAATAATTATTCTGTGAGTATCATCTAACTGTCTGCTCATCCTTTTTTTTTATAATTGTTTGAAGTTTTATTGCATTTTCAAAGCAGGTACATAGTAAGCTCACCATATGATAAGTTATCTTCCTATAAAAAAAGCAAAACCATTCTCAAAATCTTTTTAACAAAGACAGGGAAGAAATCAAACTTAAAAGCACTAACTCCTGAACTTGGCCCCTTCTCCATTTGACTATGAGATTATAAGAGGTAGGAGTAAAATTTATATCATTGTCCCATCAATTCACTGAGATCAAGGCTGAAATGGTAATCCTCATTTTCATTTTCATTGAGGGTTACCCTATAACCCTCAATTTCCTCACTACTTAAAATCTGTCTATCTCAGCATTGAATGTACTTAATGACCGAGCCTCTATAGCCCTCTGTGGTAACAAATTCTGCTGATTTACTACCTTCTTAGAGACGAAATTCCTCATCATCTCTGTCCTAACTAGGTGAACTCTTATTCTGAGATGATGCCCTCTGGTCCTAACTCTCCCAGAAGGGGCAAGAGCCTCTCCATATCTACCCTGCCAAACCCTCTAAGAATCTTTCATGTTGCAATAAATGCTTGTCATTCTTCTAAACTCCAATGAGTACAGGTCCATCTCACTCAACACCTCGTCATAAAGTATATCCCTCGATGCCCAGGATCAAACTAGTGATCTCTCTCGGGAGTATCTCCAATGCCAGTATATGTGAGATAAAGGGACCAAAACTGTTCACGGTAACCTAGGTACGGTCTAAATAATGGAAGGAGGAAGCGAGGACTGCAGATGCTGGGGGACAGGATCGAGAGTGTGCCGCTGGAAAAGCACCACTGAAAACTTGTTATCCTGCAGTTACATGGAATAAATTATCAGAGAAGGCCAATGAAGCCTACTATATATATCTAGTTTCAAAAGATATTTAATTGCGTTTTTAAAGAGGGAAGGTTTTGAGAGCTCTGATGGGTGAGAAACCATTGAGAACAATCAAAAAGCAATGGATTTGTTGGCTTCAATGAACATTTTCCATTTCTAAATATTCTTAAGCATGCATCAGTGACTCTTAACTGTGACTTCGAAGACCAAAGCTTTTATCACTCAACAGCAATTCTGCCAGTCACACATCTAACAATATCATCCAAAGCGGTTCCTGGGAATACGTTTCCTCTTCCGGGCATGGAATCCCACTGCTGGAAGGCTGTGTGTAGATAAATCGTGTCCTACTCTTGGTGCCAAGCCGACTACAATCTCCATTGCACAAACCCCAAGAAGACCAGTTGGAAACCCTTGCAATCCAGAGGCATTTCTGTAACTCAAAGCAAGACCAAGTCGGTATCAGCGTGAGGCTGTTATTGGGAGGTGTTTAACTCCAACCAGCAACCCACTAACATCAGGCCAGCAACGCAACTTGTGTACAGTTCTGGCCACCACGCTACCAGAAGGATGTTAGATGCTTTGGAGAGTTTATAGAAATGTTTACCAGGATGTTACCTGGTATGTGGGATCTTAGCTATGAAGTGAGGTTGGGTTTGTTTTTCACTGGAACGCAGGAAGTTGAGAAACGACCTGATAGAAGGTTATAAGATTGTGAATGGCACGAATAGAGTGGAAAGTATGAAGCTTTTTCCCAGGGTTGAGAGGTCAATCACTAAGGGACACAGGTTCACTGTGCAAGGGAGGAAGTTTAAAAGAGATGTGTGAGGTAGGTGTTTCACACAGAGGGTGGTGAGTGCCTGGAACATGCTGCCAGAGGGGGTGGTGGAAGCAGACACAATAACAGCATTCAAGAAACACCTGGACGAATACATGAATTGTTTCATAGTTTCATAATAATAGAAGCAGGAGTAGGCCATTTGGCCCATCAAGCCTGCTCCAACATTCATTAAGATCATGGCTGATCTATCCATCGTCTCAGCTGTTCCTATCTGTATTATCCCATAACCCTCAATTCCCCTACCATGCAAAAATCCGTCCAACTGTGTCTTGAATATAAATAACAAAGCTGCCTCTGCTGCTTCCTTAGGCAGAGAATTCCATAAATTCACGACTCTCTGGGAAAAGCAGTTCCTCCTCATCTCTGTCCTAAATCTACTCCCCGTAATCTTGAGGCCATGTCCTCTAGTCTCTCCCATCAATGGAAACAACTTGCCTGCCTCTATCGTATCCATCCCTTTCATAATTTTAAATGTTTCTATAAGATCCTCTCTCATTCTTCTAAATTCTAGCAAGTGCAGTCCCAGGCGGCTCAACCTCTCCTCACAGGGTAACCCCCTCATCTCCGAAAACATCCCGGTCACCCTCCTCTACACCACCTCCAAAGCCGGTATATCCTTCCTCGGGTAAGGAGACCAGAACTGCACACAATGCTCCAGAATGATACGGATCATGTAAGGGAAGACAGTTTTAGGAGAGAAGGGTAAAATATGTTGGCACAGGCTTGGAGGGCCGAAGGGCCTGTTCCTGTGCTGTATTGTTCTTTGTACAACTAGTATTCAGTGCAATGGATTGCTCTCCTGAGAACTAAGGGCACAAAAGGGCATTTAATCAAGGTGTTCAATACTATAAAGTGTTTTGATTGAGTGCATGGGTTGTTGTTCAGAAGATGCAGACTCGATTCAGTTTGCAAGAGAATTGGTTGGGGGGGATGATGCAATTTTTAAATGATCTAGTATGTGTTGTTTAAAGGGTGATGGAGGGAAGATTCAATAGAAACATTCAGAAGAGAATTGAATGGATAGTTTTCAAGGAAAAGCAAGACAGATGAGCAACCAATCAGATTTCCAATTGAAATAGCTTCAGCAGCCATGTTGGCCTGAGTAACTTATTCAAAATGTGTGGCGCTGGAAACGCACAGCAGGTCAGGCAGCATCCGAGGAGCAGGAAAATCGACCTTTCGGGTGTTAGCTCGTCATCAGGAATGTGCGGTGTGCTGAAGGGGGCTGCAAATGCACTTGCTCCTGAATAACTTATTGCCATGCGGAAAAATCCTCTGTTTCTGTGAATGCTGCGATGTCTGGACTCTAAGACTGCCTAGAGTATGTGCAATGCAATTGCATTGACCTGCGTTCCCCCATCATACAACTGAGAAAAGAGTTCAAGCCAAATGCTGGGCTTATGACATTGTCCTGTATTTTACTTTGAGTTTGTTCTTTGTCTGCAGGGGATAAACACCATCAACATCAAGATTTGGGCAATGCTACCAGCTGAATGTTAGCACCGTGCTGACGTTCTGGCGATATCAAGTATGTTGAGGGGCAGAGAAAAATATTGTCACCCATTCAACTTTAGAACCATGTGAGCATGTGCAAATCCATCCTATGATAGAGGCAGGTCACATTTGGAGCCCAGGTGTCTGGAAGCTATAACAGGACAGCTTCCACTGTAAATGTCACTGTATGAATGTCACCATATGGCTGGCCAACAGAAGACAGCGAGTGGTAGTAGAAGGAAAATATTCTGCCTGGAAGTCTGTGGTGAGTGGTGTTCCACAGGGCTCTGTCCTTGGGCCTCTACTGTTTGTAATTATTATTAATGACTTGGATGAGGGGATTGAACGATGGGTCTGCAAATTTGCAGACAACACAAAGGTTGGAGTATAGGTTGACAGTTGTAGGCTGCAGCGGGACATTGACAGGATGCAGAGATGGGCTGAGAGGTGGCAGATGGAGTTCAACCTGGATAAATGCGAAGTGATGCATTTTGGAAGGTCAAACTTGAAAGTTGAGTACAGGGTTAAAGACAGGATTCGTGGCAGTGTGGAGGAACAGAGGGATCTTGGTGTGCAGGTACATAGATCCCTTAAAATGGCCACCCAAGTGGACAGGGTTGTTAAGAACGCATATGGTGTTTTGGCTTTCTTTAACAGGGGGATTGAGTTTAAGAGTCATGAGATCTTGTTGCAGCTCTATAAAACTTTGGTTAGACCGCACTTGGAATACTGTGTCCAGTTCTGGTCGCCCTATTATCGGAAAGATGTGGATGCTTTGGAGAGGGTTCAGAGGAGGTTTACCAGGATGCTGCCTGGACTGGAGGGCTTATCTTATGAAGAGAGGTTGACTGAGCTCAGACTTTTCTCATTGGAGAAAAGGAGCAGGAGAGGGGACCTAATTGAGGTATACAAGATAATGAGAGGCATAGATAGAGTCGATAGCTAGAGACTATTTCCCAGGGCAGAAATGACTAACATGAGAGGTCATAGTTTTAAGCTGGTTGGAGGAAAGTATAGAGGGGATGTCAGAGGCGGGTTCTTTACACAGAGAGTTGTGCGAGCATGGAATGCATTGCCAGCAGCAGTTGTGGAAGCAGGGTCACTGGGGTCATTTAAGAGACTACTGGACATGCATATGGTCACAGAAATTTGAGGGTGCATACATGAGGATCAATGGTCGGCACAACATCGTGGGCTGAAGGGCCTGTTCTATGTTCTATGTTCTATGAATAGAATCCCCACAGTGTGGAAACAGGCCCTTCAGCCCAATAAGTCCACACCGACCCTCCGAAGAGTAACCCACTCAGAACCATTCTCCTACATTAACCCCTGACTAATGAACCTAACCTACACATCCATGAACACTACGGGCAACTTAGCACAGCCAATTCACCCTGACCTGCACATCTTCGGCTATGGGGGGGAAACCGGACTACTCGGAGGAAACCCACGCAGACACGGGGAGAATGTGCAACTTCCACACAGACAGTCACTCGAGGCTGGAATCAAACCCAGTTCCCTGGTGCTGTGAAGCAGCAATGCTAACCACTGATCCACCCTACATAACTGCATATAAACTGTTACAGTGTGACCTATCATGTCTGCACTGGCTCAATATTGACAATTCATCTGTGTCTTTGATTCCGTATAAAATGTAATCAGGTTTAATTCGCCTACTCCCCAGATGCTGCCTGACCTGTCATGTTTTCCCAGGACCGCACTCTCGACTCTGATCTCCAGCATCTGCAGTCCTCACTTTGTCCTACTTAATTTCTGGCCAACACTAGGTTAGCTGAGGGACCCGAAATGCTAACTCTGATTTCTCTCCACGGATGCTGCCTGAACTGCTGAGCTTTTCCAGCAATCTCTGTTTTTGTGACTGGGCTGGCTGATCCGTATAGTAACAATTGGCTTTAACACACCATGGAGGAGAAAGTGAGGACTGCAGATGCTGGAGATCAGAGCTGAAAATGTGTTGCTGGAAAAGCGCAGCAGGTTAGGCAGCATCCAAGGAGCAGGAGAATCGACGTTTCGGGCATGAGCCCTTCTTCAGGAAAGAAGGGCTCATGCCCAAAATGTCGATTCCCCTTTAACACACCATGCCTGGGTTAGAAAGGGGTTAATAAATCAGGATTTACTATTAGTTAGTGACCTCTGCCAGAAGGTGCTTGTGTACCTGAGGCCAGGTCTGGTAACAGCTTTTGCAAAGCTTTTGATGATCTGTCTTAATTTCCCTACGTGTCTAATTGTCATATTTCATCTCATAACATTCCTGTGAAGTGCCTTCCAATGTCTGACTACATTAAAGGGGCTATGTAAATGAAGTTGTTGGATGGCCTGTGATGCTCTCAATGCTATAGAACATAGAACATAGAACATAGAAAAATACAGCGCAGTACAGGCCCTTTGGCCCTCGATGTTGCGCCAATCCAAGCCCACCTAACCTACACTAACCCACTATCCTCCATATGTCTATCCAATGCCCGTTTAAATGCCCATAAAGAGGGAGAGTCCACCACTGCTACTGGCAGGGCATTCCATGAACTCACGACTCGCTGAGTAAAGAATCTACCCCTAACATCTGTCCTATACCTACCACCCCTTAATTTAAAGCTATGCCCCCTCGTAATAACTGACTCCATACGTGGAAAAAGGTTCTCATGGTCAACCCTATCTAAACCCCTAATCATCTTGTACACCTCTATCAAATCTCCCCTAAACCTTCTTTTCTCCAATGAGAACAGCCCCAAGTGCCTCAGCCTTTCCTCATACGATCTTCCTACCATACCAGGCAACATCCTGGTAAGCCTCCTCTGCACCCGTTCCATTACCCCCACATCCTTCCTATAGTATGGCGACCAAAACTGTACACAATACTCCAGATGTGGCCGCACCAGAGTCTTATACAACTGCAACATGACAGTCTCCATTTCTCATTGTCAAGCAGTGGTGCTGGAAAAGCACAGCCAGTCAGGCAGCCTCCGAGGAGCAGGAGAATAGACGTTTCCAGCATAAGTTCTTTCCTGATGAAGGGCTTATGCCCGAAACGTTGATTCTCCTGCTTCCTGGATGCTGCCTGACCGGCTGTGCTTTTCCAGCGCCACACTCTCGACTCTGATCCCCAGCATCCGCAGTCTGCACTTTCTCCTGGCTCAGTGGTTAGCACTGCTGCCTAACAGTGCCAGGGACCTGGGTTCAATTCCAGCCTCGGGCGACTGTCTGTGTGGAGTTTGCACGTTCTCCCCAGGTCTGCGTGGGTTTCCTCCCACAGTCCAAAATTGTGCAGGTCAGGGTGGATTGGCATACTACCTATAGTGTTCAGGGATGTGTAGGCTAGGTGGGTTAGCCATGGGGAATGCAGGGTTAGAGGGATGGGGTGAGTCTGGGTGGGATGCCCTTCGAAGGATCAGTATGGACTGGATGGGCCAAATGACCTGCTTCAGCACTCTCTACAATAGAATGGGATTATGGAGCAGTTGTTATAGAAGGCACATGGAATTGTGCTTCAACAAGGAGGTGACAAAACCCACTGGGTGTTGGCAACCAGAGAGACAGAAGTTGCTGGAAAAGCTCAGCAGGTCTGGCAACATCTGTAGAGAGAAATCAGAGTTAACGTTTTGGGTCACGCGATCCTTCCTCATAACCTTCTTTCGGTTTTTTTATTCAGAAGTAGATATCTGATAGCAACAAGGAATTGCTCAGCAAATGTCACTACAAAATGTTTCAAGACCAAGATTAATTTATTAAAGGATATGTTAGGTACAAGTTATTACAGGAGACCTTGTAGTTACAGCTGTATCAGATTAATCACAAGTAGACATCCACGTCCACCGATTCTGGTTTCAAATTGATAACAGAAGTGGAAATCCCGGAAGCGGATGTGCTGAAGCATTAAACATCCACGGGACACCTGGGCCAGATGGGATACACTCAAATAACCACAAAGGAAATAAGAGAAGGGTCAAACCAGGTTCAGACCAAGTGTTTTTAACGTTTGAAAAATGGATGGAGCGAGTATGAGGACTTTAGAGAACATTATTGGTAGCTGTAAAAGGAGTGCATGGATCAGAAATGTACTCTGAAACATGATGCTGAAATTAAGAGCCATTACTGAGTTGTCTGTCTGCTAATAACTAAAAAGGACTTTGCCTTGAATTGATTTCCATGGTGTCGATGCTCTGCGCTTTGTATAACTAGACACCCTCTGACAGCATAGCTGGGCTGATACACTTTATTCAACAAAAGCAGCACTGTATAATTCCAAACAATCATTCTCAGGATCTGGGCAGCTCTAGCAAAGCTGACATTTATTGCTTATTTCTAGGTGACCTTGAAAAGGTTGGGATGGTATTCTTAGAGTCATAGAGTCATAAAGATGTAACAACTCATCCATGCTGACCACACACTCGAAATTCATCGAGTCCCACCTGCCAGCACCTGGCCCATGGCCCTCCAAACCCTTCCTATTCATATTCCCATCCAGATGCCTTTTAAATGTTGCAATTGTACCGTCCTCCACCACTTCCTCTGGCAGCTCGTTCCATACATGCACCACCCTCTGGGTGAAAAAGTTGCCCCTTAGGTCTCTTTTATATCTTTCCCCTCTCACCCTAAACCTATGCCCTCTAGTTCTGGACTCCCCGACCCCAGGGAAAAGATCTTGTCTATTTATCCTATCCATGCTCCTCATAATTTTGTAAACCTCTATAAGGTCACCCCTCAGCCTCCGACGCTCCAGGGAAAACAGCCCCAGCCTGTTCAGCCTCTCCCTGTAGCTCAAATCCTCCAACCCTGGCAACATCCTCGTAAATCTTTTCTGAACCCTTTCAAGTTTCACATCCTTCCTGTTGCAGGGAGACCAAATTCTTCTTGCACTGTTGCAGTGTGCACGGTGACAGCACTCGCAGTGGGAGGTTCACTTGGATCTTCAGAGACTTTGACCGAACGGTGATGAGGGAACAGCAATGTCTGACCAGGTGAAGGCCAATGTCTGGGTAAGTTGTCGGGGAATTCGGAGGTGAGAGCTCTCTCTATGCTCACTGCTTTTGTCCATTAGCACTTGGTAACTTGGCTACCCTGAAATTTAACAGATATATACCAGATAGGAGACGGAGAATTTTAGCAACGTGCTCCCAATCACCCGCTAGCATTTCAGGGAGTGCGTGGAGGAGAGGAAACAGCAGGAAAGAAACAGGATGAATTTAGAGTTTATTTAAGATGCCTGCAATATTCTTCGACAATAATGAAACCAAAATAAAAACCTTTCAATTTAACTTTAGATTTGGGGTTGGTAGGGGTAAGGAGAATAAATTAAAGACTGGGACAAAATGGTGAGAATCTGTGTCTCAGAATTAGCCCAGAAAATTTGAAGGGGGTGGTTGTGGTGGGTTAGAGGGGTGGTTTGGCGTAGAAAGTGGTAGAACATTCGGCTGTGGTTAAAATGCTATTTATTACGGTGGCTCAGTGGTTAGCACTGCTGCCTCACAGTACCAGGGCCCTGGGGTTCAATTCCAGCCTTGGGCAGCTCTCTGTGTGGAGTTTGCACATTCTCCCCGTGTCTGCGGGGGTTTCCTGCAGGTGCTCCGGTTTCCTCCCACAGTCCAAAGATTTGTCGGTTAAGGTGGGCTGACTGGCCTGCTTCTACATGTAGGGATTCTATGAAAAAAAAATTAAGATTATACCAAAACAAATAATGGCAGATGCTGGAGATCTAAAAACCAAAGCATTATACCAATGTTGGTAGATTTATTGATTAAGTTCATTTACAGATCACTTGACTTGAACTAGGCAAATTCATGATGTAACTTGGTGCCAGTACAGAAGTGAAGCGAGGTTTATCTGTTTGCTAAAGATTAGAGCGATTGCAAGTTGGTTCTGTTTCTCAGCTCTCCACCCTTCTGAATGAGCCACTCGTTATTCGTGAGGCTTGGATACAATCAGAAAGGGAAAGGATGACAGTGCCATTAGCCATCCCTCACCATGCTTAACGCCATTCCTCACTGCTGAGCCTAGGCTGAAAAGGTAGACCAATCCGCTGTGGTAGGCATCACCATTGTTCCTGTGGAGGGGGCGTAGCTTTAAATTAAGGGGTGGTAGATATAGGACAGATGTTAGGGGTAGATTCTTTACTCAGCGAGTCGTGAGTTCATGGAATGCCCTGCCAGTAGCAGTGGTGGACTCTCCCTCTTTATGGGCATTTAAACGGGCATTGGATAGGAATATGGAGGTTAGGTGGGCTTGGATCGGCGCAACATCGAGGGCCAAAGGGCCTGTACTGCGCTGTATTTTTCTATGTTCTGTGTTCCATTAGCTCCTTGTGGGTAGGTAGACATTGTTTGATGATGCCAACACTCCATGCCCCGGACCACCCTCTCAGGGACAAAGGCTAATTTTGTCATCTCTGTTCCTTCGTTGAATGAAATCAAATACTGACCAGAAATTGATTCTGTTGGTTGCTTGGAGTAACACCACTTACTTTGTCAATGTGGTTCCTGACTGTGGGATGCAGTACAGTAATTATAAACCAGCTGCAGCTCCTCACTTCAGACAGGACACATTGTTGACTTCCACCCCCCTCCCCACCCCCACTCCACACCACCCCCACCCCCCCCCACCCCACCCCCACGCCCAGTTCGCTGGACAGAGAAGAACCACTGATCTTCTTGATAAATAGAGAATACCTTTCCAGTTGCTCAATTTTACAGAAAGTACTTAAACAAGGGAAGGTCTGCATTTATGTAGTACCTTTCACAACCTCAGGATGTCCATAACCCATTTTACAGCCCTAAAAGATTTTGAAATTGCTATAACGTAGGAAACACAGCAACAAATCAGTGCCCAGCAAGGTCTCAGAAATTGTGATCTAGCCAGTGATACGTTTACAAGTGTTTTCATGCATCTGTGATCTCTACTCTCCTTAAAACCACACACACATACTGACTTGGAACTAAGTCCATCATTGTCGCTGGATTAAATCCTAGCACCA
This sequence comes from Chiloscyllium punctatum, assembly GCF_047496795.1. Lineage (NCBI taxonomy): Eukaryota > Metazoa > Chordata > Chondrichthyes > Orectolobiformes > Hemiscylliidae > Chiloscyllium > Chiloscyllium punctatum. The sequence continues at coordinate 88,051,343 of NC_092758.1, forward strand.
TCGCTGGGAACGTACATGGACTGCAGCGGCTCATCAGCACCTCCTGCAGGACAGTTATGTTGAGCTTATAGGTTTGGAAAATACTGCTGAAGGAGCATCAGGTGAGTTGTCGTCCATTTTGGGGAAAATGCCACAGAGAACCAGTGATGGAAGGAATGAATGTTCAAGATGGTGGTGATTAAGTGGGCAGTTTAATAGTCCTGCCAACACCACCTTCCAACAATGGGCCTTTGAATGAGGATAAATTGATGGGATTGTAAGTGGATTTGTCCTGCTTTTACAGACAGGACATATCCCAGCTATTTCTCACCTGCTGGGGAATTGCTAATATTGTATTCATTTCCCTTTAATCATTCATAGATGAGGGTGTCACTCACCAGTATTTATTGCCCATCCCTAATTGCCCAGAGAGCATGTAGGCCCAAGATGGCAGTTTCCTTCCCTAAAGGGCATGAGAGAACCAGATGGGGTTTTTCCAACAATTGATGATTCATTGTCATCATTAGAGTCACAATTCCAAAAGTTTTGTTCTCCCGGAATTCAAATTTGACCATCTGCCCTGGCGAGATTTGAACCCAGGTCCCCAGAACATTATCTGCGTCTCTGGATTAATAATACCCCAAGGCTATCACCACCCTGAAACAGTTTGGCCCAGGGTGAGTATAATTCTGGAGTAGAATAGCCGGTCAGGCAGCATCCGAGGAGCAGGAGAGTCGATGTTTTGAGCATAAGCTCTTCACCAGGTCTTATGCCTGAAGCGTCGATTTTCCTGATCTGCTGTGCTTTTCCAGCACCACACTTTTCAACTCTGACTCTCCAGCATCTGCAGTCCTCACTTTCTCCTAATTCTGGACTACCACTGCTGGGATATTGTCAGGGCCCATAGCCTTTGCAAACAGCTACGTTTTTCAAGTGATGTTGATCTCAGTAAACGTCGGCACTAGGACATTTTGTTGATTCATTCATGGGATTTGGGCATGACTGGTTGTGCCAGCATTTATTGCCCATCCTGGATTGCCCTTAAACTGAACACCTTCCAAGGTCATTTCAAAGGGCAGTTAGGAGTCAACCACATTGCTCTGGGTCTGGAGTCACACACAGGCCAGACCAGGTAAGGATGGCAGTTTTGTTCCTCCAGTGAACCTTGTAGGTTTTATTGAAAATGGACAGTTGGTACATGGCTAACATTAAGTTTTTATTCCAAATTCAAATTTCATTTTCAAATCCACGTCTCAAGAATATTAGCCTAAGGGTTGAGGATTGCTCTCTCGATCATCCCCCGCTTCCTGCTCTCCCCATTTTCCCTCTCCCTGCTCTCCCCATTTTCCCTCTCCCTGCTCTCCCCATTGTCCCTCTCCCTGCTCTCCCCATCATCCCTCTCCCTGCTCTCCCCATCGTCCCTCTCCCTGCTCTCCCCATCATCCCTCTCTCCCTGCTCTCCCCATCGTCCCTCTCCCTACTCTCCCCATCGTCCCTCTCCCTGCTCTCCCTATCGTCCCTCTCCCTGCTCTCCCTATCGTCCCTCTCCCTGCTCTCCCTATCGTCCCTCTCCCTGCTCTCCCCATCGTCCCCCTCTCCCTGCTCTCCCCATCGATCCTCTCCCTACTCTCCCCCTTGTCCCTCTCCCTGCTCTCCCCATTGTCCCTCTCTCCCTGCTCGCCCCATCATCCCTCTCCCTGCTCTCCCCATCGTCCCTCGCCCTTCTCTCCCCATCGTACCTCTCCCTACTCTCCCCATCGTACCTCTCCCTGCTCTCCCCATCATCCCCCTCTCCCTGCTCTCCCCATCGATCCTCTCCCTACTCTCCCCCTCGTCCCTCTCCCTGCTCTCCCCATCGTCCCTCTCTCCCTGCTCTCCCCATCATCCCCCTCTCCCTGCTCTCCCCATCGATCCTCTCCCTACTCTCCCCCTCGTCCCTCTCCCTGCTCTCCCCATCGTCCCTCTCCCTGCTCTCCCCATCGTCCCTCTCTCCCTGCTCTCCCCATCGGCCCTCTCCCTGCTCTCCCCATCGATCCTCTCCCTGCTCTCCCCATCGTCCCCCTCTCCCTGCTCTCCCCATCGATCCTCTCCCTACTCTCCCCCTTGTCCCTCTCCCTGGTCTCCCCATCGTCCCTCTCTCCCTGCTCTCCCCATCGTCCCCCTCTCCCTGCTCTCCCCATCAATCCTCTCCCTACTCTCCCCCTTGTCCCTCTCCCTGCTCTCCCCATCGTCCCTCTCTCCCTGCTCTCCCCATCGTCCCTCTCTCCCTGCTCTCCCCATCGTCCCTCTCCCTGCTCTCCCCATCGTCCCTCTCTCCCTGCTCTCCCCATCGGCCCTCTCCCTGCTCTCCCCATCGATCCTCTCCCTGCTCTCCCCATCGTCCCTCTCTCCCTGCTCTCCCCATCATCCCTCTCCCTACTCTCCCCCTTGTCCCTCTCCCTGCTCTCCCCATCGTCCCTCTCTCCCTGCTCTCCCCATCGTCCCTCTCTCCCTGCTCTCCCCATCGGCCCTCTCCCTGCTCTCGCCATCATACCTCTCCCTGCTCTCCCCATCGTCCCTCTCTCCCTGCTCTCCCCATCGTCCCTCTCTCCCTGCTCTCCCCATCGTCCCTCTCTCCCTGCTCTCCCCATCGTCCCTCTCCCTGCTCTCCCCATCATACCTCTCCCTGCTCTCCCCATCGTCCCTCTCTCCCTGCTCTCCCCATCATCCCTCTCCCTACTCTCCCCATCGTACCTCTCCCTGCTCTCCCCATCGTCCCTCTCTCCCTGCTCTCCCCATCATCCCTCTCCCTACTCTCCCCATCGTCCCTCTCCCTGCTCTCCCCATCGTCCCCCTCTCCCTGCTCTCCCCATCGTGCCACTGCACTCAGGATTGTACATGAGCAGAGAGGCAGCCATCTCTGAGTGAGCAGTACATGCAGAGGGCAGGAAGCGTTACGAATTATGAAGATTGAGCAAGGCAAAAGTGAGGACTGCAGATGCTGGAAACCAGAGTTTAGATCAGAGTGGTGCTGGGAAAGCACAGCAGGTCAGGCAGCATCCGAGGAGCAGGAAAATCAACGTTTCGGGCAAAAGCCCTTCATCAGGAATAGACGTTATGGAGATTGAGTTGATTGGAAACTCTCGAGTGAAAGTGACGCTGAGGTTGGAGGCCTTGGTGAGCGGCCTGTGCACTGGCTGGGTGAGAGCGAGTAATGACCCAGTGGGTGTGAGGTGGCAGAGAGAAGACGGTGTTGGTGCCCCCCTGGGGAGATCATTGGTCTTCCTGCAGCACGGCTGCCTTTCCTGGTTGGAAGGGACCTATCTGATGGTTGATATCTTGTTGCACTCAGACCTTCTCTCCATCAACCCATCCACCAGCATCACGAGATCTTCCCCCGGAAAGTGGAGAGCCAGATTATTTTGTGTCTGTGTCATCTTGTCAGAGTTTCAGGGTGGGCACCACAGGCTGCAGTGTCTGAAGTGGAGTCCTGGGCACCAGAATCGCATCTCAACTTTCTACATTGCTCCCCACACGAGTTGCTAAATAATACACCCAGCCTCTGGCTTGCCGAAATGATAGGATGAGAAACGTATGAGTGTATGAGATAACTTACCCCAGGCCACGGTTCTGACAGCACCAGGAAACCGCCAATCTTTCAATTCTAATGGGAAATGCCAGCTGTGGATTTTGTTGTGCCCCGACCAACAATTATTTTCCAGGGATTCTTGGCAAATAAATCCGAAGTCATGGAAAATAAGGTTGGCTCCTTCTAGTTTGCCCCAAGTGATGATCAATAAGTTTGGATTTGATGATAAGATAACAGGGCTGGATCTGAGGTAGTCTTTGAACAGGTTAGAGCAATGAGAACCGTCTTTGCTGAGAGTGAGTTTTAACAAATCTTGGCCAATATATCCAGTGAGATAATGTTTTCTGTCATGTTGTTTTTATATTCATGTTCTTTTTAATATTAATTCATACGATGAGGACATTGCTGGCTAGACCAGCACTTATTGCCCATCCTTAGTTGCCCAGAGGGCAGTTAAGAGTCAGCCATATTTCTGTGGGTCTGGAGTCACATGTAGGCCAGACCAGGTAAGGATGGCAGTTTTCTTCCCTGAGGGACATTAGTGAACCACATGGGTTTTTACAACAATCAATTCACGGTCATTGTTCGACCCTGAATTCCAGATTTTGCTGAGTTCAAAAGACACCATCTGCCATAGTGGGATTTGAACCCAGGAACATAACATGAGTAAGTGAAGACTGCAGATGCTGGAGGCCAGAGTTGAAAAATGTGGTGCTGGAAAAACACAGCAGGCCAGGCAGCATCCGAGGAGCAGGAGAGTCGATGTTTCGGGCATAAGCCCTTCTTCAGGAATGAGGCTGGTGTGCCAAGCGGGCTGAGATAAAGGGTAGGGGGGACGGAATTTGGGGGAGGGGCGCTGGGAATACGATGGGTGGAAGGAGGTGAGGGTGATAGGCCGGAGAGGGGGTGGGGTCGGAGAGGTCGGGAAGAAGATTGCAGGTCAAGAGGGCAGTGCTGAGTCCAAGGGTTGGGACTGAGATAAGGTGGGGGGAGGGGAAATGAGGAAGCTGGAGAAATCTGCATTCATCCCTTGTGGTTGGAGGGTTCCTAGGCGGAAGATGAGGCGCTCTTCCTCCAGGCGTCGTGTGGTCAAGGTCTGGCAATGGAGGAGGCCAAGGACCTGCATGTCCTTGGTGGAGTGGGAGGGGACGATGCGGTGGAGAGCATCGTCGACCACGTCGGAGGGTAAATTGCGGTCTTTTGAAGAAGGAGGCCATTTGGGTTGTTCGGTATTAGAATTGGTCCTCCGCTACATTGATGACTGTATCGGCGCTACCTCATCCTCCCACGAGGAGGTTGAACAGTTCATCCACTTTACTTACACCTTCCACCCCGACCTCAAATTTATCTGGACCGTCTCAGACTCCTCCCTCCCCTTCCTAGACCTCTCCATTTCTATCTTGGGCGACCAACTCAACACGGACGTTTACTATAAACCGACCAACTCCCAGAGCTACCTAGACTACACCTCCTCCCCCCCTGCCCCCTGTAAAAACGCCATCCCATATTCCCAATTCCTTCGCCTCCGCCGCATCTGCTCCCAGGAGGACCAATTCCAATACCGAACAACCCAGATGGCCGCCTCCTTCAAAGACCGCAATTTCCCCCCAGACGTGATCGACGATGCTCTCCACCGCATCTCCTCCACTTCCCGCTCCGCCGCCCTTGAGCCCCGCCCCTCCAATCACCACCGGGACAGAACCCCACTGGTCCTCACCTACCACCCCACCAACCTCCATATCATCCTTCGTCATTTCCGCCACCTCCAAACAGACCCCACCACCAGGGGTATATTTCCCTCCCCTCCCCTATCAGCGTTCCGGAGAGACCACTCCCTCCGCGACTCTCTCTTCAGATCCACACTCCCCACCAACCCAACCTCCACTCCCGGCACCTTCCCCTGCAACCGCAAGAAATGCAAAACTTGCGCCCTCACCTCCCTCCAAGGCCCCTAGGGATCCTTCCATATCCATCTCAAATTCACCTGCACCTCCCCACACATCATTTACTGCATCCGCTGCACCCGATGTGGCCTCCTCTACATTGGGGAGACAGGCCGCCTACTTGCGGAACGTTTCAGAGAACACCTCTGGGACACCCGGACCAACGAACCCAACCACCCCGTGGCTGAACACTTTAACTCCCCCTCCCACTCCGCCAAGGACATGCAGGTCCTTGGCCTCCTCCATCGCCAGACCCTGGCCACACGACGCCTGGAGGAAGAGCGCCTCACCTTCCGCCTAGGAACCCTCCAACCACAAGGGATAAATGCAGATTTCTCCAGCTTCCTCATTTCCCCTCCCCCCACCTTATTTCAGTCCCAACCCCCGGATTCAGCACTGCCCTCTTGACCTGCAATCTTCTTCCCGACCTCTCCGCCCCCACCCCCTCTCCGGCCTATCACCCTCACCCTCACCTCCTTCCACCTATCGTATTCCCAGCACCCCTCCCCCAAATTCCATCGCCCCCTACCCTTTATCACAGCCCACTTGGCACACCAGCCTCATTCCTGAAGAAGGGATTATGCCCGAAATGTCGATTCTCCTGCTCCTCGGATGCTGCCTGGCCTGCTGTGTTTTTCCATCACCACATTTTTCAACATAACTTGAGTCTCTGGATTAATAGTGCAGTGATAATTCCACTAGGCCATTGCCATCCCAGCTATAGAACAACTTCTACTGTTAGCATTTTGTGATTAATAAGTTGCAATTGATCTATTTCACATTGGACTTTTTTTAGAGATAGGAGAAAGTGCTTCCTGAGGCTAATTAACGTTCAGATCGATGTTTAAATGCCTTTCCCTGATGCTTCTATTATACTTTGGTTATATGTGTATCTATACTTATGATGAAATCTATCCCTGTGATTTTCTGAACCCTATTTAACTCGACCCTATTTGTTAATATTGTGAGGAACCTCAAAGAAACTACTATTTACTACAAAATGATTTCAGCTGTTGTCTTTGCAGCTACTGTGGGAGTCAATCTAGATGAGGCAGGAGGCTGGGACAACAGAGTGAGACAGGCAGGAGACTGGAACAACACAGTGAGACAGGCAGGAGGCTGGAACAACACAGTGAGACAGGCAGGAGGCTGGAACAACACAGTGAGACAGGCAGGAGGCTGGAACAACACAGTGAGACAGGCAGGAGGTTGGAACAACACAGGGAGACAGACAGGAGGCTAGAACAACACAGTGAGACAGGCAGGGGGCTGGAACAACACAGTGAGACAGGCAGGGGGCTGGAACAACACAGTGAGACAGGCAGGAGGCTGGAACAACACAGTGAGACAGGCAGGAGGCTAGAACAACACAGGGAGACAGGCAGGAGGCTGGAACAACACAGGGAGACAGTCTGGAGGCTGGAACAACACAGGGAGACAGGCAGCATCAGGAGGTGGGGAAGTCGACGTTTCGGATGTGACCCTTCTTCAGGACTGGCGGTGGGTGTGGAGGGGAGCTGCAGGTAAAGGGGGGGCCGGGGGTCAATCTATCTGGTCCATGGGCTGAGACTCACTCCTGGTGTTATTTGTTTACTGGGACAATGATCCTTTCATTAATCAGGCTGGGATCAATCACTTGTCTGTCTTCAGGCATCCTCTTGTGAAACTGTCTTGGATGGTTTCTTGTTAGGGCCCTCCCAACTGACCTTGAAGTAGTCCTGTTCAAAGGTCCCATTATGTTTCACTATTGTAACAGGCTGTTTGCTTATTTTTTTGCTCGTTCTCTCTGACACCTCGCGCCCCACCCCCCTGCCGCCCCGCCCCCCCCAACCCTCTGCTGCTGTACCCACCTCCCACGAAGGCTCATGCTCCATCACCTCTCATTATTACTCCCTTCACTTACTGCCATCCAGCCCAACCCCTGACATCGCTAACCCTGCGTGCCCTCTGCACTTTCTAATCCCTCCCAGGGAACGCCTCACCAGTTGCACTGAAACTACTTCTGTCTCCTGTATAATCTGCCCTCCATCTCCCCCCTTCTCAATCCAGTGGTAAACAGCCCACATTTGGGCAAAATGAGTCAAGGTGGATGGTGTGCTAACTATTATTTAGCTCCTCACCTGTAATGAGGAGAGAGTCCTGCCTCTGCCCATCCTGAACAGGCCCTAGACTAGTATTGATTTGATTTGATTTGATTTATTATTGTCACATGTACTGAGGTACAGTGAAAAGTTTTGTTTTGTGTGCAGTACAGGCAGTTCATACCATACAGAGTGCATTTGGGTAATAGAACAGAGCGAGGAATACAATGTTACCGCCGCAGAGACGCACAGAGAGCGAGATCAACATTAAATTTGAAATTTGAGAGGTCCATTCAGAAGTCTAATAACAGTGGGGAGGAAGCTGTTCTTGAACCTGTTGCTACAAAAGTTATTGTATCTCCTGCCTGATGGAAGAGATTAGAACCGGGGTGGGAGGAGTCTTTGATGATACTGGCTGCCTTTGTGAGTTGGCAAGAAATGTAGATGGAGTCAGTGGGTGGACAGTTGGGTTTGTGTGATGGACTGTGCTGTGTTCACCACTCTGTAGTTTCTTATGGTCCTGGGCAGAGCAGTTGCTGTACCAAGTTGCGGTGGATCCAGATAGAATACTTTCTGTAAAAGTTGGTAAGAGTCCTTGTAAAGATGCCTCTGAAGAGAGACCTTGCCTTATTCTTGTGGATCTCTGAAGTGAAGGTTATCCCCCGATTTGCCTGAGGACAATTATGTCCTGCTGACCACCAGGATGAGTTTTCTAGTGCTAAATGCTAAACAGTGTTGACTGTAATGCGATTACATCACCAACACTTGAGGCACTGTTTCTAAAGAGTGATGTTTCTATAATGAAGGGTTGCACAAGAACACAACTATCGTGTTATGGAGGAACTACCTGGATTGTTGAAAGTGATCTTTTAATAAACTCCAGAGGCCATTATCCATATATTGGGTTCCTTCCGTGTGGACACCAACGCATATATTTCTTTTGCCCCATACACCTTGCCCCTCAAACCTAATGCCAAGTGTGCACTCAGAAGTTGCAACTAATTACCTTAGTTATTGGGGAGCTGTCACAAAATTGGTTGAGGAGAAAGTGAAGTCGCTGTCTGTCCCAGCATCATAAGGGTAAAGGTCAAGGGTCACTTGCTCCTTCCAGTGATCCCCCTCACATGGAATAATGCTGTCACTGCCAACAAACCAATCAGAACTGGACACTATATGAACCATGAAGGTCAGCAGAGGAACAATCAAACCAGTGAAAGGATGCAATTCTTCATGTAAAACATCACCCACATCACCCCGCAACTCCAAATCTCTTCCTTTTAATTCCCAATAAAATTCCACCAAGAAAGCAATGGAAAAGAAAACTCCTGCTTGCTTGAGAGAAAGACAGTCAGAGAGAGAGAGAGAGAGAGAGAGAGATTTCACCCTCGGGCAACTGTCTGTGTGGAGTTAGCACATTCTCCCTGTGTCTGCGTGGGTTTCCTCCGGGTGCTCCGGTTTCCTCCCAGGGATGTCCAAGTTAGGTGGACTGGCCATGCTAAATTGCCCATTGTGTTAAGGGATCTGCAGACCAGGTGGGTTAGCCATGGGGAATATAGAATGATAGGGTGGGTCTGGGTGAGATGCTCTTCGGAGGGGCAGTGTGGACACAATGGGGCAAATGGTCTGCTTCCACACTGGAGGAATTCTCTGAATCTATGACCCTGCACATCCCTGCACACTATGGGGTAATTTAGCACGGCCATTCCACCCTAGCCCTGCACATTTCAGGGTAATTTAGCACAACCATTCCACCCTAACCCTGCACATTACAGGGTAAATTAGCACAGCCATTCCACCCTAACCCTGCACATCATGGGGTAATATAGCACAGCCATTCCACCCTAACCTGCACATCATGGTGTTATTTATCACGACCATTCCACCCTAACCTGCACATTTCAGGGTAATTTAGCACGGCCATTCCACCCTAACTCTGCACATCACGGGGTAATTTAGCACGGCCATTCCACCCTCACCCTGCACATTACAGGGTATGTTAGCTTGGCCATTCCACACTAACCCTGCACATCACGGGGTAATTTAGCACGGCCATTCCACCCTCACCCTGCACATTACAGGGTATGTTAGCTTGGCCATTCCACACTAACCCTGCACATCACGGTGTAATTTAGCACGGCCATTCCACCCTAACCCTGCACATTCCAGGGTAATTTAGCACGGCCATTCCACCCTAACCTGAACATCTTTGGCCAATTGCAATGCTGTTTCTGGTTCAGTGTCTACATTGATTGGAGATGTTTTGGACCCGAAGCTATGCTGAGGTCGGGTTCAGGAATTACGCCCAATTTTGAACCTGTGGTGATCAGAATGAATTCACCAATACCGAAATTGACTGCATGTACTGTTATTCGGGCTGAGATTTACACCGCTGACCCAAAGGTTTGCAAAACTCTCCCACAAAGCTCAACCCATCCACTGGCTTGCCCTGCGCGAACTTTTTACAGACCTGGAGAGTGTTGGGATAGGTTTGTGAGCTCACAGGTCAGCACACCCTGGACGTGTTGGCACCAGCTGCTCACAGCTTCTGAAAATTAACTGTCATGTCAATTAACTTTCATCAGGAGGCCCAATCTCTGGAGCTAAAAGTTAGATGAATCAGCATCTCTGCACTGAGACTCGCAATGTTTCCATTGGCGCTTTGGTTGAACCCACCCACAGGTTCCACCAACACCAGCCTCAAATTACTGAGCTGCTTGTCTCTCTCATGTACAAGAGAGCCTTGTACCACCTGTTCTGTACCAGTGGGTGTGTTGGGTAGACTGTAAATTTCATTAAAGGTCTGCCCTACTCCACTTGGAATGGCTGGTGCCTGGAAGAATCCAGCGACACTGTGCATCTTGCGTTAGTTCTTTGCGTCTCCTGTGCAAGTGTAGCATGAGTTCATTTCTCGGTGTATTAGAGCATAGGACATAGGACATAGAACATAGAACAATACAGCGCAGAACAGGCCCTCAATGTTGCACCAACCTGTGAACTATTCTCAGCTCATCCCCCTACACTATCCCAAAATCATCCATGTGCTTATCCAAGGATTGTTTAAATCTCCCTAATGTGGCTGAGTTGACTACATTAGCAGGTAGGGCATTCCACACCCTTACCACGCTCTGCGTACAGAATCTGCCTCTGATATCTGTCTTAAATCTATCACTCCCTCAATTTGTGGTTATGCCCCCTCGTACACGCTGACGTCATCATCCTAGGAAAAAGTCTTTCTCCATCTACCCTATCTAATCCTCTGACCATCTTGTATGTCTCTATCAAATCCCCCCTTAGCCTTCTTCTTTCCAATGAGAACAGACCCAAGTCTCTCAGCCTTTCCTCATAAGACCTTCCCTCCAGACCAGGCAACATCCTGATAAATCTCCTCTGCACCTTTTCCAATGCTTCCACCTCCTTCCCGAAATATGGCGACCAGAACTGTACACAATATTCCAAGTGTGGCCGCACCAGCGTTTTGTATTCCCGTACCCCAGGGCTGGCCAGTGAATCCAACTGCCAGAGATGGTACTTATCACTGTGAGTGATGGCTGTATTGGAAGGTTAAGTGATTAACTCAGTGTAAAGCATTCGTTAAGTTATTGAGTGAGCTCCTTGAAACATAGAATCCCTACAGTGCAGAAGAGGCCATTCAGCCCATCGAGTCTGTAATCCAAAGAGCATCTCACACAAATCCACTCATGCACCCTATCCCCATAACCGTATATTTCCCAAGGATAACCCACCTAGTCTGCACATTCCTGAACACTATGGGTAATTTAGCACGGCCAATCCACCCTAACCTGTACATCCCTGGACACTTTGGGTAATTTAGCATGGCCAATCCACCCTAACCTGATATCTTTGGACTATGGGAGAATATCCACACAGATGCAGGGAGAATGTACAAACTCCAGTCGCCCGAGGGTGGAATCAAACCGGGGTCCCTGGCACTGTGAGACAGCAGTGCTAACCACTGAGCCACCGTGCTGCTGCCCTTATGGTGGTAGTTAAGTCAATTAAGCTGATGAACAACTACACCACTCAGGCTAGCAAAACTACTACAGATACAGATATTTTATGACCATGTGAGCAAGTAACAGTGTCTCAGGAGTCTGCTTTTATTCTTATCAACTGCAATCAAAGAGAGAGTGCCATGGACTGCTGACTCACCATCAACTATTTCACACAAAGTCAAATGCTACTTCTATTTTAACAGCATCATAAAGGAGCTTGTTATAACCATTTATCTAACACTGGATCATCTCACAGTAGAAGACTTCCCTTTGGGAATTGTGCCCACACTATAGGAATCTTTGCAGGATACCTACAGCGGAGGTGAGCTGAGCTGTTGGTACAGGTTCATTTCCTAAGCCTCTTAAATGCCCTGAGTGAGCTCAGGGCCAACCCTGGACATTGTGATTGAGCCGGAGAGATGCTCCTGGCTGGTGGTATCCGTGCCTCTGAGGTCAGCAGAGGAAACGCCCTGAGGGCTTTTGAACTCAGTCAGTTCAGTATGAAGAGACCAGCTACGATTGGGTTGCTGAGTTGTTCACCTTCCCCACTCCCCCCTCCCCCCCCCCCCCCCACCTTCCCCATTCTCTGGATCCCAGAGACACCAGGAGGAATTCTCATTTTACATTTCAGCTGATTTCCTCAAGTAATCCTTCCCCGTCAAACAGTGAGGCTGGAGTGTGACTGTGCACGTCCACCTTTTTCCCAATGCATCGTTGAGTTTGTGCTTAGCTTCTGGCCCATTGTTGTAATGCCAGGCCAGACTAGCAGGAGGCACAACTGAGGAGATGGGCTGGACCCCATCAGACTGAGCAATGAAGAAAGAGTCAAAATCACCGTCACTAGCATCACCCTCATATGCTAACGGAAGCCTTAACACACTCGTACCAGCTTAGAGTTATTGAGTCATACAGCACAGAAACAGATCCTTCTGCCCAACTCTCCATGCTGACCAGATTTCCTGAACTAGCCCCATTTACCTGCATTTGGCCCATATCCCTCTAAACCTTTACCGTTCACGTACCTGTCCAAATAAGAGCGAAGAAACTTGAAATCATTGTGACAACTAATTACTTGCAAACTAGTTTGAGCCACAGGGAGAGGTGAAATAGGCTGGGAGTACTTTCTCTGTGACTCTAAGTTGAAGCGTTAGTGCCATAGTAAGGTAATAGAACATTCCAGCGCAGTTCAGGCCCTTCGGCCCTCGATGTCGCGCCGACCTGAGGAACCAATCTGAAGCCCATCTATCCTACACTATTCCATTCTCATCCATATGCCTATCCAATGACCATTTAAATGCCCTTAAAGTTGGCAAGTAGTAGTACTGTCTGCAGGAAAGGTGTTCCATGCCCCTACTACTCTCTGAATAAAGAAACTACCTCTGATGTCTGTCCAATATCTATCACCCCTCAATTTAAAACTATGTCCCCTCATGCTAGCCATAAAATGGAGGAGAAATTTTAACTCTCTGTGAGCAATTAATGTTTTTACACTAAAAAGGGTTAAACCTCTTATATTAACTTATTTTCAGTTACCCATTACTTCCCCAAACTCTCCTTTCCCCTTTTACAATGTGCTTTTCTCTTGCTTACTGGAGGACAGTGGTTCTCTTACCTCTGAGAGGAGAGTACTGTGCGGGAGGTCTGTACATTGGGTATTGCTTGGGGAAAGCAGTAGGGCTCCATTTGCCTTCAAACGTCAGTGAGTATGAGGCAGCTCTGTGAGATAGGCAGGGCTGGAAAGGGTGGCCACCAGTGGGCATTGCGAGGAGCAACAGGTCCAGAACATTCCAAAGCCACAGACAAATGAGAGGCTCCATTGTGTACTCCTGTGCGTACAAGAGGGAAAGAAATGTTACCACACTGTATTACGCTGTTTCCATTCATTAACAGGTGCCGGTGAAATAAAACAATCACAACCTGTTATTAATTACAGGTTCGAACATGTAGAAATCAGAAAAGAGTCCATGGATTTGGCAGGGAGAGGAATAAGGCACAGGGCCTGGTTCAATTAGGAGGCAGTGTAATTTATTCTGAAATCTTTTAAAACTGTATCAAATCAAGAGATGAACAATGAAGCTGAAGGGGTGGCATGCTGGCTCAGTGGTTAGCACTGCTGCCTCAAAGCACCAAGGGTCCCAGGTTCGATTCCAGGCCTCGGGTGACTGTCTGTGTGGAGTTTGCACATTGTCTGCGTGGGTTTCCTCCCACAGTCCAAAGATGTGCGGGTCAGGTGAATTGGCCATGCTAAATTGCCCGTAGTGTTAGTTGCATTAGTCAGAGGGAGGTGGGTCTGGGTAGGATACTCTTCGGAGGGTCTGTGTGGACTTGTTGGGCTGAAGGGCCTGTTTCCACACTGTAGGGAATCTAATCTAGTCATTTAGGGGAGGAAAAAAAAGAGAGAAAGTATTCTGACAGGGTTATGGGAGATAGTACTGGGCTGAAGTTTGTCTCAGATGTAAAGTTTAAAATTGATTTCCATATTTCTCTGAGTTATCTTCATTAGTGCCCAGTGTCCAAACATCTCCCCTCCCCCATCATCCCAATTATGACTTAGAAAGGGTGGACGCTGGGAAATTGTTTCCGTTAGGCAGGGAGACTAGGACCCGTGGGCACAGTCTTGGGATTAGAGGGGGTCAATTTAGAACGGAAATGAAGAGACATTTCTTCAGCCAGAGAGTGGTGGGCCTGTGGAATTCATTGCCATGGAGCGCTGTGGAGGCTGGGACGTTAAATGTCTTCAAGGCAGAGATTGATAAACTCTTAATCTCACAAGGAATTAAGGGATACAGGGAGAGTGCAGGTAAGTGGAGTTGAAATGCCCAACAGCCATGATTGAATGGCGGAGTGGACTTGATGGGCCGAATGGCCTTACTTCCACTCTGATTTCTTATGGTTCTTATGGTTGACATTTTGAATTGGAGAGGTGTTTGTCTGACAGGAAATGTGTGATCAATCATTGAATGATGCTATTATTGGCGATAACATTTCCAAATAATTTGGACAATTAAAGTCCATTTTTAAGACTAATATTAAATCCTAGGACCCTTCCTCAGAAGTTCTGAGGAATGTTAACTCTGACTTCTCTCCACAGAAGCTGCCAGACCTGCTGAGCTTTTCCAGCAATTTTTCTGTTTTTGTTTCTGATTTACAGTGTCTGCAGTTCTTTCGGCTTTGGTTAAATTCTAAGGGTTTTATCCTCCCTCAGGTGCTTTTCAGATTCAGCTTCAAAACCTGGTGGAGATGAGAGAGACAGAGAGAAAACAACAGGGCCTCAAAGATCCTGCATAAAATATCAGCATTGGTCAGGAATATGGCAGGAATCCAAACGAGAACGTTTGGGGACTGATAACTGTGACCGCATTTAACTGACGTTGAGAAACCAAAACCGAAAGACATTTCCCCGGCGTATCGAGAAATCTTAAGATTTGTCATCTGCCTGTTCAATCGGGTTGTGCTGAAACTCACTGGGATTGAATTATCTTTAACCTTTCAGCGTATAAGTCTCGCCTGGGTGGTGCAGGGAAGGGAAAATCTGGCCCAGCCCTAACAGAATCCAATCCTTCCGTTCACTCGAAGTCACAACGCGAATTATCCTCAAGGACAGAAAGAAAAACATTGGTGTCACCTCTCGCAGGCTGGGAGAGGGGGTGGGGGGGGGGAGCTCGTGACCCCAGGAGGTTAGAGCAGGAGTGTGGTGCAGAATGAACACCAACAGCCAGGTTCCAGTCCCTGTGCTGGGTGAGAACGTTGCAGAAGCCTCCTCCCTCACCTCGCCTCAGTGATCTGGTGGCAAAAGATGACAATTAGATCCCCTCAGTTGATGGGGGCAAATGAAAGAGAAGTGTAAGCTGGACAGCAAACAGGCAGAGTAGAGGAAGCTGGAGGGTGAGCTTTGATATGAGATATAATAAGAGCAGAAATAAACCATTTTAAGAGAACTTCGCATTTCAGCATTATAGAGGAATCTTAATATATTCAAATTATAAATGAAAAGGCTTACTAAGCTGGAGAAGGTGGTCTAAGATGTCTCAGGATTTTTTTTCTCTGCAGCTTTTTCCTTGATATCTCTATCTTCCTCAATAGTTTCCTATCTCCTCTCTCTCTCTTTGTCCCTCTCTCTCTCTCTTTGTCCCTCTCTGCTTTCTCATTTTATACTGTACACATGCAGGTCCACTTACGTTAACTCATCAGCACAGATGTAGGACTTGGCTCAAAGGAGAGGGAGATCATTTCTTTTTCTGCTCTTGAGTGCTGAGATTTCTTTAGCCGCACCGTTAGCTGAGCGCAATCTATTTGAGTTACTTTAACTTGAAGGAAGAGCCTTGAAAAAAAAGTCGCATTTTGTTGTGTAAGACTTCTTCAAGCTAATCGGTGAAGGAGGAGGTTAAATGTCAACCTTCATTTAGTTTTCAGATTTATTCATTAAACAATGCATTACCAAAATATAACTGTGAAATCTACTTGTCTTCACCAGTGTCGGTAAGTGTCTCCTGATAGCAAGCAAAAAAAGTCTAAAATCGCACAGGGGTCCTGTGTGTTGAGGACAAAGGAAATTTGGGAGCTTAGTACCTGAACAGAGCAGGTTGTCTCTCGAGGAATGTGTAGATAGGTCAGACTTGTTTTCGCTAGAGATCAGTAGATTGAAAGATGATTTAATTAAAATTTATAATATCCTGAATGGCCTTCGTAAGGCAAATGTGGAAAAAAGATTTTCTCTTGTGGGTCAGTCTAGAGTCAGGGAACACCATTTTAAAATTAGGGATTCCCACTTTTCAGACAGAGATGAGGTAATTTTTTTTTCTCTCTCTCTCTCTCTCAGTGTGTTGTAGTAGGATCATTGAATTTTTGACCGTGAAGGTAGATACAGAGAATCAAAGATTATTGGGAATAGGTTTTTTCTATTCATTCACGAGGCATTGGTGGACATAAAACAGGAGTGTTGAGGTGAAATTTATTGAACTTTCAAAACAGCATTGAACGTAGCTAAGATGTCTGTGGGAATATAAAACATTACATGAACAAAGACATAACAATTTGAAATATTTGACTGTATAAACTGACAGAGTTAGCAGATAAACTGAAGGTTGAAATAATGGCAGAATCTTAACAGTGGGACACTGAGCCTAATGTCTCATACCTAGAATTAGCTTGGATTCAGCTGCAAATGAAGGCATGGAAAGGGAAAGAGAAAGGAAAAAACTCGAATTGGAAAAGAAAAGAGAAAGGAAGGAGATAGATAGGAAAAAGAATTGGAAATAAGAAAGGTTGAGCTGGAGAATGAGGAGAGAGAAAAGAAAGAAAATGGGAAGAAAGGTGGAGTTAAAAGCATGAACTCCCTGACCTGAAGAGAGAGAGAGAGAGAGAAGGAAGGAAGGATAAAAGAAGAAAGAAGAGGTAGTGACTCGAGGATGATTGCTCAAGGGATGAGGGATTTGATTTAAATAGAAACATACGTTTAGTTCCTAAACTTACTGAGGGTAGAGTGAAAGGAATTTTTCACCTCATTTGAAAAGGTGACTGGGCAGAGGAGTGGCCAAAAGATGAATTGGGCCTTAATTATGGAGGAGTACGTCACTTTGTCAGAAAAGCAATTTGTAGATCATGAAACTTTTAAAGAAAAAGCAATGCTCATTCCACAGAGCTTGTTCCTGTAATTTGTCAATTAAAATGTAGGACTTTAAGAGAGAGGCCCAATCAGGAAATTTACAGACTTTAATATTAACTATTACCTTATTTATTTACTTTTCCACTTATTCTACGAAGGTATGCTTAATGTTTTAACTCTGCTTTTCTTACTATTTTATACCTAATTATTTTGTACCTAGGTACCTTTGTACCTAAGGTGGTGCCGTGTATGGAGACATTATACGTGTTTCACTGTAGTTCTGTACTTGAGTGCACATGTCTATAAAATCTAAATCTAAATTTGCAAGAAAAAACAGAAATAATATAGAATGAAAAACAGAAATTGCTGGAAAAGCTTAGCAGGTCTGGCAGCATCTGTGGAGAGAAATCAGAGTGAATGTTTTAGGTGGAGTGAATCTTCCTGAGAACAGGTCTGTACTCCATGGTGTAGAATTAGTGGTTTTGATCACTAAAGTTGGAGAAAATGTTTAAGAGGCTAAGGGAAATCATGACAATGGAAAGATTGAAAAACAGCATTCCAGTAAATGTTAAACTTATTCAGCTGAGCTTCAAGTAACAAAAAAGGCAGCAGATGTGGCAGATACATTTGGAATATTGTGTTCAGTTCCGGTCGCCTCATTATAGGGAAGACGTGGAAGCTTTAGAGAGGGTGCAGAGGAGATTTACCAGGATGCTGCCTGGATTGGAGGGCATGTCTTATGGAGAAAGGTTGAGGGAGCTAGGGCTTTTCTCATTGGAGTGAAGAAGGTTGAGAGGTGACTTGATAGAGGTGTCCAAGATGTTGAGAGGCACAGATAGGGTGGATAGTCAGAGACTTTTTCCCAGGGTGGAAATGTTTGTTGCAAAGGGTCATAATTTTAAGGTGATTGGAGGAAGGTTTAGGGGAGATGTCAGGATAGAGAGTGGTGGGTGTGTGGAATGCACTGCCAGTGGTGGTAGTAGAGTCAGAGACATTTGGGACATTTAAGTGACTCTTGGATAGGCACATGGAAATTAGTACAATGAAGGGTATGTAGGTTAGTCTGATCATAGACTAGGATAAAAGGCCGGCACAACATTGAGGGCCGAAGGGCCTGTTTTCTGTTGTACTGTTCTTTGTTCTTTGTTCTATACCTGTGTTGGCTCAGACCGACAGTTACATGTCGGATAATAGTCGTGTGGAAATCTAAAAGAAAATTGGAGCATTAGAAAAACTGTAGATGGAAACATATTCTGCCAAAATAATGCAGGAGCAAGGCCAGAACTTACAAGTGAAAATAACAAGTCATAAGACTGGGTGTACCAAAGCCAATGGATTTAAGTCCAGTAGGGGACTGATTGCATTAATGGGAATGTCAAAGGTATCCTTGTAAGAGTAAGCATCTCGAAAGGGAATGAGTACAAAAGCATTCATGTGGTACAATGAAAACATGTTTCCTTAGGATTTATTAAAAAGGCCTCTTGACAGTCAAGAAATTTCTTCGTCAACAACTAAAGGATCAGACCATTGAAGGTTCTGAATATTTTATTTCAAACTGTGAGATATTTCCTTAGTATTCAAATCAAGGAAGTTGGCAGTAAAGGGGATGAGAGACACTGGATCAAATTGCTTGCTAATGCTGGCTAATGGTCCAATTTGTCCTCTCGGTCCTCTAGATGGAAAGGTACTCACAGACTCCTCCAGCACAGAAACAGACTCTTTGGTCCAACTTGTCCATGCCAACCAAACTAAACTAGTCCCACCTGCCAGCATTTGGCCCACATCCCTCTAAACCTTCCCCATTCATGTACCTGTCCAGATGCCTTTTAAACGTGGTAGTGGTACCTGCATCTACCTGTGGCAGTTCATTCCACATACAAACCATCCTCTGTGTGAAACAATTGCCCCTCAGGTCACTCTACAATCTTTCTCCTCTCACCTTCAACCTATGCCCCTCTAGTTTTGGACTCCCCTACCCTGGGGAAAAGGCTTTCATTATTCACCATCTTTATTGTCCCTCATGATTTTGAGTCAGAACCAATATCTGAGCATTATTATTTAAACGGCAAAGTGCTAATGAAGAATTGGAAACCAACTCAAATACCATTTGTTGAGTAATGGTGAACTATCAAGTTATGGTCGCATCTGAGTATCATAACAAAGTTGTCTAAGTGGCTCACAAAATTCCAATAGCAAGCCATTTGGGGATTAGGAAATTGTAGGATAAAATGCCATAACATTTTTTTATTAGCTCAGGATACTTAAGGATGTCGGGATCTTTTGCCAGATATACCTTACATATCAGGTATTGGGATTACCCCAACCATCAATTAAGTGCTCTCCTATAATTCTAATTCCAGCCCTCATTGAGCCACTTAACAGGGTCTTAATAGTTTGTGTTATAGAGTCATCGAGTCATACAGCACAAAAACAGACACCTCAGTCCATGTTCCCAAACTAAACTAGTCTCACTTGCCTGCTCCTGGCCTATATCCCTCCAACCCTTTCCTACTTAAGTATTTAATGGAAACAGACCCTTCAATCCAACTTGTCCATGCTGACCAGATATCCTAAATTAATCTAGTCCCATTTGCCAGCACTTGGCCCATATCTCTCTAAACCCTTCCTATTCTATACCCATCCAGATGCCTTTTAAATGCTGTAACTATACCAGCCTCCATCATTCCCTCTGGGAGCTCATTCCAACACTGGCACCTCCACATCATTGACCACAGGGGCACAACTTCAGAGCAACTGGCTCCAAAACATTGTACACTTACTTCTTTCACCCTCAAGAATAAGCCATTGGTCAAAAAGGTTTTTGTTTTCAGAAAGACAACATACACAGAGATGGTTGTGTGATTTTTTTTATCCTTTTATGAAGTGTGTGTATGCAAGCGTGTGCGTGTGCGCATGTGTGTGCGCATGTGTGTGTGCGTGTGTGTGTCTCTGTGTGTGTCTGTGTGTCTGTGTGTGCGCATGTGTGTGTCTGTGTGTGCGCATGTGTGTGTGCATGTGTGTGTGCGTGTGTGTGTCTCTGTGTGTGTCTGTGTGTGTGCGTGTGTGTGTGCATGTTTGTGCGCGTGTGTGTCTGTGTGTATGTGTGTGTGCGTGCGTGTGTATGTGTGTGTGCGCCTGTGTGTGTATGTGCGTGTGTGCATGTATGCGTGCATGTGTGTGCGTGAGTGTGTGTGTGAGTTCTCGTGTGTGTGTGTGTGTACGTCTGTGTGTGTGTCTGCATGTGCATGTGTGTGCGCGTGTGAGTGCGTGTGTCTGTGTGAGGCTTTGCGTGTGCGTGTGTGTGCGTGTCTGTGTGTGTGCGTGTCTGTGTGTGTGCGCGCGTGTGTGCATGTATGTGTGTGCGAGTGTGTCTGTGTGTGTCCAGGTGTGTGTCTGTATCTGTGTGTGTATGTGTGTGCATGTGCGTTCGTGTGTGTGTGTCTGTGTCTCTGTGTGTATGTGTGTGTCTGTGAGTGTCTGTGTGCGTGTGAGCATGTGTGCGTGTATGTGTCTGTGTGTGTGCATTTGTTTGTGCGCGTGTGTGTCTGTGTGTGCACGTATGTGTGTGCACGTGCGTGTGTGTCTGTGTGTATGTGTGTCTGTATGTGCGTGTGAGTGCATGTGTGTGTCTGTGTGTATCTGTGTGTGCGTGTATGTGTGTGTGAGTGTGTGTGTGTGCATGTGTGTGTGCATGTGAGTGTGTGTGTATGTGTGTATGTGTGTGTCTGTGAGTGTCTGTGTGTGTGTGAGCATGTGTGTGTGTGTGTTTGTGTCTATGTGTGTGCGCGTGTGTGTGTATCTGTGTGTGCGTGTATGTGTGTGTGAGTGTGTGTGTGTGCATGTGTGTGTGCATGTGAGTGTGTGTGTATGTGTGTATGTGTGTGTGTGTTTGTGTCTATGTGTGTGCGCGTGTGTGTGTTCATGTGCATATGTGTGCACGTCTGTGTGTGTGTCTGTGTCTGTCTGTGTGTGCATGTGAATGCATGTGTGTGTGTCTGTGTGAGTCTTTGTGTGTGTGTGTCTGTGTCTGTGTGTGTGTGCATGTGTGTGTCTGTTTGTGCATGTGTGTGTGTGCATGTGAGTGCATGTGCGTGCGTATGTGCGTGTATGTGAGTGCGTATGTGTGTGTGAGTGCGCGTCTGTTCGTGTGCGTGTGTGTGAGTGCATATGCGTATGTGTGTGCATGTGTGTGTGTGAGTGCTTGCAGGTGGGTGTGTGTGTGTGTGTGCAAGTGTGCGTGCTTGTGGATGTATGTGTGTCCGTGTGTGTGTCTGTATCTGTGTGTGTCTGTGTGTGCATGGAAGTGCGTGTGTCTGTGTCTGTATGTGTTTGTGTGTGTGTGTGCGTGTGTGCGTGTGTGAGAGTTCATGTGCGTATGTGTGCGCGTCTGTGTGTGTGTCTGTCTGTGTGTGTGTCTGTCTGTGTGTGCATATGTGTGCGTGTGAATGCATGTGTGTGTGTCTGTGTGAGTCTTTGTGTGTGTGTCTGTGTCTGTGTGTGTGTGTCTGTGTCTGTGTGTGTGTGCATGTGTGTGTGCGTGTCTGTTTGTGCATGTGTGTGTGCATGTGAGTGCGTGTGTCTGTGTGGGTGTGCGTGTGCGCGTGCGTATCTGTGTTTGTGTGTCTGTGTGTGCATGTATGTGTGCGCGTGTGTGCGCATGTGAGTGTGCATATGTGTGTCTGTGTGTATGTGTGTGTGTCTGTGTGTGCATGTGAGTGCGTGTGTGTGTCTGTGTCTATGTGTGCGTGTGTGTGCGTGTGAGTGTGCGTGTGAGTTCATGTGCATGTGTGTGTGCGTGAGTGCGTTTCTGTGTATGTGTGTGTGTGTGTGAGTGCGTGTGTGTGTCTGTGTGTGTCTTTGTGTGTGTCTGTGTCTGTGTGTGTATGTGTGTCTATGTGTGTGTGTGTGCATGTGCGTATGTATGTGTGTGTTTCTGTGTGTGCGCGTGTGTGTGAGTGCGTGTGTGTGTCTGTTCATGTGCATGTGTGTGAGTGCGTGTGTTTCTGTGTCTGTGACTGTGTGTGTGTCTGTGTCTGTGTGTGTGCGTGTGAGAGCGCAAGTGTGTGTGTGTCTGTGCCTGTGTGTGTCTGTGTCTGTGTGTGTATGTGTGTATGTGTCTGTGTGTGTGCGTGTGAGTGTGCATGTGTGTGTGTGTGTGTGTGTGTGTGTGTGTGTGTGTGTGTGTCTGTGTCTGTGTCTGTGTGTGTGTGAGTGCGTGTGTGTGTGTGTGTGTTTTTATGTGTGTGTGTGTTCGGGTGCATGCATGAGTGCATGTGTGTGTCTGTGTCTGTGTGTGCATGTGTGTGTGTGCATGTAAGTGCGTGTGTATGTGTGTGTGTCTGTGTGTGTGTCTGTGTATGTTTTGTCTGTGTGTGGGTACGTGTGAGTGTGTGTGTGATTGTGTGTGTGTGTGTTTGTGTGTGTGTATGTTTTGAGTCTATTTAGAGGGTTAAACATTTATGCTACTACATTACTGGCTATAGTAATTATTGCATCTTCATTGAATAATTCTTGTTTTGACAACAAATCAATAATTGTGTTTATTAAGAAAGCTATTTAATATATTTTTGAAGTTTAAAAGTTGATATAGATAAGGTAATAATTTGCTGTTTTGATAACCATCATTGTTCAGGCCTTTGAGTTTCGGAGTTGGGATGTCATATTAAGGCCTCTTCTGGAATACTGTGTCCCGTTCTGGTCTCCCTGTTGTAGGAAGGATATGATTAAGCTGGAGAGGGTTCAGAAGAGATTTACCAGGATGGTGCCAGGAAGGGAGAGTCTGAGATATAAAAATAGACTGGAAAGGCTGGGACCTTTTTTCACTGGAGCATAGGAGGTTGAGGGGTGACCTTATTGAGACTTATAGACTTATGAGCAGCACGGTGGCACAGTGGTTAGCATTGCTGCCTCACAGTGCCAGAGACCTGGGTTCAATTCCTGCCTCAGGTGACTGTCTGTATGGAGTTTGCACATTCTCCCTGTGTCTGTGTGCTTTGGTTTCCTCCCACAGTCACAAAGGTTATGGTGGATTGGCCATGCTAAATTGCCTGTAGGGGAATGGGTCTGGGTGGGTTGCTCTTCGGAGGGTCAGTGTGGAATTGTTGGGCTGAAGGGCCTGTTTCCATACTGTAAAAAATCTACTTCATAGATAAGGTGAATGGCAAGGATCATTTTCCAAGGGTGGGTTATTTTAAGACGGGGGGGGGGGGGGGGGGGGCATATATTTAAGGTGAGAGGAGAAGGTTTTAAAAAAAGAGAAGGGGGAAATGTTTTTACCCAGAGAGTGGTTCTTGTGTGGAATGAACATCCAGAGGATGTGGTGGATGCAGGTACAATTACAATGTTTAAAAGACATTTGGATACAAACATGACTCGGAAAGGTTTGGAGGGATAGGGGCCAGGAGCAGGCAGGTGGGACTAGTTCAGTTTGGGATTATGTTCAGCATGGATTGGTTGGACCAAAGGGTCTGTTTCTAAGATGGCTGACTCCATAACTAGGAAAGATTTTGTTTTCTGTTGTAGTACAAACCATTCCCTGGGTGAGATTCCCAACTTGCTATAGTTCCAGACAGGATACATCACACCATTAGATACCAGGTGAGAAAAGATGAATTGCTTCTCCTTACTTTTTCACCTGCCTCATGGATGGTCACAGCAAGTTTAAGTTTAGAAGGATTCCCTTCCCACTGTTGGGCAACACGGTGGCTCAGTGGTTAGCACTGCTGCCTCACAGTGCCAAGGACCCAGGTTCGATTCCACCCTTGGGTAACTGTCTGTGTGGAGTTTACACGTCCTCCCTGTGTCTATGTGGGTTTCCTCCCACAGTCCAAACCTGTGCAGGTTAGGGTGGATCGGTCATGAGAAATGTGGAGTTACAGGGATGGGTGGGATGCTCTTCAAAGGGTTAGTATGGGCTGAATGGCCTGTTTCCTCTCTCCCAGCCCTAAGTGAGTTTCTGTTCTTCCTTTTTGGTAAAGCCACTTGGCTGAGGTTTTCTTGAATTAACAAAAAGACTGAGTTTATTTTATTACTAAAACCAAAAAGAAATAGTCACTCAGCACAAAGCTTACAAACAGTAGGTGAGTCCAAAAAGAATGAAAGATATATGGTCAATCTCTGAATTGTTTGCAAAGAGCAGTTAGTCAAACAATATGGCCATTGTAGTGGATGTTACCGAAAGGATTGATGGTGGTAAATAATGTAAATTTTGCAATTCTTACCTTTGTAGGTTGATTGAAACTCTTTCCTCCCCATTCCTTTTGGCAGTCACAGCACTTAGAGCAAGCAAGCTATCCCATTGGATTGACCTGTAGTGCATGGCTGTTTAAATGGCTTATCACAGAGATATAATGTTATAGCACCTTGGTCCAGGGTGTTCGGCACTAAAGGACATTGACCAGGGTTAAACCCCTGTCCTGGTGTACTCTTGAAATGGGGGATATAGACATGTTTATCACTCAGTCTTCTATAATTTTTTACCATCATGTTCACAGTTTAAATACTCCCAAAAAATTACTAATTCAGCTTGTCCCCTTTGTAGCTTCTTTGGCACTTTATCAGGTGTGATATTCCAGGACCTCTTTCTTCAGGCAGACACTGAAGTTAGATATGCATCAACTTTTAGATGTATGACCTTTTACTAAACTAAACACATTACAGATGAACACAAAACAGAAATTGCTGGAAAAGCTCAGCAGGTCTATGGAGAGAAATCAGAGTTAATGTCACTCAACCCAAAACTTTAACTGTGGGTTTTCTTCACAGATGCTGCCAGACCTGCTGAGTTTTTCCAGCAATTTCTGTTTTTGCTTCTGATTTACAGCATCCACAGTTCTTTCAGTTTTTACATTGTAGATGAAGTTTGATATGTGCATTGGGGAGCTGGTGTTAGGATCAGGGATCAGGATAGTTGTGACCCGTGGAGCAGTGGGAGGAAAGTGACAGCATTGGTTGTATCAGTGTGTAACATTTACGTTTTTGTGAACACTTCCCACTGACCTGACATAGCCACGTGGAAACATGCAGTTCATCCCTTCATCTCTTGATTTTGACTCGACTGACTTGGCTGTTCTCGCACATCCTGAACACAGTAAAGCTGAGGTCATCCAAAACTCTATCGCCTGTGCCGTAATTCACAGCAAGTCCTGTTCACACATTACTGTGTTCGCTGAAACCTACACTGGCTCCCGGTCAAGAAACATCCAGATTTTTTAAATTCTCATGCTTGTTTTCAAACCTCCCCACATCCTCACTCAGTCCTGCCTATCTCTGTCATCTCCTCTAGGCAACTAACACTTTCAGATATTGGAACTATTTTCAATTAGACCTCTTGTGTTTCCTCCAGTTGTAATCTCTCTCCCATTGGTGGCTGAGTCTTAGGTTCAAGCTCTGAGCCACCTTCCCGAAGAAAATCTCTTCTTCTGTATCTCCTGTTTCTCCTTTAAAACAATTCTTAAAATCTCCTTTTGGACCAACTCTTCGTTTTCTAACAAATTACCTCCTATCGTACCTCAGCATCATATTAATGCTCCTGTAGAACCTGAGAATGTATTATTATATTACAAATGAAATATATATGCATATATACTATTTGGAACAGATCTGTCCAGTTTGCTGTTCTCTCTCTTTAGAATTATAATTAGAATTAGGGTTGATTGTCACATCCAGATTCTGGATTAGTGTGGTGCTGGAAAAGCACAGCAGTTCAGGCAGCATCCGAGGAGCAGGAAAAATCAACGTTTCAGGCAAATACCCTTCATTCCTGATTTTCCTGCTCCTCGGATGCTGCTTGAACTGCTGTGCTTTTCCAGCACCACTCTAATCCCTTTATCGTCACGTGTACTCAAGTACAAAAGTACAGGTGTAAAGTTCGCGATGTCACCACTCATGCACCATCTTAGATACAAACGGACCTAATTACAAATCCTCGTTACTAAAATAGACTAGGTACAAAACTAGAGAAATGATGAAAAGAGCTAAAGTTCTACCCTTTCCTAAAACTAGGATCTAGGTTTTGCATTCTTTTCTTTCCACATTAAACTACATTAATCTTCCAAACCCACAACCGCTTCCATCTAGAAGGACAAGGGCAGCAGATACAAGGGAACACCACAAGTTCCCCTCCAAGCCCCTCACCATCCTGACTTGGAAATATATCGCTGTTCCTTCATTGTCGCTAGGTCAAAATCTGGGAATTCCCTCCCCCAGGGCATTGAGGGTCAACCCACAGCAGGTGGACTGCAGCGGTTCAAGAAGGCAGTTCACCCCCCACCTTCTCAAGGGGCAACTAGGGACGGGCAATAAATGATGGGCCCAGCCCACATCCCACAATATGAATTTGAAAAAAACTCAATAATTGCTCAGGTCTTCTGTTAGGGAGACAGTCCTTGCAGTTACATGTACTGGAGAGGCACATCTTACTTGATAAACGTACCTCCCATTAAGCTGATCACTATATTAGTCTCATTGCTCAGGGGGATAGTGGACACAGATGGTGTGAAAAGTGTATGGAAGGACCAGAACAAAATTTGGAAAGGTGTTCCGTTTTAGGACTTGTTAGCTTGGTTGCACGTTCTTTATTGCATTCTGTACTTTCCTTTGTTTCCAACTTATTTGCAATTAACTTTTATTTGCCAAGGTCTTGCCAAGGTGCAGTAACTGGTCCATTCCAGATCGAGCAATTCAGCTCCAGGCTGAAAACAAAGCTGTCCTGTAAGCAGGACGGAGCTAACAACTGGTTTAAATCATGTTTTAACGGAGATTATTTGTTCATGCTCCCTCATTAAAACACTGCTGTAAGCTAGTCAAATTGCCATTGATACAGCCCTGGGACAGGAGCCAGGTAGAACAACTTACTGAAGTGGAAAACAGGCAGCTTCGATTTAATGACAACCTGCTTTTTTTTTGGTCTATTTCGGAAACCCAGTCCCGGAATAGAAATGCAGGCTGGGTGAGAGAGATCATCACAGCAACAAGAGTAACTAATTAAATCGCCTCCTCAGAAGAAAATAACCATTTAATTCCACGTTTCCCACTCTCTCCCTGCCAAAGAAGTCTGACCACAATGACAGAAAACTGTGTGGCTGGATACGGTAAATAATTGGCTTTAATTCATTATTTATGGCACAGTGCAGGTATGTTCTTTGCAAGAGTTTCCTTCCTGTTGTGCAGACCTTTCAGAGATAGAGAGGGATGAGGACATGCAGATATGTGAAGGGGCAGATGAGAATTTTAAACTCAAAGTGTTTC
The DNA here is from genome assembly GCF_047496795.1 of Chiloscyllium punctatum. Taxonomy (NCBI): domain Eukaryota; kingdom Metazoa; phylum Chordata; class Chondrichthyes; order Orectolobiformes; family Hemiscylliidae; genus Chiloscyllium; species Chiloscyllium punctatum. The sequence goes on from NC_092758.1 coordinate 88,078,780, forward strand.
TGAACTGGGCACTAGTGTAGATGCACCAGCACTAACACTCAGTCCCTCCCTTTCATCCAGCCCAGAATGAAATGGCTCGGGCTCAGGACCAATATGGGTGGTGGGCTTTCCAATGTTCAGCTTCTCACTCCCTTCAAAGAGAGGATCCTGACTCTGACCACCCCGAGCAGCTGTACCTAAACCCCTGGAGGTTACCCTCCACTGACTGAAGTGGGTCTGCCATTAGACTCGGAGACATGGCCATTTGGTGAAAGTACACTCAGTGAGTTAGCTGGTATGTGGTGTAGGTGTACCATTGACATAACATCACTGCTATACAACAACACGCCCACCCCTTTGACTGGTCACTGCTGACAGCTGTGTCGGGATCCCTGAGCTTTGAGCTCACACTAAAAGTCAAGTGAAGGTACAAGGACTGAGCTCCTGTTAGCTGTGGTTGAGTTTGTAAAGTCCTAAATGTTTAGGGCAGTGATGGTGTAGAGATCCCAGTGGTTGGTGACTGAGCGCCCTGAGATGGAACTTGGTCCATTCCATCAGCTGGTCTCCTGACCTTAGGCTCATAGTTGTCTTGCGTCAGCATTGTGACCCCGAGAGGGGGCTGGGGAGCTCCGAGTTACAACATTGATGTACAGACGTGTACCATACAGACATCAGTGATGTGCCATGATGGCAGCATACAGGCTGGCATGTGCTGGACACCATCAGCTGTGGACACGTGCCATTGCCCTGAACACCCCCTGAGATGTTGGTGCCCAAGATGGAGGTCTGGACGGGCTGGAGTTACCAGGAAACCACGCTCCGACTTCCACGTTGAGGATTCCCAGGACCTAGTTTCTATCCTGTGTGTGGAAGAGCAGGAGCTGGGAAATGAATGTGTTGAGCTTATGGAGTATCAAGGATGCTAACGAGTGGCAGTCCTCATTAGGAATTAATGATCAACGTCTAGTTAAGCAGCAGGGAGGGGGAATGGTTCAAGTTTGTACATCAAACACAACACAATGTGACTTCAAACCAGCTCTGATCATGGTCACACCTGACATTCGATGTAACTGTGATCATTTGTATACTACATCACTCCATCCTTCACAACTGCTGCCTCAGGCACGGTTTTTGATTTGATTTATTGTAGTCACATGCACCTAAGTACAGTGAAAAGTTTTGTGCTGCGAGCAGTACAGAGAGATCATAGCAAACAAGGACAAGCAGATTTTTGGGGTCTCAGATAGAGTGAGGCACACAGGGTTACACTGCACAGGAGGGGTGCAAAGCAAGATCAAGATTATTTGAAGTTAGCAATTTTTGAGAAGATTTGTAGCTCAGGTTGATGATAAGTCTGTAAGTTAGCTCACTGAGCTGGAAAGTTTGTTTTCAAACGTTTCGTCAGCATACTGGGTAACATCATCAGTGAGAGTCTCCGGTGAAGTGTTGGTGGTATGTCCTGCCTCTCTGTTTATAGGGCTTGGTGTCTTAAGGTGGATGATGTAATTTCCTGTTCTTTTTTCATAAGGGATGGTAGAGAGGATCTAAATCGATGTCTATATTGATGGAGTTCTGGTTAGAATGCCATGCCTCTAGGAATTCCTGTGTGTGTCTTTGTTTCGCCTGTACTAGGATGTGGGTGTTGTCCCAGTCAAAGTGATGTCGTTCTTTGCCTGTATATATAGAAACTAGTGAGAGTGGGCCGTGTCTTTTGATGGCCAGTGTATTCTGGTGGCAAGTTTCTTGCTAGTTTGTCCGATGTAGTGTTTGTTTTTAACAGTTCTTGGATGATATTTTGTACATGATGTTAGTTTTGCTGGTAGTATCAAATGGATTCTTTAGGTTTATTAGTCGCTGTTTTAGTGTGTTGGTGGGTTTGTGGGCTACCATGATGCCAAGGGGTCTGAGTAGTCTGGAAGTCATTTCTGATATTTCTTTGATGTAAGGTAATGTGGTTGCGTTGTGTCTGCTTGTTTGGGTTTGTTTCTGAGGAATCGGCGGATTATGTTCATTTTGATTAGATTAGATTAGATTCCCTACAGTGTGGAAACAGACCCTTTGGCCCAGCAAGTCCACACCGACGCTCCGAAGAGTAACCCATCCAGACCCACTTTCCCTCTGATTAATGCACCTAATACTACGGACAATTTAGCATGACCAATTCACCCTGACCTGCACATCTTTGGACTGTGGGAGGAAACCGGAGCATCCAGAGGAAACCCACACAGACACGGGGAGAATGTACAAACTCCACACAGACAGTCAACCGAGGCTGGAATCGAATCCAGGTCCCTAGTGCTGTGAGGCAGCAGTGGTAACCACTAAGCCCTAATGTGTTTATTGGTACCCATTTTTCTTGTAAACGTTGTGTAGATATTTTTCTTCTGCTTTTTGTTGTTCTTGGGTGCAGCAGTGAAGTTAGAGAGGTCCGTTCAGCAGTCTAATAACAGCGGGGAAGAAGCCGTTCCTGAACCTTTTGGTGTGTGTTCAGGCTCCTGTATCTTCTGCCTGGCCGAGGAGGTTGGAGGAGAACATTACTGAGTTGGGAGGGGAGTGGGATGATGTTGGCAGCTTTGAGAAGTGTAATAGGAGTCTATGGAAGGGAGGTTGGATTCCGTGATGGCCTGAGCTCTGACTGCACTATCCTCCCTCGACACTGCCACTCCATTTCCCAGCTGGGTGGGACTAAACTGGAGGACTGGGACAGTACTGAGTGATATTACAGAGGTAGAGGTAGTCAGTTTTGATAATGGAGAGGATGTGGGGTTGTAACCTAAATGGGGAGTCATGTAGGGCATTGACATTGTTTCATACGCAAACGAAATAGTTGGAAATCTTCGTAATAAAAATTGAACTTCACTTAATCAAACTGATGAGCCAGGTTACCCATTTACGGCCAGCTCAGCATTTTAATTATTGGTTTGTCATAATTAGTGAGGTTTCTTTTTGTGCTGAATCAGCTCCTTTGAAGCAATTGGACAGCTTTTCTGAGATTTGGACATTGACGTGTTTGGACAGTGCTCATTCCTGGCAGAGTGCAGTCTGTATGAGACCCAGTGTGACCTCTTTAATAAGTCGGTGGTGGTGCTAAACTTGATCCCAACACCTTTCGAAGATTGGATCCAGGGGGATCACTTTGAACTGAAAGAGCGATAAACCTCAAACTGAGAGCATGGGGGGAAAAGAAAATAAACCTCAGATTGCAGATGAGAAAATAAAAACCTTTTATTTTTAAAACGCTGCTTTCAATAATTTTTTTCTCTGAGATCATTTTGTACTGAAGTAAATTTTATTACTTCTCTTTGCAGTTAGCATGTTGGCTCATTCACAAGGTGACCTATCTACCTCCAGGAGACAATTTCTTTTGTTGTAAATCATTTGATTTTAGTGGAGTTTAAAAATAAGTGGTAACATATTGATTTCAATATGGAAAAAGAATGAGGACTCTCTTTGTTCAAGGTACCTAGTTCCTTGTTGTATAACTACATTCACTTTGGAATTTTAAAGCAATCCTTTAGTTTCCTGACTTGGAAAACAGAAACCCATCTGCTGGAGACTTTTACCTGGCAACAGACAGAAAAATGGGGAAAGGTGTTTCCCTTTTTGAATTTTTGCTATGTGTTCAGGGGCCGTGGATGTCACTGGAAAGGTCAGCATTTATTGCCCGTCCCTAATTGCCCTTGAGAAGGTGGTGGTGAACCGCAGCACTCCATGAGTTATTGGAGCAGCCACCATGCTACTCAAACAGGGAATTCCAGGATTCTGACCCAGCGACAGTGAAGGACATTTCCAAGTCAGGATGGTGTGTGACTTGGTTTGGGACCTTGCAGGTGATTCCATCATTTACTGCCCTGCTCTATCTGAGTGCTAGTGGTCACAGTGTCAGAGGATCTTTGGTGAATTTCAGCAGTGTGTTTTGTCGATGCCATACACTGTTGCTACTGAGGGTCGTTGTTGGAGGGAGTGAATATTGAAGGCAATTGAAGGCAATTCAAGTGGTCTGCTTTGTCCTGGACAGTGTCGAGCCTCTTGAGTGTTGCTGGAGTTGCCCCCATCCAGGGCAAGTGGGGAGTATTCCACCACACTCCTGACTTGTGTCTTGTAGGTGGTGCTGGATTAGTGGTGCTGGAAGAGCACAGCAGTTCAGGCAGCATCCAATGAGCAGCGAAATCGATGTTTCGGGCAAAAGCCCTTCATCAGGATTGATTCCTGATGAAGGGCTTTTGCCCGAAACGTTGATTTCACTGCTCGTTGGATGCTGCCTGAACTGCTGTGCTCTTCCAGCACCACTAATCCAGTATTTGGTTTCCAGCATCTGCAGTTATTGTTTTTACCTCGTTTTTATCTTGTAGGTGGTGGACAGGCTTTGGGGAGTCAGGAGGGGAGTTCCTTGCTACAGGATTCCTAGCTTTTGACTTGCCCTTGCAGCCATTGTATTTAATTAGCAAATCCATTTCAGTTTCTGGTCGACAGTAACACCAAAAAAACTGATAGTGAAGGATTCATTCATGATTCTGCCACTGAATATCAAAGACCAATGGTTAGATTCTCTCTTGTTGGAGGCAGTTATCGCATTTGTGTGATGGGAATGTGACTTGCCACTTAGACTCCTTACAGCACAGATGGAGTTTGCACTGATCCTCCAAAGAGCATCAAACCCTGTCCCCATAAACCCACATTTACCATGGTTAATCCATCTAGCCTGCACACTACGGGCAATTTCCCATGGACAATCCACCTTAATCTGGACATCTTTGGACTGTGGGATGAAATCCAAGCAGACAGGGGGCTGGGGGAGAGGTAGCTGAGAGTGCAATAGGTGGATGAAAGTGGGGGTAATGGTGATAGGTCGGAGAAGAGGGTGGAATGGGGATAGGTGGGAAGGGAGATTGGCCGGTAGGACAGGTCATGAAGGGGGTACTGAGCTGGAAGGTTGGAACTGGGGTGAGGTGGGGGAAAGGGAAATGAGGAAATTGGTGAAGTCCACATTGATGCCCTGGGGTTGAAGTGTTCTGAGGCGGAAGATGAGGCGTTCTTCCTCCAGGTGTCGGGTGGTGAGGGAGCGGCGGTGAAGGAGGCCCAGGACCTCCATGTGCTCGGCAGAGTGGGAGGGGGAGTTGAAATGTTGGGCCACGGGACGGTGTGGTTGATTGGTGCGGGTGTCCCGGAGATGTTCCCTAAAGCGGTCTGCTAGGAGGCGCCCAGTCTCCCCAATGTAGAGGAGACTGCATCGGGAGCAACGGATACAATAAATGACATTGGTGGATGTGCAAGTAAAACCTTGATGGATGTGGAAGGCTTCTTTGGGGCCTTGGATGGAGGTGAGGGAGGAGGTGTGGGCTCAGGTTTTACAGTTCCTGGGTGGCAGGGGAGGGTGCCAGGAAGGGAGGGTGGGTTGGTGGCGGTCGTGGACCTGACGAGGGAGTCGTGGAGGGAATGGTCTTAGCGGAAAGTGGATGGGGTGGGGAGGGAAATCTATCCCTGGTGGTGGGGTCTGTTTGTAGGTGGTGGAAATGTCAGCGGATGATGCAATGTATACAGAGGTTGGTGGGGTGGAAGGTGAGGACGGGGGGGGGGGGGGTTTCTATCCTTGCTGCAATTGGAAGGGTGGGGTTCGAGGGCAGAGGTGCGGGAAGTGGATGAAAGGGCATTGCTGACCACGTAGGAGGAGAAATCGTGGTCTTTGAAGAAGGAGGCCATCTGGTGTGTTCTGTGGTGGAACTCGTCCTCCTGGGAGCAGATGTGGCGGAGGCGGAGGAATTAAGAATAAGAGAGTGCGTTTTCCCCTGATTTACATTGACTTCAGTTTTGCCAGGGCTCTTTGATGCCTGACGTTGGTCAATTGTGGCTGGACGTCAAGGGCAGTCACTCTCACCTCACCTCTGGAATTCAGTTATTTTCTGCATGTTAGGGCCAAGACTGGGTGGAATAAGGTCAGGAGCTCAGTGACCCTGACAGAATCCAAACTGAGCATCAGTGAGCAGGTTACTCCTTTGCAAGTACTGCTTGACAGCACCATTGATTACCCCTTCCATCACCATTTACCAATCAGGAAGTAATTAACTGGGTTGGTTTCAACCTGCGCTTTATGTACAGGACAAGGCAGGGCAATTCTCTATATTGATGGTTAAATACCAGAGCTGTACTGGAAAAGTTTGGCCAGGGGTCCATACTAACATCGTCAATATCATCACCGGCATATTGTTGGAGCCAATAGGACATGATATGTTTGCAGACTTTAAATATGATCTGTTGGTTATGGAACTGCTTAGTCTACCCATTCCAAGCTCTGTCCACTGTTTGGCATGAAGTCACCTTGTGTTGTAACTTCATCAGGTCAACTCTGTGTTTTGAGATATTCCTGGTGCTGACCGTCTTTGATATCACCGCTGATATTAAGGAAGTGGATGTGCAGGAAATTCTGGGATGCATCAAGATTGGTAAGTCCCCAGGGCCAGACCAGATATATCTCATGTTACTACGGAAAGCGAGGACTGAGATTGCTGCGCCTCTGGTGATGACCTTTGCATCCTCACTGTCCACGGGAGCAGTACCGGATGATTGGAGGGAGGGTGACTGTTGTTACTCTGCTCAGAAAGGGAATTGAGAAATCCCTGGGAATTACAGACCAGTCAGTATTATGTCTGTGGTAAGCAAGGTACTGGAAAGGATTCTGAGAAGCAGGCTTTATGACTATTTGGAAAAACATAGTTTGATTAAAGATAGTCAGCATGGCCTTGTGAGGGGCAGGTCATACCTCACAAGCCTTACTGAGTTCTTTGAGGATGTGATGAGACAAGTTGATGAAGGTTGAGCAGTGGACGCGGTGTATATGGATTTCAGTAAGGCATTTGATAAGATTCCCGACAGTAGGCTCTTTCAGAAAGTGAGGAGGTGTGGGATACAGGGAAAGTTGGCTGTCTGGATACAGAATTGGCTGGCCGAAAGACAACAGCGAGTGGTAGTGGATGGAAAGTATTCCGCCTGGAGATTGGTGACCAGTGGTGTCCCGCAGGGATCTGTTCTTGGGTCTCTGGTCTTCGTAGATTTTATAAATGACTTGGATTAAGAAGTGGAAGGGTGGGTTAGTAGGTTTGTCGATGACACAAAGGTCAGTGGGGTTGGAGATGGTATTGAGGGTTGTTACAGATGACAACATGTCATTGACAGGATGTAGAGCTGAGCTGAGAAGTGGCAGATGAAATTCAACCTGGTTAAATGCAAAGTGATTCATCTTGGAAGGTCGAATTTGAATGCTGCAGACAGGGTTAAAGGCAGGATTCTTGGCACTGTGAAGGAACAGAGGGATCTTGGGGTCCACGGACATAGATCCCTCAAAGTTGCCACCCAAGTTGATAGGGTTGTTAAGAAGACATTTGGCGTTTTAACTTTCATTAACGGGTGAATTGAGTTTAAGAGCCGTGAGGTTATGCTGCAGCTCTATAAAACCCTGGTTAGACCACACTTGGAATATTGTGTCCAGTTCTGGTCGCCTCATTACAGGAGGATGTAGATGCTTTAGAGAAGGTGCAGGGGAGATTTACCAGGATGCTGCCTGGATTGGAGGGCTTGTCTTATGAAGGGACGTTGAGGGAGCTCTGGCTTTTCACACTGGAGAGAAGAAGGTAGAGAGGTGACTTGATAGAGATGTACAAGGTAATGAGAGGCAGAGTTAGAGTAGATAACCAGAGACTTTTCCCCAGGGCAGAAATGGCTGTCACGAGGGGTTATAATTTTAAGATGATTGGAGGAAGGTTTAGGGGAGATGTCAGGGGTAGGAGAGTGGTGAGTGTGTGGAATGCACTGCCAGTGGTGGTAGTAGAGGCAGAGACATTAGGGACATTTGAGCAACTGCTGGACAAGCACGTGGACAGCAGTAAATTGAGAGGTGTGTAGGTTGGGTTGATCTTAGATTACGATAAATGCTCGGCACAACATCGTGGGCCGAAGAGCCTGTACTGTGCTGTACTGTTCTATGTTCTAATAGCAGTGACGGAGTTAAGGTTTGGATGCAGATAATAAAAGTCCCTCTACCTTGGTGTGAGCTTTTCCTGACTTTGCAAATCGGTAACTCACTAAATATGAACCTTCAAGCACTTCAATATGTCATCAGCAGAGAGTAAAACAATTTGGCTCCCTGAATGTGACGGAAACTTTCTGATGGTCTTTGCAGTTTCAAAAGTGTTTGTGTCACATAGGTGGGTATTAGGCTGTTATCCAAAAGCAACCGTAACAAGGACATAATCCCCCTTCACCTTCCACCCTACCAACCTCCACATAAACCGCATCATCCGCCAACATTTCCACCACCTCCAAACAGACCCCACCACCAGGGATATATTTCCCTTCCCACCCCATCCACTTTCCGCAAAGACCATTCCCTCCATGACTCCCTCGTCAGGTCCACGCCCCCCCCCACCAACTCACCCTCCTCTCCCAGAACCCTCCCCTGCCACCACAGGAATTGCAAAACCTGTGCCCACACCTCCTCCCTCACCTCCATTCAAGGCCCCAAAGGAGCCTTCCACATCCATCAAAGTTTTACCTGCACATCCATCAATGTCATTTATTGTATCCGTTGCTCCCAATGTGGTCTCCTCTACATTGGGGAGACTGGATGCCTCCTAGCAGAGCGCTTTAGGGAACATCTCTGGGACACCCGCACCAATCAACCACACCGCCCTGTGGCCCAACATTTCAACTCCCCCTCCCACTCTGTCGAGGACATGGAGGTCCTGGGCCTCCTTCACCACCGCTCCCTCACCACCAGATGCCTGGAGGAAGAACGCCTCATCTTCCGCCTCGGAACACTTCAACCCCAGGGCATCAATGTGGACTTCAACAGTTTCCTCATTTCCCTTCCCCCACCTCACCCCAGTTCCAAACTTACAGCTCAGCACTGTCCCCATGACCTGTCCTACCTGCCTATCTTCCTTCCCACCTATCCACTCCACCCTCCTCTCTGACCTATCACCTTCATCCCCACCTCCATTGCACTCTCAGATACCTTCCCCCCCAGCCCCACCTCCCTCCCATTTATCTCTCCACCCCGGAGGCTCCCTTCCTTCATTCCTGATGAAGGGCTTTCGCCCGAAATATCGATTTTCCTGCTCCTCGGATGCTGCCTGACCTGCTGTGCTTTTCCAGCACCACTCTAATCTTGACTCTGATCTGCAGTCCTCACGTTCGCCCTGTTATTCAAAAGGAGTTTGCCACTTCGTACACACTGTGGTGGAAGGTATTCAACAAGTCTAGTCATAACTGTGTCCCAGTGTATGTTTTTAATCACATTTACATCTCTCTATTTGGTGCATACACCAAGGTATCACTTCATGGGCTGACACTGTCGTGTTGAGTGAGCACCTGCCAGTAAGCTGGTACTGACAAGATGGGTTTAATTCCTTCACATTTTATTATTTTGGTGAACACAACCTCTCTTTATAGTGAAAGATGCGGTGGCTTTAAGAGGTTTATTTTGTCCTGGTTTCTTTTAAGAGAGAGACTGAATGAGAGGCACCGAGCCGGCTCCTAAACAGTTTGGGAAGCGTTGGGTTTTGTTTAACAGCCTGAATGGGTGAGGCCAGCTCTCACAGATCAGGATCTCTGGGTTTTGGTTTCTCTGTAACATCAGAAGCTATTGGGGTCTCGATAGAGTTAGAAGCTTCAGTGAATGTCTCCTGGCTGCTACTATCTCTGAATTTTCTCTTGATATTTTTTCCTCCCAGATTGGAGAACTGCATGTGAGAATTTGTGTCTGAATGTGCCTTTTTGCCAAAGGGTGTGTCCATGGGATATTACTATATTGGAACAGTTAATTAGTAATAGGCACTATATCTGTTATTCGGTTAAGTTTTCCAATAGAGTTGTTATTCTAAATTCATCTTTCTTTGTTTCTATTTTAACTACAGTTTTGAAATAAATTATGTTCTGCTTAATGTCAAGTAGTTAAGCCCTATTGCATCAGGAACACAGATTTCATATCTACCTTTAAAATAAGGAAAAGTTAGGGTCTAGACCACCTTCTTAAAATATTTTGAGGGGGTCCTGTCTGGACCATTAGTCCATTGCCCACTATCATGTTCTGACAGAGATAATGAAATTGCGCAACTCTTGCCATGAATAAAACAAGCCAGCACTACAAAAAACCCCACCAACTATTCAAATGTTCCTGAATCCAACAGAGAAGACAGGCAGGAGGCTGGAAGACCACAGCAATCCAGGCAGCACCAGGAGGGGGAGAAGTCAACATTTCTTCAGGACATGGGGATGGGGGTAAAGGGGGCTGCACATAAAGAGGATGGGGAGTCAGGGGATGGGAAGTCAAAGCAATAGGGGTAATTCTCCCTCACACAGTTGCTAAATGCTTCATTTTTGTCACAAATATATCAATTTGGGTTCCTCAAATATAGGATATCCGAGAGCCTCACATCATGGAAACAGACCCTTCGGTCCAACCCGTCCATACCGACAGATATCCAAACCTAATCTAGCCCCATTTGCCAGCATTTGGCCCATATGCCTCTAAACCCTTCCTATTCATATACCCATCCCGATGCCCTTTAAATGTTGCAATTGTACCAGCCTCCACCACTTCCTCTGGCAGCTCATTCCATACACGTACCACCCTCTGCATGAAAATGTTACCCCTTAGGTCCTTTTTATATTTTCCCATCTCACCTTAAACCTATGACCCTCTAGTTCTGGACTCCCTGACGCCAGGGAAAAGACTTTTTCTATTTATCCTATCCATGCCCTTAAAATAATTTTGTAAACCTCTATAAGGTCACTCCTCAGCCTCCGATGCTCCAGGGAAAACAGCCCCAGCCTGTTCAGCCTCTCCCTATAGCTCAAACCCTCTAACCCTGGCAACATCCTTGTAAATCTTTTCTGAACCCTTTCAAGTTTCACAACATCTTTCCGATAGGAAGGAGACCAGAATTAAACACAGTATTCCAAAAGTGGCCTAACCAAAGTCCTGTACAGCTGCAACATGACCTCCCAACTCCTGTACTTAATACTCTGACCAATAAAGGCAATATGGTGGCATGGTGGCTCAGTGGCTAGCACTGCTGCCTCACAGCACTAGGGACCCGGATTCAATTCCAGTCTTGGGCTGTTGCCTGTGTGGAGTTTGCATGTTCTCCCTGTGTCTGTGTGGGTTTCCTCACACAATCCAAAGATGCGCAGGTTAGCGTGGATTGGCCATGAGAAATTGCCTGTAGTGTTAGGTGCATTAGTCAGGGGGAAATGGGTCAGGGTGGGCTACTCTTCAGAGGGTCAGTGTGGACTTGTTGGGCCAAATGGCCTGTTTCCACACTGTATGGAATCAAATCTAATCAAAAAGATTCATTAAAAATTACAGAATTAGTATTGTTGGACATGGATTCCAGTAAATGATCCAAATTGTCTTTGAAAGGAGCAATAATTGTTATAATAAAGTTTTAGCATGAGCAGCTGAGAATAGCAATAGCCTTTTTCACAAATTCTTTTGCATGAAGCTTAATATTACGGACCTGTCTATTGCCAAAAGTAGTGTTAACGAGAGTTTCTGTTTACAGCAACAGATTGAGGTTCTAAAACAACCAGCATATGGTCATGATTTGGCAATTCAGTGAAGGCCGCCCTGGATCTTTACAATAACTTTTAAAAAGGCAACTTTGAAACAGCGAATAGAGGAACTTGCTATCTTGGGCACGTGGACTATGCACACACATTCACTCAACCCAACCCAATTCTGTGGGCACCTAACCTCACCCCTCAGATCAACAGTGGAATTACCTAAGCGAGTTTGGGTCATGCACTTTGCAAAAACATTCAGCAATGAATGATTTTATTTTAAGTCGTACAGATTCGATGTAGATTTGGATATTTTGGAAGAACACAAGATTGCATGTCTAAAACACACAGGTTAAAGGCTAAAACCAGAGAAGCCAACCATCAGAGGGCACTTGCCGAGTGGTAAGTGAAGGTACCATGAGTCCTTTAAGAAGCCATTTCATATAGGTGTGGTGGAACATTGCCAAGCTGTGTGGGTCAACTAAGGTCACGTGGTGATGTGGCACAAATCTCTGGCAGCTTGTTTGATTGCCTTATGGAGTGAGAGAGGACGTTTCTCGAGTTCCCCTTAAGTTCCCCTGGGTCAGTTACTGTGTTGCTAGCTTTTCAGCATCTATTAACATTTTGAGCGTTCGCACCATCAAGTGGGACCCGAGACTTTATTGAGCTTGCTTTTTTTTACATTGGTGTACAAATTCATGCTCAAGTTTTCAGACTGGAAAAAAGGAAGTTGATGGGATGGAGAAAGGGCTCCTTTACAATAGGACAGTACAATGCCTCAGCGGTTAGCACCGCTACCTCACAGTGCTAGGGGCCCGGGTTCAATTCCACCCTCAGGTGACAGTCTATGTGGAGTTTTCATGTTCTCCCTGTATCTGTGTGGGTTTCCTCCCACAGTCCAAAGATGTACAGGATTAGCCAAGGGAAATGCAGAGTTACAGGGATAGGGTAGGGGAGTGGGTCTGGGTGGGATGCTCTTCGGAGGGCCGGTGTAGACTCAATGGGCCAAATGGTCTGCTTCCACAGTGTAGGGATTCTATGATGTTAGCTGGTAAACAGATGTTAGGGAGTCAGGAAGTAAGGGAGATGGTTGTTACAGGACACATGCACATCATGTTTGGCAGTCAAAGCTTAAATGTTGCTCAGTTCTTGCTACACATGGGTATGGAGTGCTTCAGCATCTGAGAATGGGGCAGAAGAGTGCATTCAGCAACAGATGGCCCCACTCATATTGGAGGAAAGGCCATTGATGTCACAGCTCTAGTTATTTGGGCTGGGATCACCCTAAGATACTTGGTGGTGTCCACACCTCTGAGCCAGAAGGCCCGTGTTTAAGTGCCGTCCCCCTTGCCCAGAGCTGTGTAATAGCCTCTCTCAGTAGGTTGATTAAAAATTACAGAGAGTACTTGTGGTGATGCCCCCTACTGAAGAGGGGCATAACTACTGAATGCCTCCATGATGTCCTGGGGCTGAGATGATTAACCTCTAATAGTCATAGAGATGTACAGCATGGAAACAGACCCTTCAGTCCAACCTGTCCATGCCGACCAGGTATCCCAACCCAATCTAGTCCCACCTGACAGCACCCGGCCCATATCCCTCCAAACCCTTCCTATTCATATACCCATCCAAATGCCTCTTAAATGTTGCAATTGTATCAGCCTCCACCACTTCCTCTGGCAGCCCATTCCATACACGTACCACCCTCTGTGTGAAAAAGTTGCCCCTTAGGTCTCTTTTATATCTTTCCCCTCTCACCCTAAACCTATGCCCTCTAGTTCTGGACTCCCCGACCCCAGGGAAAAGACCTTGTCTACTTATCCTATCCAATGCCCCTCATGATTTTGTAAACCTCTATAAGGTCACCCCTCAGCTGCAGACACTCCAGGGAAAACAGCCCCAGCCTGGTCAGCCTCTCCCTGTAGCTCAAACCCTCCAACCCTGGCAACATCCTCGTAAATCTTTTCTGAACCCTTTCAAGTTTCACAACATCTTTCTGATAGGATCAGCTGGCTTCTTTGTGCGATGGATGACTCCGAACAGTGACGAGGTTTCCTGATTCACGCTGGCTTTGTTTTTGCCGGGATATTTTGACACCACAGTCACTCGTGTTGAAATCAGAGGCAGGGGACTCCCATCTCACCTTCGGAATGTAGCTCTTGCAGCCACATTTAGACACAGAATTTATGAGGCCCAGGGTCACGTGATTCTTTTCCTTTGTTAATGATCAACAGCAGACTGACGGGAAGCTGATTGCCACCAAATGGATTTGTCCTGTTTTTGTGGATAAAGTGTGGAGCTTGAAAGAGCACAGAAGGTCAAGCAGCATTGGAGGAGCTGGGGAATGGAGGTTTCAGGTCAGAACCTTTCATTAGTCCTGCTGTGTGTTTTTCCAGCTCCACTCTGCCTCTGCAGTCCTCACTGTCTTCCCTTTTTTTTTGTGGATACAACCTTCCGATTAATTTTTCATGGTTAGCCCATTTAAAAAAAAAATTCACTGCGAGGACTTGAGCTTCCGTAGCTGGACCAGCATTTAACACCCGTCCCCCAGTTGCCCTTCAGATGGTGATGAGCTACCTTTTGAAACATGTTCTGTAGATACACCCACAATGCTGCCGAGGAGGGAGTTACAGGATTTTGACCCACTGACACTGAAGGAGTTTCCAAGTCAGGATTGTGATGGTCTTGAATGGTGGCTCAGTGGTTAGCATTGCTGCCTCACAGCGCCAGGGACCCGGGTTCGATTCCAGCCTGGACGACTGTCCGTATGGAGTTTGCACATTCTCCCTGTGTCTGTGGCTCCAGTTTCCTCCCACAGTCTGAAGATGGGCAGGACAGGTGAATTGACTATGCTAAATTGCCGACAGCATTTGTAGGTTAGGTGCATTAGTCAGGGGTAAATGTAGGGGGGTGGGTTACTCTTCAGAGGGCCGGTGTGGACTTGTTGGGCTGAATGGCCTGTTTCCACACTGTAGGGAATCTATGACATTACTTGTGACAGCAGTGTTCCCATGTATCACTTGCCCCTCAGTGGGTTCAGAAAGTGCTAAGCTTTGATGAGTTTTTACAGTACATCTTATAGATGCCACCTCAGTGCTGCTATTGACTGTCAGAGATTGAGGAAGCGGGTGTGGTGCCAAGCTTTGGGAGTATTGTTGGAGGTGCACTCAACCTGGCAAACGGACAACGTTCCTTCCCCACTTTCAACTTGTCTCCAGAAGGCAAGTTAATCACAAGAAGATCAAAAAACCGAAGCTCAGCAGGTCCGGCACCATCTGTGGAGAGAAATCAGAGTTAACGTGTCGGGTCCAGTGACCCTTCCTCAGAACGCAAGACTGCGCAGATGCAATCCTCAGACTTGCACCTGAAACATTAACTTGGATTTTTCTCCACACCTAATGCTGAGTTTTCCCACCAAATTTCTGCTTTTATTTACAGCCTCTTTCAGGTTTTTTGTCCCCAGTCACCGCAGCATTCCTGATCTCCGACCTGTTTTTGAAACTGCAGTATCGGTGTCCAGCCCAGTTAAGTTTCTAATCAAGGGAGTTTTACTGGAACAGTTTGGCTAGGGACCCCATTTAGCTCAGGACCCAAGACTGTAGAGGAGACACCCTCACGGGTATTACCTTTGCCGCGCTTTCTGCTGTTTGACAGTGCCACGTGGAGTGAATCAAACCAACTGAAACATGGCATAATGCTGCTGAGGCTGTGGTTTGATCAAGGGACACGCCTCATCCAGACCACAACGAAGATTACCACGAGCTTCACACAATGAAACAGACAGTAACCGCTTGGAAGGTTGGCTCCAGGTTTGTCTTTTTGCTGTTGGTTTTATTAAAATATTTCATACCAATGATTACAGCCACAAACATGATTGTTTCTAACAAAAAAGGAAACTGATCAAGGAGCAGAGGGATGTGAGTGAAAAGAGAAAGCATAAAACCATCTTCAGCCATCAGATACTGGCACTCAGTACTGATGGCCGTAACAACGCAAGAGAGGGATTCGGGAGATTGAATTCCTAATCTGGGATCTACTTCACATTACAACTGACATTATAAACGCTCATTCTAAAACAGAAGAAAAAGAAATAACCTTGGTTTTATGTTTCTTAATCCTTTAATGTTAAAAAGGTGTTCCGTGAAAATCCACGCTGTGAAGATAGTACGGTCATTTCAAGCCCCTTCAGGTACACCCTGATGCAAAGTTCCATTGCTACTTTAGGATTGCTTCCACACAGATTCAGAATACAGCATTTCAACAAACTGTTCTTTTTCCTAAACTGAGGGATAAAGCAGACAAAAATAAAATCCAACCTCTCATTTCCAATCCCCTAATCCCCACACAGTGCTCCATGCAATAGGCCAAACAGAAGCTCACGTGATGGTTATTAAATGAAACCCATTTCTCATCCAGAGTCATTGCGTTTTTTTGGGGGGGGGGAGGCAGGGAGTGGGGGAGAGGGAGAGAGATGGGGAGGAATGGCAAGGTGTAAGTAAATTGGCAGAATTGATTTAATGGGGGTGGGGGTGGAATCAGACTGCGCAGCTGTCCTCATCTTCATCACAGCAAGCACAGGGAGATGCCGACCTTGTCCAAGTGAGTCGAGTTGAACTATGAACATACCGAGAAGCATTATACACAGCTGGGGGTTTGCTCTCTTGGGGGGGGGGGGGGGGTGGTTGGACAATGGAGGGGGCAGTGGGAGGGAGAAAGGTTGGAAAGAAGACCAGGGTCTGTCGATGCACTGCAGTTTTCACGGAGTTTTGTAACTGGGAGAACTCTCGTTAGCCCAGTGGGTCTCCCTCAACCGCTAACAGCCGTTGTGAACACAGACACTGAAGGGACTTGGCAAATCACCAAGAGAACTAAGACAATAAAATCATGACGTTATTAGTTTTCGCCTGAGAATCTTGTGCACTGACAAAGCATCTCTGAATGCAAAAGTAGGAAGTCCTGTATATTTTCACTTTTTTTTTAAAAAGTATATTCACAGCTAAACAAATTTGTGGTTTCTACAAAACTGTACACGGACAGAGTACATTCATGGCTGACTTGAGGTACTACAAGGTTTCGTTTTTTTCCTTTTCATACAAAGTCACAGAATTACATATGTCAATTGGAAATGTGGTAAAGCCTCCACACTTTCTGTTTAACTGCACAAACTACACTTTGCAGTCCCAGTTTTTTTTTTGCTGTGAACTTCAGGGCAACTTCCTGGCGGAAGGTTAAAGGTCAAAAGGTGAGGAATGCCATTTCTTTTCTTCTTGAGAGCTGCTATTGGTCAGCTGGGATATCTCTGTCAGGTTCTGATTTGGATGTCTGGCTGGGGGATGGTGTGTGTGAAGGGTGGGCTACTGAAGGTATCCCGTGCTGCATTGGGATGGCGCCTGTGACGAGTCCTTCGACGGCAGCAGCCGAGATGCCTGTTGCTGTTACCCCGACCACTCCACTCGGAAATCTGTAACCAGACAAAGAGCTGTCAGCAATCCGTCCCAAGCACAGGGGAGCTAAGCTCAGCAACAAAACCATGGTACTCAAATGCAAAGTTCCTTGACACCGGAGACGCAGGTAGACAGGGAGGTGAACACACAGGGTTTGGCATCCTTGTCATCATCGGTCAGAGTGCAGGAGTTAGGATGCCACGTTGTATAGCACATTGGTGAGGCCATTTTGGAAATACTGCATTCGATTCTGGTCACACTGCTCTAAGTAGGATGCGATTAAACTGGAAAGAGGGCAGCAAAGATTTACAAGGATGCCACTGAGACTGGAGGGCTTGAGTTATAAGGAGAGGCAGGATAGGCTGGGACTTCTGACCCTGGAACACAGGAGACTGAGGGGTGACCTTATAGAGGTTTATAAAATCATGAGCAGTTTGGATAGGGTGAATAGACAAGGTCTTTTCCCTCAGGGTAGGGGAGTCCAAAATTACAGCGCATATGTTTAAGGTGAGAGGGGAAAGATTTAGAAGGGACTTTAGGGGCAACTTTTTCACATAGAGGGTGGTACATGTATGGAACGAAGTTAGTGAGAAGATTTGTAGCTCGGGTGCCCCTTGTTGTGGTTGTGTTCGCCGAGCTGGGAATTTGTGATGCAGACTTTTCGCCCCCTGTCTCGGTGTCCAGGCTCCCAAACACTGAGGATGTCACCGAGACAAGGGGACGAAACGTCTGCAACACACATTCCCAGCTCGGCGAACAGAAATGGAATGAACTGTCAGAGGAAGTGGTGGAGGCTGGTACAATTATGACATGAGGACAGATGCATGAACAGAAAGGGTTTAGAGGGATATGCGCCAAACGCAGGCCAACGGGACAAGGTGTGTTTGCCTAGCTTTTTCTTAAACTGCATCTCAAATCTCAGTCTTGAGTTAAATTTAATAATTGACACAGTGTGAGAGATTGTCATAATCAAAGCAGCCATCTTGTCACATATTAGAAGCCTGGAATCTATTTTAATTTTCATATTAGTTAGTGTCTGCTTGTACATTCCCAGGCTCAGTGAGGAGGCTGACTTTATAGCTGTATGAGCATCTGATAGTGAACTCTTCCCCAGAATGGGAATGTTCTTCTTTTACAAGAATCTGTTGTTATACTGACAATTACTTATCAACTAGTAACCAGCACTGGCCCAGATGCCACATGACTAGGGCTAATGACTGAGCGGAGTGCCCACTTGCTCATTATACTCCAATTAACAGTTTGCTAATTGTTAAATGATTGTAACGTATGTAACCAGACAACTCGGTGTCCCGTCGGAGTGACTTGTGATCATTAGGTCGACTTGTCTCTCCCTGTGAGCTCACGAGTAAAAAGTCAATAACTTGAGGTTTTGTGGGGGGTCATTTTCCTCAATTTGGGTCGATACAAGTGAGTCTTCAATTACACCTTTCTTTCCTATCCCCAAACACAGTGTTCACTGCAAGAGCACCCATTACAATCCTCCCCACAGAATACCTCCTGAACATACGCAGCCTCAAGTTAGAGGCACCACAATTGTTTGCAAGTAATTAATTACCTCAGTGATTTAAAGTTTCCCAGCCCTTAGCTGAGTTCCTTTACTGATAAATTTGAAATAGTTTTCTGCAGCAGGACTGGCGAGTGTGGAAACCAGGGGGATGTCGGGTAGGTAAATTCTCCATTTAAAAATGGAACAGAGTGCAGAGGCTTCTGGGACATCTTTTCCCTCGACAAGTTGGACCTAAAGAAAGAACTAAGAAGAGCCAGGAGGGGACATGAGAAGTCCTTGGCAGGTAGGGTCAAGGAAAACCCTAAAGCTTTCTATAGGTTTGTCAGGAATAAAAGAATGGCTGGGATAAGATTAGTCAAGGACAGTAGTGGGAAGTTGTGCATGGAGTCTGAGGAGATAGGCGAGGTGCTAAATGAATATTTTTCGTCAGTATTCATACAGGAAAAAGACAATGTTGTCAAGGAGAATACAGAGATACAGACAATTAGATGGGATTGAGGTTCATAAGGAGGAGGTAGTGAGTTTTGAGAAGATTTGTAGCTCAGGTTGAGGTTCTGGATGTAGATTTGCTCGCTGAGTTGGAAGCTGTAGCTGTTAGCAATTCTGGGAAGTGTGAAAATAGATAAGTCCCCTGGGCTGGATGGGATTTACCCTAGGATTCTCTGGGAAACCAGGGAGGAGATTGCAGAGCCTTTGGCTTTGATCTTTATGCCATCATTGTCTACAGGAACAGTGCCAGAAGACTGGAGGATAGCAAATGTTGTCCCTTTGTTCAAGGAGAGTAGAGACAACCCTGGAAATTACACAGCAGTGAGCCTTACTTTAGTTGTGAGCAAAGTTTTAGAAAGGATTATAAGAGATAGGATTTATAATCATCTAGAAAGAAATAATCTGATTAGGGTTAGTCAACATGGTTTTGTGAAGGGTAGGTCGTGCCTCACAAACCTTATTGAGTTCTTTGAGGTGGTGACCAAACAGATGGATGAGGGTAAAGTGGATGATGTAGTGTATATGGATTTCAATAAGGTGTTTGATAAGGTTCCCCATGGTAGGCTATTACAGAAAATAAGGAGGCATGGGATTGAGGGTGATTTAGCGGTTTGGGTCAGAAATTGGCTAGTTGAAAGAAGACAGAGGGTGGTGGTTAATGGGAAATATCCATCCTGGAGTTCAGTTACTAGCGGGGTCCCGCAAGGATCTGTTTTGGGTCCACTGTTGTTTGTCATTTTTATAAATGACCTGGATGAGGGCGTAGAAGGATGGGTTAGTAAATTTACAGATGACACTAAGGTCGGTGCAGTTGTGGACAGTGCAGAAGGATGTTGCAGGTTACAGAGGGACATAGATCAGCTGCAGGGCTGGGCTGAGAGGTGGCAAATGGAGTTTAATGCGGAAAAGTGTGAGACGAATCACTTTGGAAGGAGTAACAGGAATGCAGAGTACTGGGCTAATGGTAAGATTCTTGTTAGTGTGGATGAATAGAGATCTTGGAGTCTATGTACATAGATCCCTGAAAGTTGCCACCCAGGTTGACAGTGTTGTTAAGAAGGCATACGGTACGTTAGCTTTTATTGGTCGAGGGATTGAGTTTTGGAGCTACGAGGTCATGTTGCAACTGTACAAAACTCTGGTGTGGCCACATGTGGAATACTGTGTACAGTTCTGGTCACTGCATTGTAGGAAGGATGTGGAAGCTTTGGAAAGGGTTCAGAGGAGATTTACCAGGATGTTGCCTGGTATGGAGGGAAGGTCTTGTGAGGAAAGGCTGAGGGACTTGAGGCTGTTTTCATTAGAGAGAAGGTTGAGAGGTGACTTAATAGAGGCGCACAAGATAATCGAGGAGAAAGTGAGGACTGCAGATGCTGGAGATCAGAGCTGAAAATGTGTTGCTGGAAAAGCGCAGCAGGTCAGGCAGCATCCAAGGAACAGGAGAATCGACGTTTCGGGCATGAGCCCTTCTTCAGGAATGAGGAAGGTGTGTCCAGCAGGCTAAGATAAAAGGTAGGGAGGAGGGACTTGGGGGAGGGGTGTTGGGAATGCGATAGGTGGAGGGAGGTCAAGGTGAGGGTGATAGGCCGAAGTGGGGGTGGGGGGGCGGAGAGGTCAGGAAGAAGATTGCAGGTTAGGAAGGTGGTGCTGAGTTCGATCACTCAGCACCACCTTCCTAACCTGCAATCTTCTTCCTGACCTCTCAGCCCCCCCACCCCCACTCCGGCCTATCACCCTCACCTTGACCTACCTATCGCATTCCCAACACCCCTCCCCCAAGTCCCTCCTCCCTACCTTTTATCTTAGCCTGCTTGGCACACCCTCCTCATTCCTGAAGATGGGCTCATGCCCGAAACGTCGATTCTCCTGCTCCTTGGATGCTGCCTGACCTGCTGCGCTTTTCCAGCAAAACATTTTCAGCACACAAGATAATCAGAGGGTTAGGTAGGGTGGACAGTTAGAGCCTTTTCCCTCAGATGATGATGGCTAGCATGAGGGGACATAGCTTTAAATTGAGGGGTGATAGATATCGGACAGATGTCAGAGGTAGTTTCTTTACTCAGAGTAGTAGGGGTGTGGAATGCCCTGCTGTGACAGCAGTGGACTCACCAACATTAAGAGCATTTAAATGGTCATTGGATAAACATATAAATGAGAATGGAATAGTGTAGGACAGATGGGCTTCAGATTGGTTTCACAGGTCGGTGTAACATTGAGGGCTGAAGGGCCTGTACTGTGCTGGAATGTTCTATGTTCTAGTTCTCTGTGGCCTCTTACTCTCCCCTCCTCCTGTGCAGTCCGTCTTGAGCACCAACCTATGCCTCCTCACTTCCATGGACACTCACCTTCAAACTCTCCTCTCACTCCCAGCCTCCCCCTCCCACTGGTCATTCCAATGGGTACCTCCCTTCCCCATCCTTGCAGCTTCCCTCTGCACACAGCATCTCCCAAGGCAGAGAAAAAAAGCAGCTCTCCATTTCCCATCACTCAGACTTGGCTGTTAGTGCAGAGACAATGCACCCCCTCCCCCTCCCCCCCACCCCCCACACCAATCCTCCACCTCCAGACCCTCGGCTGAAGGACTGGACCTTGACACCCCCAGCTCCTGCACTCGGACTCTCTCACAGAACGTACATCTTGGAGATGGCACACTGTAAATTGACCAGAATGATCGCTGGATTCTAAGGGTTAAATGACAAGGGGAGATTGTACAGATTCTAGTTGAACTCAGAAGGGGTTAAGTCGCGACCTAGTCAAAGTTTGAGACATAACAGAGAACAGACATGGTAAATAGAGATAACTGATTCAGGAGTCCAGGATGGAGGGTACAGTAGCCAGGCATTTCAGTAGCAAAAGCAGAAAACACTTCTACACACCAGGGGTTAGACAGAAACTCAGCAGCATGGTTCCACATCAACTGTTCATTCAGAGATCAACTAATTCCAGTTACGCAAAAGATATTCTGGGATATGGGCCAAAGGCAGATGAATAGATCGACCACCAACTCACCAAATGGTGGATCAGAAGCGAGGATTATTCCTTCTCCTGTGTAACTCAGCGTTGGGGTCAACAGACTGATCCAGAAATAAATCTTTAACACTGTCAGTATAACAATATTGCAAGGAAACGCTAAACTGAGGTTCATATGTCACTGCTTTTATTTCTCAGTTTTCATGACATTTAGCACAAATGTCCTGGGATAAACACAGCCCCTTTCCTAATACCCAAGGTGAAGGGCTGCACCACTGTACAATGTGCAAAATGGGAGAGTAGAGCAGGACTTGCTCCCTAAATCCTCGTTTAATAAATCATTCAGCCAACTCTTTGCCATTGATAGAGGGACATGGATAGGGTAAACGGACAAGGTCTTTTCCCTGGGGTGGGGGAGTCCAGAGCTAGAGGGCACAAGCTTAGGGTGAGGGGGGGGAAAGATACAAAACAGATACAAGGGACAGCTTTTTCACACAGAGGGTGGTGTGTGTGTGGAATGAGCTGCCAGAGGAAGTGGTGGAGGCTGATACAATTGCAACATTTAAAAGGCATCTGGATGGGTTTATGAATAGGAAGGGTTTGGAGGGATATGGACTGGGTGCTGACAAATGGGACTAGATTGGGTTGGGATATCTGGTCGGCATGGACGGGTTGGACCGAAGGGTCTGTGTCCGTGCTGTACATCTCTATGATTAATTGCATGGATGACCGATGTGGATTACTCAGGCTGCATGCTGTGGTCATTGTGGACTCAGATGAAGACACAGCAGATCAGGTCTGCACTTCAGAGCAGTGAGCACATGTGACTCACGGTCTCATCACGAATCCACGGCGAGTTTCTATTCTACCTGTAAGCAGCCCCATTCAGCTCGGGATGTACAGCCACCGGGTCGATGCTAGTCCACTGAGCAGCTGCTGCCAAATACTCTTTGTTCACACAGTTTTTTAAGGTGTCCGGAATGCGGCCTGTAGAAGCAAAGGGACATAGTGAAGGTCACAGGAGCAGCTAAGCTGAGCATCACACTTCAGCCCATCAACAGTCCAAGGCACTGTCAGTCCCCTCCACCCCTAACCCCTTGCTTGATCCACCCGAACCTGCACATCTTTGGACTGCGGGAGGAAACCGGAGCATCCGAAGGGAACCCACACAGACACGGGGAGAATGTGCAAACTCCACACAGACAGTTGCCTGAGGCTGGAATCGAACCCAGGTCCCTGGTGCTGTGAGGCAGCGGTGCTAACCACTGAGCCACCGTGCCACCCCAAACCTCCAAATTTACACGGCTAACTGATCTGTACTTTGACACGTTTCAAAGGGCCAGAGGAATTTCATTTCGAATTGTTAACTACTAAATGCAGCAGGTTTTGATTTAAAGACGGCTAACGAAACAGATCGCTTCAAAACAGCAAACTAGCAGGAAAGGGAAGATCATCACTGTCCTCCAATGCTGCCTGGAAGAGTGGACTTCCAGCAAAACTAGAGCTGCATCTCTATTTCGATCTCAGGATGGCTTTAATTACAATTTCCAAACAGATAAGAAAAGCGCAACACTCCCCTCTTGTGGCAGGAGAAGCACATTGTTGGAAAACAGCAGAGGAACAGCTCAACATAATTCTCTACACCGAGAGTAATTAATCGTACCGCGTTCTCAACAGTGCTCAAAGATTGATCATTTAAATAGTCTTGTAGTTCATATTGAGGCTGTACAGGAGATTGGTTCGGCCACTTTTGGAATACTGCTTTCAGTTCTGGTCTCCCTGCTATAGGAAAGATGTTGTTAAACTTGAAAGGGTTCAGAAAGCTGTTGCTGGAGTCAGAGGGTTGGAGCTACAGGGAGAGGCTGAACAGGCTGGGGCTGTTCTCCCTGGAGTGTCGGAGGCTGAGGGGTGACCTTATAGAGATTCATATAATCATGAGGTGCATAAGGTAAATAGACAAGGTCTTTTCCCCGGGGTGGGGGAGTCCAGAACTAGAGGGCATTGGTTTAGGGTGAGAGGGGAAGATACACAAGGGACCAAAGGGACAACTTTTTCACGCAGAGGGTGGTGCGTGTGTGGAATGAGCTGCCAGAGGATGTGGTGGAGGCTGGTACAATTGCAACATTTAAGAGGCATTTGGATGGGTATATGAATAGGAAGGGTTTGGAGGGATATGGGCCGGGTGCTGGCAGGTGGGACTAGATGAATTTGGGATATCTGGTCGGCATGGACGGGTTGGACCATGTTTCCATGTTGTACAGCTCTACTACCAGTTCACAGTCCTACCTCTCCTCCCGTGTCCCATTCAACCCTCCTTTATGCTTTCTGATGGCATTAGTAGATTCGTTCATTCGACATTCTGAGGCTTTGAAGTCGGGTACCTGTGATAGCTCTGCGGATCTCTCGAGCTGCCTCCTCCCGCACTTCAATGGAAGCCTGTTCACTGTACCAGGCTGTGTGTGGGGTGCAGATAAGGTTTGGTGCATCCTTCAGGGGTCCCTGACTAAAACTAAAAGCAAGAACACAACATTTAAAAACACGGGAAAAACTAACTCCGAAAAGGGACGGAGAAATTAAAAAGGCGGTGTTTTTCAGGTACAGACAGCAACACCGTTCTTCTCCCCCCCAGCAATGCATAGACTTGCTTTTGATTTCCAAAACTTCCCCCTTCAATTCAACCATGCCACAATTTCACACCGCAGACATGTACACAGCTTTAGCGCAGAAGAACATGGTTAACACAGGCTTGTGATCTGCTCTCTCAGTGATGGCTGTGGTTAATACATTGTTAATTTCAAAGATACATTTCTGGTCTTAACAAGTATCTAAACCCGGACAAAATTTCCTTCCCTCCCTTTCGGGATTGCAGCACTGGAGGAAGCTAGCCAATCGTTAGCATCTGTGCCAATCCTCTCTGAGGGTAATTCTCTGAGTCCCATTCCACTAGCTTTTCCCAGAAGCCGTACTCATTTTCTCTTTCTCGATAATTCTTCAACCCCCACTCGGATCTGCCTCACGGGCACTGTACTGCAGACTCTAATCACTTGCTGCATTAAAAAAACTTTATCCAATATTGCCATTGGTTCTTCACCCTCATTCAGGAAGCTCTGGTTCACTCTCTAGTTTCTAAGACTTTGAACAGTTCTATGGAATCTCCTCACTTTCGTACTGCCGCTCCTATTTAGAAAGCACTGGAGCTCCTAGGGCATTTAACCATTTTCACAACCTGCCCTATCATCTCCCACAAATCATGCACAAATACCCCCATGTCCCTCTGCACCTGCACTCTTTATGGATCTGTATCTTTATTTTCCTATTGCCTTTCCTTTACTTTCCAAGGTGCATCACTTCACAGTTCCTTGGATGGAGTCTCACCTCTCACACACCCACCTATTTCAACAAAGTTTCTTTGGACGACCATCAATATTCTCCCGTCAGTTGACAGTACTTCCAAGGTTAGCACCCTCTGTATATTTAGACACTGTCTCCTGCACAACCAAGTCTGTCATGAAAACAGATCAAGCAATGGTGGGCTCCTAGCGCCAAACCGGACTGTGTACTTGTTCCAGACTGATAAGACAACCCATTCTCCACAACTTGTTCCTGACCCTCAACCAATCTTGTAATCATGGTGCCACTTTCCATTCCATTCACAGGCTTTGAGTTTCCTAATTAACCCTTCCACGTTCAGCACGTCAACGACATTACCCCCATCAGCCCTCCTACCCCCAGCAAAAAGACTCCACCCAGTTAATTAAGCCTTGAACAAGTCTTTACTGGCTTTCCTCAATTCACACATTTATCCGAGTAACTATTTAATTGCTTTTCAGATTAGTGCTCATAAATGTTTTCCTACCAGTAACTGGCTTACAGATGGTTTGAACAAGGATGCAGAGTTTGCAATTCTCCAGTCCTTACTCGAGAAAGACTGAAAGATTATTTTTAGAGCTTTCTCAACATTGCTCAGTATTGTCAAACACACCCCATTCCAGCAGCTGGGTCCAAACCTCCCTCATTAATAGCCTCCTCTTTTACTATAATTCAGGTAGCAGCTTCTTCCTTGACAGAGAGAGATGCATAAATTCTCTTCAGGTCCCTAATTAGCTCCCTTCCTCCTTTCACTATTTACACACCTACAGGAGACTTCTGAATTCCTTTGCAGGAAGTCTACCATTTTTTCCTTTCCTCCCCAGATCCTATAAATGTTGTCCGTTCAGCCTGGTTCGAGTGTGTACTGTCAACCTGACATTGCTCACAGAAACGAGAAAGTGGGGACTGGAGATCAGAGTCCAGAGTGTGGCACTGAGAAAGCACAGCAGGTCAGACAGGATCCGAGGAGCAGGAGAGTATAATGAGGCTTGTGATACCCGATTCCTCATTCCTGATGAAGGGCTGTTGCCCAAAGCGTCGACTCTCCTGCTCCTCGGATGTTGCCTGACCAGCTGTGCTTTTCCAGCACCAAACTCTCGACAATGCTCACAGTAACCTTCTCTCTGCTTCATTTTCCTCTCCAGCACTTTTTGGTCATCCAGGAATCCTGGGCTTTGACTATCCTACCTTCCCCCAACATCATGGGAATGTACCTCAACTCCACCTGAATTTATCTTCTCTTTAAAGGCAGCTTATTGTTCCATCATGTCTTGTGGACAAACGTTTGGTCAAATCGCTTCAGACCTGGCCTTCCCCTAATTAACTATTTGTACCCTGGACTCCTCTTTGTCCTGTTCCACAGTAAACCTGAATCTCATTCTCTCATTGTCCAGAAACACTCCTGTACTACTCTGACGCTATCTGTATCTCACCTTCTTTTATGCAGTATTTCCCCTTGCTGATGTTTGGTCTCTCCTGAAGGTGCAGACAAATGCTTATTAGCCATGTGTACGCTCAGGGCATTCAGAGAACTGGAATTTATTATTAAGCAGAATTCGCATGTGGAATCCCAGCAGGGATTACTGACCACAACACACGCCCAGAGTGTTTCTCATGGTCTCCAAACCACTGCGGCTCCAAGGCTATCGACAAAGATGCAACACTGATGAGGAACCAAGTCCTGGCATCTTCACTGATTCAACCATTCACCCATTCATTGGCGAGGGGAGGGGCCGAGGTGCAGTACAGGAAGATATCGTGAGAAAGAAAATAGATCTTGCTCCTCTCTGAACCACCAATCCCCACCACACACAAAATAAAAATTCCCACCCACAAACAAAACTTGACGTGAAGGAAACCAAGCTGCCTTGACCGACCCATGCCCAAAACCATCCCCGTGTGTGGTGACCCCCCGCCCACCTGAAAGGTTCAGATTCATGGACATCCAGAGCTGCCCCTCGTATCCGTCCGTCCTTCAGTGCCTGGCCCAGTGCTTTCTCATCCACCAGCCCCCCTCGTGCTGTGTTCACCAGGAACGCCCCCTGACGCATCTGTGAATTGGATTCACAATCATTACAACAGGACAACACAGGCAGACAGCAGTGAAATAGTCCCATCAACCAAGTTAACACAAAACAGAGCAACTCATTGCACAGTGAATGGGGGCACGCTGGAAAACGTACTGCACTATAAAAAGGCAGCAAGATTCTCTGACGTACAGGTTACTGCTAAGTAAATCAAATAACATGATAAACGTCTGCAATGACACAGAACAGTTACCACCTGAGATGGCAGAAGGAGCCACCCAAACAGTATTGATTTCACTCAAGAATGAGATAGCAGTTAATTCGTTTACACACACAAACAGCAGAGTGTGATGTTCGTGTCATCTAGAACAATTAGGCAATTTTATAAACTATCCCGCTTTTAATTGGGGATTTGGCAAATAATTAAGTATTCAACTAGCTCATTTCAACAATCTACAGAGTCGCAATAAAATATAACAATTCACAGTCTTAATAGATAAATACGATGGAGATGAACTGAACTGAACTGAACAGAATTAGCTTTGTTGTCACATGTATTCACCATGAGTAGAGTGGAATGTTAACAAGTCACCAGTACAGTGCCATCTTAGGTAACTAGGTACAGATACTTCAGCACGAATGCTTAAGAAAAAAAAATTAGAAAAATAAAGATATAAAAGGGCCAGCATTGCAGATGGTAAGAATAAGTTAGAAAAGAGAGAGATAAAAAGTTCAGAACAACAGCCCTTCCAACCCAGTCCACACAGACACCTAGCCTCCAGTCTGCAGCACACCTTGACTCCTGCAAAGGGCTTCACTTTGAGGCAGAGAGACTGCTCCAAAATCACCTCAAGGCCCGAGGTCACCGCTGAGGCCAGGCCGGGCCAAAGGATTGCCACGCGGGCTGGGAATCCAAGTCCGGCGCTGAGGCTGGGAGTTCAGGATGTCACCGAGAAGAAAGAGGAGAGAAAACAAAACCAAAAAAACACAAAGGAGAAATAAAAAGACAGTGGATGAGCTCCGGCTGACGCAGCCTACTCCGCCACCATCTTGGAAAAGTAAGATGGCGCTGACAGTCTATGATGCATATGGACGGCAAGAGGAAGAGCTGGGAGCAAGATAATCATGGCCATCTGACATCACCCAGGTGAAGTAACTCAGTGCTGATATGGGATAGAACCTGGAATCTTCTGCCTGCGGTGACTGAGCCACAGGAAAGCAGCAGATTTTTTTTTGGTTTTCGATTAAATGATACTTTGTCACATGCTCATTGAAGAGCTGCACTGGATGGAAATAGGAGTACAATGGTTATATATTGCTAGAATAATTCTCAACATAGTTGAACTGCCGTGATGGGATTTGAACTATGTTGAATACAAGAAATGGAAATCAGCACCAGAACGTGATTACAGAGCTGTTGGATTGTTGTAAAAAACCATTTGGCTCAGTGATGCCCATGAGGGAAGGAAAACTGCCTTCCATACCGGGCTTGACTCTAGTCACGCACCAACACAGTCAACCCTTAATGGGAAGTATGGCGGCGAGAGCTTCCAAGGTGTTGCACACATTTGAATGGAGTGTTTTTGTGGGTGACGTGCCAACACAGTAATACGCTGGACCCTGTCCCCTCTCTACCTGTTTAATGGTGAAGTCATTGATGAGGTGGTGATTGTGCTCATTCAGGCTGCAGTGCAGGGTCACACAGTCACTGTGAACCAGCAGGTCCTGTAAGGTGCTTATTCTCTGGAGCCCAAGCGACTTCTCCACACCATCCGGCAGGTACGGGTCGTAGAAAATCACATTAAATCCAAACGTTTTTGCCCGCAAAGCCACTGCCTGACCAACACGGCCTGCAACAGGAAAGGGTCACACTTAATGCTTTTTCCATCTCTCATACGTGAGAAATAAATTAGCAACTGGAGAGTAATGGGTGTGGGGGATGGGATTGTGGGGTGTGTGAGGGATGAGGTAGGGGGGGATGGGATGGCAGTGTGGGGGATGGGGGGGGTAAAGTGCAGCGTGGGGAAACGGCTTTGTGGGGGAAGGGAGTATGTGGGGTATGTGGGAATGGTAGGTGTGGGACGGGTGGGATATTTGTACAAAACCAGTGGCGCCAGCTTTGAGTTAAGCTGTGCAGCGTTTGCTGAGCTCAGACTAGGCTTTAATGTTTTGTGTGGACACTATTCCTACTACTGACTACCATCCAGTAGGAAGTAGCTATGAGTAGGACAGGTCCAAATCCAGGTGCAGGGTTGGCAATACAGTCTGATTCCTCCTAGCTACCTATTTCTTCAAGGTCAGAAGTCACGTGACACCAGGATATCGAAGCACTGCCCCTCACTTCACCCAACGTTCCCAAAGCTTGTGATTTCAAATAAACCTGTTGGACGATATCCTGGTGTGTCATGTGACTTTGTCAACCCAGTCCAACACCTGCACCTCCCCAACATGGCTGCTACTTCCAAAAGGCTTTGGCAACATGTTCTGCTTAGCAAACTATTCACATTTGCTCTTTCCTCAATCCTTTAAATTATTGAAAATTACGCATTTTACACATCTTTCATGTATGCCTTAGTATTTTTCTTTCTAATCTGACACAAACCTTTAAATTATTTCCTTCCCTTTTGCAAGCTTGACTCATTCAGGACAGAGGGAAGGGAGGGATGGGCAAAGTGGTCTTCTCAATTTCAATGCTGCTTGTGATAACTTTCAGTTCTGACAGAAAATAATTTCTCAAAGCAACAGCTTTTCCATCCCCTCAACAGATGCTGCCCTGTCCTGCAGAATGCCTCTGTGTTTTCTAGTTTGGAGAACTGATTGCCTTTGCAAAAAGAGAAGGAAAAGCAACTGCTGAGGTAAAGGGGTGGATACTCATGCAACACCACAGTGTCCGTCCATCGTACCCAGGCCAATGATGCCCAGAGTCTCCCCGCGGATCCGAGCCGCTCCTGCAGCAACCTCTCTGATCTGCTCGACGCTCGACACCCTCGTCCCCTCTCGCAAAGTCTGGTGCAGCCATGTCGACCGTCTGTAAAGGTTTAAAATGTGACACAGTGTGGAGTCTGCTGTCTCTTCCACCGATGACGAGGGAATGTTGCACACGGCAATCCCTGTAACACAAAGGGTCACAACATTTAGCATTATCACCACACGCCTGTCAAATGACCACACTTACTGGCAAACCCGATGAAGGGCTCCTGCCCGAAACGCCGACTTTCCTGCTCCTCGGACGCTGCCTGACCTGCTGTGCTTTATCTGCAGTCCTCATTTTCACCTTACTATCAAACCTATCAATCAACTTTGCCAGCAGTATTAACTGAGCTGCAAACAATAAAACAATACTAAACTAAGTTTAAAGAAAGAGATGTTGACAACATCCCGCACAGCTACGCTGCAAGGTCAGGCTTGAAGGGCTGAAGGGCCTGCTCCTGTGCTGCACAGTCAGTCCTTGTGCAACCCTGCAGCCAGAGAGCGGTGAATTGACGCAATTCACTGCCACAGAACGCTGTGGAGGCCAGGTCATTGAGTATATTTAAGACAGAGACAGATCGGTACTTGAGTGTCAAGGGGGGGTCAACGGTTATGGACAGAGAGAAGGAGAATGGGGCTGAGAAACTTACCAGCCATGATTGAAGGGCGGGGCGGACTGGATGGGCTGAATGGCCTAATTTCTGCTCCTAAGTCTAATGGAGTAGTGAGACAGTGAACAGTGCGGGCAGTAACAGGTTTAGCAAACTGATATTTCCAGTCAGTCCATCAAAAGCTTCCACAAAGCAACAGGGTTGGTAGCGGACTTCCCTCAAAGTGCCATAAAGAATAGTTTACACGTACATTCAAAACTTTATCTTCCCTCAATGCCCATTCAGCCACTCTTTGAAAAGTGGGACAAGATCTGGAACTCACCAATCTGTTCAGGATGGGCAGCTAAAATATTTGAACAAGTGACAGAAAGCTCCCATGTACTCCCTACAGTGTGGAAGCAGGCCATTCGGCCCATTGAGTCCACAGTGACTGCCCAAAGAGCATCCCATCCAGACCCAAACCCATACCCCATCCCTGTGACTCTACATTTCCTGTGGCTCCCCACCTAGCCTGCATATCCCTGGAAACTATGGGGCAATTTAGCATGGCCAATCCACCCTAACCTGCGTATCTTTGGACTATGGGAGGAAACCGGAGCACCCGGAGGAAACCCACCCAGAGACGGGGAGAATGTGCAAACTCCACACAGACAGTCACCTGAGGCTGGAATCGAACCAGGGTCCCTGGCTCTGTGAGTCAGCAGTGCTAACCACTAAGCCGTTGTGCTGCCTCGAAAGGGACAGTGTTTTAGGGGAAAGCAATACAGGGGACAAAAGGGAACTAAGCTTGATGGCCTGAATTATTCAATGCTTCTCAGCCAAATCAATAAACAGCTAATACAAACAACAGGTTGGGACAACCTGCAATTTTCAAGCATCTAAAAGAGCACAAATCAGTCTGCACTGTGTGCTAACAAAGTCTCCATCAGCCACTGGACAAGTGCAATGTAGCCAGTAGGACAGCACAGCTCAGTTATTGATTGGCAATCAGCTCGATCCCGCCCCGTCACTCAGCTCGAGCCCGCCCCGTCACTCAGCTCGAGCCCGCCCCGTCACTCAGCTCGAGCCCGCCCCGTCACTCAGCTCGAGCCCGCCCCGTCACTCAGCTCGAGCCCGCCCCGTCACTCAGCTCGAGCCCGCCCCGTCACTCAGCTCGAGCCCGCCCCGTCACTCAGCTCGATCCCGCCCCGTCACTCAGCTCGAGCCCGCCCCGTCACTCAGCTCGAGCCCGCCCCGTCACTCAGCTCGAGCCCGCCCCGTCACTCAGCTCGAGCCCGCCCCGTCACTCAGCTTCTCTGAGTAGGCCACCTTACCTAAGTCTGCAGCTGATTTGATGTCGACATTGTCATAGCCACTGCCAATCCTGACGATAATTCGAAGTGCTTTGAATTTCTCTAGGTCCTCTCGTGTTAATGTAATGGTGTGGTACATCAGGGCACCCACTGCTTCATTTAGTACCTGCAGACAGAGAGAAAAGAAACAAATCCAATCAATTTGGCTTGTTTACCATGCACAGTCAGGTGGACACAGTGTGGGGGCAGTCACACGTCTCCCTCTACCTCGACGTTTGTACAGCTCACCTTTCTGAAAAGTATCTTAATTATCCAATAGCACAAATAAGAAAGAGGCAGGTTTTCCATTGTACAGTGCGAACAAGAAATCTGTCAAAGCAAAGTTAGAAATGCCAAGTTGAAGAACACAAAATACTCTGCATTCTGCAAGGTCTGTTGTGTTGGGGAATAACAGAAGGCTATAGTAAAACGGTTTACCACACTTTCCATTAAATACTCAGCTTACAAAATGGATAATTTAATAACAAAGTTCTCCAAAAGCTCCCCACCGGTCCATCCGGATCAGGTTCCACTCCGTTCCCAATAGTTGGAGTGACTAGAAAACCGCGGATTCGTACCCGGTGCAGCTCAACAAGGTCAGGGTACTCTTCAGTAATGAGACCGAACAGGTACACGCACGCACACAATCCAGAAACTGCAACACCACATTCTGAACTCATCCTTTCTGCCATCCAGCTCCAGTAAAAACTTGCATAAATCTCCATCACCTCCAACGGACGCTCTCCGAACGAATGACAGCGGAAAAAGCAAGAGTGCAGAAATTGGAGGCTTCAGATATATGGTGGCACGGTGGCTCAATGGTTAGCACACCTCACAGCGCCAGAGACCCGGGTTCGATTCCAGCCTCGGGTGACTGTCTGTGTGGAGTTTGCACATTCTCCCCGTGTCTGCGTGGGTTTCCTCCGGCTGCTCCGGTTTCCTCCCACAGTCCAAAAATGTACAGGTTAGGGTGGATTGGCCATGCTAAACTGTCCCCAAAGCGTCCATGGGAAACATGGATAGGGCAGGGGGATGGGAAGCTCTTCAGAGGGTCAGTGTGGACTCGAGGGGCCGAATGGCCTGCTTCCATGCTGTAGGGATTCTATGATTCATATGCACATACGCACAGTGTAGGAGTATTCAGGGAGTTGGCAGCATAAACTGGCTGGGACTGGATGGGCAGAATGGCCTCCTCCCACACTGTGGCAATTCTATGAATATCTTCCATCAGCAGAACATGAATTTAGTGGTAATTGGCAACAGTTAACAATGGTGACATGGAGGGAATGCTTCTTTACACTGAGAGCAGTCAAAATGTAGTGGTGTTAAGATACAGACCCTCCAGAAGGCAGCAGGATAATCAGCTGAGAGAGAGAGAGAGAGAGAGAGAGAGAGAGAGAGAGAGAGAGAGAGAGAGAGAAAGAAAGAAAGAAAGAGAGAGAAAGAGAGAGAATTAGCGGTTGACAGGGCCAATGAGACTCGAGGAGTTGCTCCTCCAGGGACCTGTCACAGGTTACACAGGATCCCCTTGTGCTACAATCATTCCAGGAAAATATCCAAACCCAGGAGTGTTCAACCTGATAGCAAAGTGACCCAGATCATGCCCACAAAGCACATGTATCGTGGTAGCTTATCCAGCTGCTGAAAGTTCCATGCATTACACTTCAATGAAATCCTAATGATAACGCAGAACATACGTTTAAAAATACTGGACACTGGTGAGGCCTCTTCTGGAGTACTGTGTTCAGTTCTGGTCACCCTGTTGTAGGAAAGACATAATCCAAGTGGAGAGGGATCAGAAGAGATTTACCGGGATGTTGCCAGGTAAGGAAGGTTTGAGTTATAAAGAGAGGCTGGATAGGCTGGGACTTTTTCCACTGGAGGGGAGGGGGGGTGATCTTATAGAAGTTTATAGAATCATAGATGGTTACAGACAGGATTAATGGTAGGTGTCTTTTACCTAGAATAGGGATTTCAACACTTCGGGGCACATTTTTAAGGTGAGAGGTTTAAAAAAAAGACCTGAGGAGCTAATTTTCTTTCCACAGAGGGTGGATTGCATGTGGAATGTACTTCCTGAGGAAGTGGTGGGTTGGGTAAAATTACAACATTTAAATGACATTTGGATAAGTACACGAACAGGAAAGGTTTGGAGGGATATGGGCCAGGAGCAGGCAGGTGGGACTAGATTAGTTTGGAATTATGGACTGCTCGAACAGAAGGTCTGATTCCGTGCTGTAATGACTCTGTATTTGCTCTGAATCACCTTGCTTTCTTACAGGCCGTAAGACTGCCAACACTGACCTCACTGAAGGATGGACAAAGAAAATGCCACTGTCCATTTTCTCTCTCAGGGCCAGAGGCTGGTAACATAAGCACAAGACGCAGCCACATTCAGCAATGCTGTTCTGGCATGGCACTCCAATTGAAGGAAACTATCTCAGTGTGGCTGAAGCAAATACAAAACGATGCCAACTTTGCAAGGTGCTCAAGCACGTGGCAAATAATGCTCTTAACCACAGGCTGGTGGCATCAAATAGGAAACAGTCTGACTAGAAAACGTTTCGCAAAGTGTGCAAGTTTTAAAACCACAAAGTCAAGGCACAGAAAAGGTCACTCTACCTCCTGTCAAAGAGACAGCACACAATACTGGTCATACAGTCATCCAGCACAGAACCAGACCCTTCGGCCCAATCAGTCCATGCTGACCATAATCTCAAACCAAACTAGTCCCACTTTTCCTACTCACTTACCTATCCAAATGCCTTTTAAACGTTGTAATTGTACCTGCATGCACCACTTCCTCTGGATGTTCATTCCACACACAAACCACTCTAAAACCTTTGCCTCTCATGTCTGTTTTACATCTTTCTCCTCTCACCTTAAAAATATGCCCCATAGGTTTGAAATTCCCAACCCTAGGGAAAAGATCCTTGCCGTTCACCTTATATACACCCCACATGATTTTATAAACCTCTATAAGGTCACCTCTAACCTCCTACACTCCAGTGAAAATTATCCCAGCCTTTCCAGATTCTCCTTATAACTTAAACTCTCCATTCCCGGCAAGATCCTGGTTAATTTTTTTCTGAACCCTCTCCAGTTTAATAATATCCTTTCTATAACTAGGCGACCAGAACTGGGTGCAGTATTCCAGAACGGGCCTCACCAATGTCCTGTACAACCTCAATGTGACTTCCCAACTCCTATGCTCAGAGGTCTGAGCAATGAAGGCAAGTGTGCTATTCGCTTTCTTAACCACCTGTAATTTCAAAGAATTATATACCTGGACCCCAGGCCTCCCTGTCCTTACACCTCTCTGTAAATTCCTCACAAAGTTATTGTTCCACACTTTTTCACACAGAGAGTGGCTCGCGTGTGGAAATGAAATACCAGAGGAAATGGCATATGCAGGTACAGTTACAACATTTAAAAGATGTTTGGACAGGTACACAAATCGATGGGATTTGGAGGGATATGAGCCAGGAGCAGGTAGGTGGGGACTAGTTTAATTTGGGAAACATGGTTTCTGGTCGACATGAACAAGTTGGATGGAAGGGTCTGTTTCCATGATGGATAGCTCCATGACACTAACTGGTGGCCTGTCCAGAGTGATGTAAGTGCACCTTTTGTGTAATAGATCCTGTTTGTGACTACCCTGGAGCATCCTTCCTCTAGCAGCGCAGAGCTCTTTGTAATCAAGACCACGACCCTCTGCCCTTTGTTTCTTGAAGACCTTGTGCTCAGGCACACAATACACAGTCCTGCTCTTTTTTGAGTCAGATCTCTGTCACTGCTACAACATCATACTCGTGTCTGCAACTCAATCTTATTGACCACTTTCTGCAGATTGATGTACAGGCATCACAGCCCTATTTTAAACATTATTCCTTGCCCTCCCAGTGCTGAACTTACCAAATACTTCACATTCTAGTGTTACGTGTCTCTCCCAATGTCTGCCACACCTTGCTATCCCTGTTTATTACCAGCTCTCAGTTCCCACTCTCCTGCCAAAGTACTTTAAACCATTCCGAATGGCACCAGCGAGTGAGAATGTTCTTACCTTCTCATGTATCTCCTGAGTAGACTGTGCATCACAGAATGCCACTGTTGCAACGTCTTTCAGGACTGGCATCTCCACAGTGCAATCCCGGCCATCCAACAGCGCCACCAAAGGACGCGGGTGCATTGGGCCATTTAAGATCGGAGGACGAATACCTGGGAAGCGAAAAGCACAAGGATAAATGACTGCATCCCCCCGGAAGAAAAGTCAGTTCCTTTCTCGGTGATTCCACAGACGGCCCTGAATCTCTTGCTCTACCACTTTCACCATCCGCTTTCCTGACTGACTCAATTTTAACATTCACGCATCCAAGTGAAAAGCCCCACGGCTGGGAGATGTTGTACACAATCGAGGCTTATACTCCAGTGCAGAAGCAAAGGAGTGCTGCACTGTCAGCGGGCACTTTTGACGAAGCCATTAAATCCATGTTGTATCTTCCCTCCTCGGTGTATTTTAAAATAAACACTCTCCTAACAGCAGGTCACCAGAAAACTCAAAAACAGAAATTTTCCCAAAATAGTGAAAGAAAACGCAACATCTTTACAGTTGGAATAAACTACACTTATTCTGTAATCTGGTGACTTGCAGTTATTATACCACGTTAAAATTTGTATTGTTCTGGTGAGAGACTTTCATTTTCCCTCAAACTGATTCACCACCAACATCACCAGTGACTGACCAGTAACCACCAGAACATTGTTCTCATGTTAAGAGAATATAGGAGGCTGGTTCCTGACATTAGCAAAGTTTGGAAGGACAGAGCATGTACAGCTTGGAAATTGGATTTTGGAAATCAAGTGGAAACTTCAAAAACTTTATTTGCCCTGTGTAACGTTTGAAAAGACTCAGTGACAGTGCTGACCTCTCTGTTGCTCCCGAAGACACTGAGTCTGGAGGAACGAATTCAGGTTGTCTGCTATTTTTATGTCCAGGTGGTAAGTAGGCCTGCACTGCAAGAAGCAATGGTTTGGTCTCAGACCATCCGCCCTATTTTATAGTGGAAACACTTCGGAAATGCTATTAGAGTCATATTACAGCATGGAAACAGACCCTTTGGTCCATGCCGACCAGATATCCCAACCCAATCTAGTCCCAATCTGGCTTTACCCTGATAGTTTCCACTAAATATGGAAGGCACGGGGGCTCAGTGGTTAGCATTGCTGCCTCACAGAACCAGGGACCTGGGTTCAATTCCAGCCTCAGGTGACTGTCTGTGTGGAGTTTGCACAATCTCCTAGTGTCTGAGTGGGTTTGCTCCAGGTGCTCCAGTTTTCTTCCATATTCCAAAGATGTGCGGGTTAGGGTGGATTGGCCATGGGAAATTTCCCCACAGTGTCCAGGGATGTGGAGGCTAGGTGGGGTAGCCATGGGAAATACAGAAATGGGGGGGGGGGGGGGGGGGATGTTCTTTGGAGGGTCAGTGCAGACTTGAAGGGCTGAATGGCCTCTATCTGCACCAAAGGGATTCTCTGAAATTTTATATTTATTCTGACAAAACTGGTAAAATTAGCTGTTAGAATATAAAGCACTGCTCCAACCATGGATACTGCCAGGGTGTCCCTTTCACTCCATCACCCAGGCAGGGCACTCTAACATTATTTCAGAGATGACACCAGCGCCAAAAGCATAACAGCTTCACCGATACACTCTTAAAATCACGTATGTGAGCACTAAACAAGCAACAGCAAGTCGAATACTAAAAGACCAAAGAACATAAGAACATGAGAAATAGGAGCAGGAGTAGGCCATTTGGCCCATCAAGGAGACAGTGAGGACTGCAAATATTAGAGATCAGAGTACTGAAAAAGCACAGCAGGTCAGACAGCATCTGAGAAGCAGGAGAATCGACGTTTTGGGCCAGAGACCTTCATCAGGAATGAGCTGGCCCCTGAAGCCTGGTCCCCCATTCAATACGGTCGTGGCCGATCTTCTCGTGGACTCAGCTCCACGTCCCTGCCCTCTCACAGTAATCCTTAATTTCTTTACTGTTCAAAAATCTAAAATTTGCCTCAAAAACATTCAACGAGGAAGCCTCAACTGTTTCACTGGGCGGAGAATTCACAGATTCACAACCCTTTGGGTGAAGAAGTTCCTCCTCAAGTCCGTCCGAAATCTGCTCCCCGTTATTTGAAGGCCTTGCCCCCTAGTTCCAGTTTCACCCACCAGTCTCTCTCCCTTAGGTCTCCAAGCAGATTGGGTATCTACTACTTTCACTATGAAGAGTGTAGGTCATTGCGAATCACAACTGAATCTGAAGTTGGTAGTTTAGTCACATTTAAGCACTGATGGTTCCTGCAGTCCAAAAACAGACGCTCATCACTCCAGCAGCAGGCAATAAGGTTCAATACACTGCCTATGGCAACGATTCAAATCACAGAGAAACAGAGGCTGGGTAATGAACCAGTTAGAGGGCTACACCACATTTACCCAAGCTGGTCAAACAATCAATGTACTGAACTACTCAAACACTGGAGTCTTCCAAAACTGAAAATGTGGCATCGTTGTAGCAAGAATAAATTGCACTTATTCTTTAGTGAAACAGACCGAGGTACTACACGGTAACTTTCAACAAAATTGACCATCAGGCCAGAAAAAGAAGAAAAACACAGCAAAGGGATTGGGTTTTTAAAACCATCAGCCCTCAGGATAGAGATGGTCATTCACCCATTCAGTCTGCTCAGCCAGTCAATGAGATCACCGTTAATCCGACATCTCCAGCTCCACTTTCCTGCCTTTTCCCAATAATCCATGGTTCCCTTTCCGATTTAAAATCTATCTCAGCCTCGAAATGCTTAAAGACCTAGTATCCACAGCCTCGAGGGTAAATTAGAGCGGAAATTCTCCTTATCTGTTTTAAATGTGCAATCCCTTATTCTGAGGTAATGCCCCCTGGCCCTCGACTCTCCCACAAGGGGTAGCAACATTGCTGCCCCTACTCTGTCAAGTTCTCTCACAACCATGAATGCTTCATTAGATTGGGTCTCCTTCCCTGAAATTCCAACGAGTACACGCCCAACCTACTCAACCCCTCCTCCCAAAATGATCCCTTGATACCAGAATTGAATAGAATTAGCTTCACTGTCACATGTCTTCACCATGAGTACAGGGAAAAGGTTAGGAGTCATCACCTACTGCACCATCTTAAGCCCAAAGGTACCTAGGCACAGCTTCTTCACTAAATATCAGACGACAGAGGAATAAGGAATCCAGCATTTGAGATCGTAGGAAGAAATTCGAAAATAGAGAAAGCTCAGAATAAATATTCTTTCAACCCAGCCCACGCCTGCACCCAAGCTCCAGTCCACGACTCCAGATCGCGACGGGCTTCACCTCTCAGTTCTCGAGCAGGGAGACCGCTCGGGAATCACCTTGAGGCTGGACACCCATGGTGAAGCCACACCGGGCCAAGAGCCCACCATGCCAGGTCAGGAGGACACACCGGGATTAGCCGACATGATTCCAACACAAGTAAACGTTTCTTTTGATAGCAGGCCCAGAATTGTTCACACAATCTGAATAGTGAGTGTTTGTATAGTGTTAGTAAAACAGCCCTACTTCTGTACTCTTCTCCCTTTGAAATAAAGACCATTTTGTTTGCCTTCCCTATTATCTGCAGAACGTGGACGCTAGCTTCGAGAGATTCATGGACAACGAAGCCCAAATCCATCCGTTCTGTAGCTTTCAGCAGTCCTTTTCCAGTCAAATAATACTCAGCTCCTCTATTCTTGCTGTCAAAGTGCATGACCTCATATTTATCCATTTGCAAAGGTCTTGCCCACTCGCTTAACCTGTCGATGTCCCTCAGCAGACTATCTGTGTCATCCTCACCACTTAGCTTCCCACCATACCGATAGGACCAAAGGGCATAGGTCTCATGTTCTATTACTGTGTTATCTGCAAATGTGACTGTGGTACATCCACTTCCCTCACCTGGGTCATTAACGTGTAATGTAAATCATTATAGCGCCAGCACTGCTCCCTGTAACAATCTACTTGCTGAAAATGCCCCCTCTTAACACTATTGTATCAGTCAGCCAATCTATGCCTGCTGATATACAATTTCCAAGACTATGACCATGGTAATTTATCAAATGCCTTCTGAAAATCCAACTATGTTACATCCACTGCTTTCCCATTATCTACCCTGCTTGTTGTCCGCACTCGATAAGTTTGACTAACTTTATCAGACATGAGTTCCCTTCGTGACTCCATGTCGACTCAGAGAGATCATATTATGTATTTCTAAATGCTCGGGCTATTATATCCTTTACAATAGAGTTTAATATTTTAAGGTTTAATGTGAGGTGGACAGGCTAGTTGAGACTATGGGGTGCATGTTGACATTTCACACTTGGATGTAGTGCTGAACACCAATACAGTCACCAACAAAAGTCTCTGACAAGAGCCTTGAGTCCTTAAAATGAAGCTAAGGACTGTTACCCTAGTATCATTCTGCTCAATTGCTTCCACACCCTCTTCACATATTGCTCCTGATGTGTAGTTCCAGAGTTGGACAGTATTGAGGTTTTAGTAGTGATTTAAAAGTTCAACATAATTGCTGCAGTATGACATGTCTCTTCTCGTTAACCTGTATGTTCTTTTTAACCACAACATCAACGGCTTTTACCACCTTCAAAGATGTGAAGCCGCACCAACCTCTGCTTTGGAACCATACCAAGACCTGCACGTCAATGTCACAAACAGAGAGCTGCAGGCTACAGAGACACAAGCAACGCCAAGGGCAGGGCAGATGGTTGGTGGATGGGAAGGAAGACAGGGAAAGTCAAATCAAAGCAGCACAGAATCATAGAATCCTTGCAGTGTGGAAACAGGCCCTTCAGCCCAACAAGTCCACACCGACCTTCTGAAAGGTATCCCACCCAGACCCATTCGCCTATTACTCTACATTTCCCCCTGATTAATGCAGCTAACCTACACATCCCTGAACACTATGTGCAAACCCCACACAGACAGTCGCCTGAGGCTGGTATTGAACCTGGGCTGCGAGGCAGCAGTGCTAACCACTGAGCCACAGTGCCGTGCTGGAAGAGAAAACTGTTTTAATGGGCAAAGTTGAGCTGTAAGAACAGGACAGTGTGCACAGCAGGTACAGGAAAGTCCTGGGCAAATGAAAGAAATAGTTGCTGCCAAGTTTTGTACCAACAGTTCCTATCATATGGCAACAGCTGTGGTCTGAGGGAGACAGTAACAGTGAGGAACGCAATTGCCAAACTGAAGCATTGCTCTACTTGCAAGGAGGGAGGTTTGATTGAGGTTTACAAGATTATGACAGCTTTAGATAAAGTCAGCAAACAAAGCTTTTGCCAGTTTCTGAAGGTTCACAAACTAAGTACATGAGTAGGAAGTGTTTGGAGGGATATGGGCCAGGTGCAGGCAGGCCGGACTAGTTCAGTTTGGGATTACGGTTGCACCAAAGGGTCTGTTTCCATGCTGAATGACTCTACAACTAAGGACGAGTCAAGAAACGTGGCCTGAAAAAAGCACAGCAGGTGAGGCAGCATCCGAGGAGCAGCAGCATCAATGCTTTAGGCATAAGCCCTTCATGAGGAACATTCCTGATGATTTTCCTGATGAAGGGCTTATGCCTGAAACGTCAACTCTCCTGCTCCTCGGATGCTGCCTGACCTGCTGTGCCTTTCCAGCAACACACTTTTCAACTCTGACTCTGCAGCATCTGCAGTGCTCACTTTCTCCTCTATAACTAAGGGACACAGACTTCACACTTCAGGCAAGAGGTTGGGGGTTGGAGGTGTGAGGGGAGGCGCGAGGGGACACGTTTTTTGACATACGTGGAAATGAACTGGTGGACGCAGAAACTAATCAAAGATTTCAAAAGGAAACTGGATGAGCACTTGAGGGAAGAAAACGTGCAGACCTGTGGGAGTTCAGTGGGACAATGGAGCAGACTGGAATGCCCGGAGAGATGGCAGAGACTATATTAACACATGCATTTATACTTCACAACAGTAGATGTTGTGAAGTTTCAAATCACAGCTCCCACATTAGAGGGATCATTGCTGAAATAAAATTGGGATTCAAAAAGCAAACTGAATGAATCTTTTGGTTTCTTTCTTCTATTTGGCTAGTTTTATTTTGAAAGCAAGTAAAGGCGATTGCCCAGATTACACCATCCTTTCCTCCAGCACCTATTAAAATACACATGTCCTCGAACTGAGAGCACAGGAATAGAATCATTAAAAAAAAACATTTCTCGAAACCGTTTGTGAAGCAACTTCTAACACAGGAGTAAATGAGGTCTCTTGCTTCCCACAACAGTGTGGTGCTAACGAAAGCCTCGTTAGCTGTCTGGCTGAGCCTCTGGAGTGCCATATTTCACCTGAAGCAAACAAATGAATCATTACCAGCTGTGGCACTTGCTCCTCGCAAAACAGAACGGAAAGGAATTTGATGCGATTCATGGAAACACGTGGAAACAATACCCAGTATAAAAATCTCAATTAGTCATCATTGCATAACAACACTGCTCGCTCTCCCTGAAACAGCTGTGCGCTTTAACCAGGAAAAAAACCTGCAAGGCCTCTTCCACCACTCAAGTGAAAGGAAATTTTCCTCAATCATTCCATCGTAGGAGGTTTTATTCCACCAGAACGGTTTCATTCCCTCCGAAAGGTACTGGAGTACAGCCAGCATGGAAGGGGCCATAATCATTTCAAGCCTTTAGCAGGGATTGTGGGAGCAGGAACATGTACATAATCCATTATGTGTAACCAATGGGCGGCACAGTGGTTAGCACTGCTGCCTCACAGCGCCAGAGACCCGGGTTCAATTCCCGCCTCAGGCGACTCTCTGTGTGGGTTTCCTCCGGGTGCTCCGGTTTCCTCCCACAGTCCAAAGATGTGCAGGCCAGGTGAACTGGCCATGCTAAATTGCCCGTAGTGTTAGGTAAGGGGTAGATGTAAATGTAGGGGTCTGGGTGGGTTACGCTTCGGCGGGGCGGTGTGGACTCGTTGGGCCGAAGGGCCTGTTTCCACACTGTAAGTAATCTA
The DNA here is from genome assembly GCF_047496795.1 of Chiloscyllium punctatum. NCBI lineage: Eukaryota > Metazoa > Chordata > Chondrichthyes > Orectolobiformes > Hemiscylliidae > Chiloscyllium > Chiloscyllium punctatum. The sequence goes on from NC_092758.1 coordinate 88,122,145, forward strand.
ATCTAATCAAAGCAGGGTACAAGGTATGGCTGACTCCAGTCAGAGTTTCAGAGGTAGCAGGTCACATATAAAAGAGAGCTAAAGATGGGCAGAATGATCACTTTTGGCTCGACTTCAACACAGTGATCTCCGTCTGAGAGAGATGGTGACAGCAGCAGCACGTTGATAACTCTCCTGGTGGTAGTACGTGGTGGAAACTATGCTACTTGCAGTGACAGCATGAATTGCTCAAATATTCTAAAGAATAGAATATTCTTCGGCCGGCACGGTAGCTCAGTGGTCAGCACAACTGCCTCACAGCGCCAGGGACCCAGGTTCATTCCCACCCTCGGGCAACTGTCTGTGTGGAGTTTGCACATTCTCCCCGTGTCTGTGTAGATTCCCTCCGGGCGCTCCGGTTTCCTCCCACAATCCAAAGGTGTGCAGGTTAGGGTGGATTAGCCGCAGAAAACCAGGGTTACAGGGACAGGGCATAGGAGTGGGGTGTTCTTTGGACAGTCTGGGTGGACTCAATGGCCTGTTTCCACACTGTAGGCATTCTGTGACTCTCTACGAATGAACTGGACTAAGTTTCAGTAAAGTTACAGCACAGTGTGTATTTCCTGACAATCTAGACCAGGTTTGTCCAACAGGCAGCCAATCAGCATTGGTCACGTGACCTGCAGAAGATTCCTTTGACCACATTACAGAAGGAGCACGACAGACCGATTTTTTGAAAGACTTTGCAGAACTACTTGGCCAATCAGAGCCAGTTTCCTCCAGGCACTTGTGCTGAGAGTGTATCAGAAGCAAGTGTACTGAGTAGCAACCTCAGACTGGATGGGCAGAAATTACTGGAAAGATTACATAGAGTCACAGAGATGTACAGCATGGAAACAGACCCTTCGGTCCAACCCGTCTATACTGATCTGATATCCCAACCCAATCTAGTCCCACCTACCAGCACCCGGCCCATATCCCTCCAAACCCTTCCTATTCAAATACCCATCCAGATGCCTTTTAAATGTTGCAACTGTACCAGTCTCCACCACTTCCTCTGGCAGCTCATTCCATACACGCACCACCCTCTGTGTGAAAAAGTTGCCCCTTGCTCCCTTTTATATCTTTCCCCTCCTCACCTTAAACTTGTGCCCTCTAGTTCTGGACTCCCCCACCCCAGGGAAAAGACCTTGTCTATTTATCCTATCCATGCCCCTCATAATTTTGTAAACCTCTAAGGTCACCCCTCAGCCTCCGACCCCTCCAGGGAAAACAGCCCCAGCCTGTTCAGCCTCTACCTGTAGCTCAAATCCTCCAACCTTGGCAACGTCCTTGTAAATCTTTTCCGAACCCTTTCAAGTTTCACAACATCTTTCCGATAGGAAGGAAACCAGAATTGCACACAATATTCCAACAGTGGCCTAACCAATGTCCTGTACAGCCGCACCATGACCTCCCAACTCCTGTACTCAATACTCTGAACAATAAAGGAAAGCATACCAATCACCTTCTTTACTATCCTATCTACCTGCAACTCTACTTCCAAGGAGCTATGAACCTGCACTCCAAGGTCTCTTTGATCAGCAACACTCCCGAGGACCTTACCATTAAGTGTATAAGTCCTGCTAAGATTTGCTTTCCCAAAATGCAGCACCTTGCATTTAAACTTCATCTACCACTTCTCAGCCCATTGGCCCATCTGGTCCAGATCCTGTTGTAATCTGAGGTAACCCTCTTCGCTGTCCACTACACCTCCAATTTTGGTGTCATCTGCAAACGTACTAACTGTATCTCTTATGCTCACAACCAAATAATTTATATAAATGACAAAAGGTAGCGGGCCCAGCACCGATCCTTGTGGCACTCCACTGGTCACAGGCCTCCAGTCTGAAAAACAACCCTCCACCACCACCCTCTGTCTTCTACCTTTGAGTCAGTTCTGTATCCAAATGGCTAGTTCTCCCTGTATTCCGCGAGATCTAAACTTGCTAATCAGTCTCCCATGAGGAACCTCGTCGGAAACCTTATTGAAGTCCATACAGATCATGTCCACCACTCTGCCCTCATCAATCCTCTTTGTTACCTCTGCAAAAAGCTCAAGCAAGTTTGTGAGACATGATTTCCCATGCACAAAGCCATGTTGACTGTCCCTAATCAGTCCTTGCCTTTCCAAATACATGTACATCCTGTCCCTCAGGATTCCCTCCAACAACTTGCCCACCACCAAGGTCAGGCTCACCAGTCTATAGTTCCCTGGCTTGTCCTCACCGCCCTTCTTAAACAGTGGCACCACGTTAGCCAACCTCCAGTCTTCCGGCAACTCACCTGCGACTATTGATGATACAAATATCTCAGCAAGAGGCCCAGCAATCACTTCTCTAGTTTCCCACAGAGTTCTCGGGTACACCTGATCAGGTCCTGGGGAGTTATCCACTTTATGCGTTTCAAGACATCCAGCACTTCCTCCTCTGTCATCTGGACATTTTTCAAGATGTCACCATCTATTTCCCTACAGTCTATATCTTCCATATCCTTTTCCACAGTAAACACTGATGCAAAATATTCATTTAGTATCTCCCTCATCTCCTGTGGCTCCACACAAAGGCTGCCTTGCTGATCTTTGAGGGGCCCTATTCTCTCCCTAGTTACCCTTTTGTCCTTAACGTATTTGTAAAAACCCTTTGGATTCTCCTTAACTCTGTTTGCCAAAGTTATCTCATGTCCATTTTGCCCTCCTGATTTCCCTCTTAAGTATACTCCTACTGCCTTTGTACACTTCTAAGGATTCACTTGATCTCCGCTGTGTATACTTGACGTATGTTTCCTTTTTTTTCTTGACCAAAGCTTCAATTTCTTTAATCATCCAGCATTCCCTATACCTACCAGCCTTCCCTTTCACCCTGACAGGAATATACTCTCTCTGGACTCTTGCTATCTCATTCTTGAAGGCTTCCCATTTTCCAGCCGTCCCTTTATCTGCTAACATCTGCCCCCAATCAGCTTTTGAAAGTTCTTGCCTAATACTGTCAAAATTGGCCTTCCTCCAATTTAGAACTTTAACTTTTCGATCTGATAGGAATGACAATTTTGAATTTTCAGAGCACCAACGCTCACGGTGAAACAGGAACTTGGACTGGGGAGGATTTGTGACCATTTGTATGCATGTGTGCTTGTGAATGCGTTTATATGCACGTACGTACTTGTGTACATGTGTGTCAGCCAGTCACAAGGTCAGAAACGGGGATATTTGCTGATGACTGCAAAAGCTCAGCACTATATTGATGCAGTCTGTCTCTACGCTGCTAGATTTCTTTTGAAAGTTCATTCATTCGTGGGATGCCAACAGTGCTGCAGGCCCCAGCTTGTCAGCAGTGTCCATTTCGGAGACCGTTTTTAACTTGATTTGTAAGGAAGGCTGAGCACAATATAGGAGAAAGTGAGGACTGCAGATGCTGGAGATCCGAGCTGAAAAATGTGTTGCTGGAAAAGCGCAGCAAGTCAGGCAGCATCAAAGGAGCTGGAGAATCGACATTTCAGGCATAAGCCCTTCTTCAGGAACGAGGAGGGGGTGCCAAGCAGGCTAAGATAAAAGGTAGGGAGGAGGGACTTGGGGGAGAGGCATTCGGAATGCGATAGGTGGAAGGAGGTTAAGGTGAGGGTGAGAGGCCGGAGAGGGGTTGGGGGCGGAGAGGTCAGGAAGAAGATTGCAGGTCAAGAAGGCGGTGCTGAGTCTGAGGGTTGGGACTGAGATAAGGTGGGGGGAGGGGAAATGAAGGGATGAATGCAGATTTCTCACCTTCACCTCCTTCCACCTATCGCATTCCCAACGCCCCTCCCCCAAGTCCCTCCTCCCTACCTTTTATCTTAGCCTGCTTGGCACACCCTCCTCATTCCTGAAGAAGGGCTTATGCCCGAAACGTCGATTCTCCTGCTCCTTTGATGCTGCCAGACCTGCTGCGCTTTTCCAGCAACATATTTTTCAGCTCTGAGCACAATATATCGGACAATATAAAGTCTACAAGTATAGGAACAGTTCATAGATTGGAGATTGAAAATTACAGCTCTGTATGCGATTATAAGCATTCGTAAGTTTGACGTTCATCAATCAGGGAACCCCTACATTGCTTTAAGTGCCCTTGAATTGATCGGGTCTGGGTGGGATGCTCTTCAGAGGGTCAGCATAGACTTGATGGGCTGAATGGCCTGTGGAGCTTCTATGAACTGTATTGTAGGTATACACCCACCTCCTCAACCCAGGAACTGCAGTGTTTTGAGAAGGCAGCCCAACACCATCTTCTCAAGCACTGTCGGAAATGAGCAATTAATGCTGAGCCAAAATCTCATGAACAAATGCCTTTTTAAAAATCGAGAGCACTCAGCTAGGACACTGAATCTATGACAGATATCCTGGTCTTGAAAGACATATAGCTCAAAGTTACCAGGCCATTCAGAATGCTTACATGATGAAAACAGGGCCCATAAACTTGAATTGTATTCTCTTGAATTCTGAATGTCAGGGAGAGTATCCCCCAGGTGAGTTTAAGGGATTAAAGCAGGTGGACACAGTGAACTATTTCCGCTGGTGGCGACAATGCAGGAGGAGGTACAATCTGGAAATTCAAGCAAGGTCATTTAAGGGTAAAATCAGGAAGCATTCTTTTTCCCACCCCTACACACAAAGGACAGCAGAAATCTGAAACTCTCCCATTCAGAAGGTTGTGGACGCAATCAATTGAGAAGCTCAAAGTTTGTGACTGACAGACTTGCTCGGTAAATGCATCAAAGTGTGTGGGAGGTGGGGTGGGGGTGAAAGCAAGTAAACAGAATGCATTTCAGATCAAAGTTAAAAATCACACAACACCAGGTTATCGTCCGACAGGTTTAATTGGAAACACTAGCCTTCATCAGAAGGAGTGGCAGTCCGAAAGCTAGTGCTTCCAATTAAACCTGTCGGACTATAACCTGGTGTTGTGTGATTTTTAAACTTTGTACACCCCAGTCCAACACCGGCATCTCCAAATCATTTCAGATCAGACACAGTGGGATTGAATGTTGGAACAGATCTACAAAGATGTAGGCCTTTCTTAGGTTGACACGCTAATGCCTTCTGTATCTCTCATCCCCGCACAAGCTGTTCAATTGTAAATCCATTTCAAGGTAGCTCACTTTGAGGAACCATGCACGTATTCTCAAATATTATAGGCTACACCAGCCTTAATCTTGCTTCTACACTGCTGAGGCTCCTCTTCAACTCTGTCAAAGATTCAGCAGGACTTGTTGGGCCGAATGGTCTGCTTCCATAATGTGGTATTTCTATGATTCTGAAAGTACAGCCCGTGAGTTAAACCAGAGCTGCTTTGGCATAATACTCCCCCACTGTCCCATTGGTTCCAAATATTGAAGCAAGGACATGTACTGGCGCTGACACCTTGGCATTCCGGAAACCTCCATAGGGTTAAGCAGACTGGGAGAGTGGCCAGGGAAATGTGTCGCTCAGGCAGAGGCCTGCCCTTGTTTTGACTTGCACACTGGAGATTCCAGTGCCAAAAGGGTTAAGCCGATTTGAAATCTCACCGCAGACAGGAAACCAGAAATGTAATCAGGAGCTCACACAATATTCAAACAGGCCTCTGCATTGTTAAGTAAACAGAACTCTTCCAGACTAGTCAGAGCTGCACAGTCTCCGACATTTCCACACCCTATCCCATCCCATCCCCCCCCTCACAATAGCCACCCCCCAACTACCCTTTCCCCTCCTTCAGCACAGACAGTATTGAAAAGCTGTGATAATGAACAAACTTCTCATTTACAAACTCTGACACTCCAACAGAGGAATGGGTTTTGGGGTTGGGGTGGGAGAGACAATTGTGTCATGTAATCAGATCAGCCAGGGTTCCTAAATTAATGGCTGCTGTTTTTACTGCTCTGATGTCTTTTGCTGTGACTTTTAAATATTTTAAGCCCCCTCCTCCAAAACGATTTAATCCCTTTCCCCCCCTACAAGCTTCAACTTTCCAGGGATTAGTTTCGTCAACTCACCAAGACTCTTTCAGATCAATTTCAAAACTTTGGGAGTTTGGTGTGATTTATAAAGAAAAAGGGAGCAGGATTCTTAAATCAAATACCTACAATTATAATACAAAGCATTTAAGTCCAGTTCAGGAGAAAAACTAAAATGGTCAAAGCTGCATTTTCAGGAGGCTGGAAAGAAAAGACTAATTTGAGGGGTTTTCAGTGTTGCTCACCACCATCTTAGACGAGTTGACACGTTATTTGACATGAAAGGCACAGGACACTTAATAAATGGTGTTGGTTCTTGTGGTTGAGTTTCCCAGGGTTTGGTTCTGAGGTAAACAAAGTTGGAGAGCTGAAAAATATGTTGCTGGTAAAGTGCAGCAGGTCAGGCAGCATCCAAGGAGCAGGAGATATCGACATTTTGGACATAAGCCCTTCTTCAGGAGTGAGGAGGGTGTGCCAAGCATCATTTACTGCATTCACCTGCACCTCCACACACATCATTTACTGCAACCGCTGCACCCGATGTGGCCTCCTCTACATTGGGGAGACAGGCCGCCTACTTGCGGAACATTTCAGAGAACCCCCCTGGGACACCCACACCAACCAACCCAACCGCCCCATGGCTGAACACTTTAACTCCCACTCCCACTCCGCCAAGGACATGCAGGTCCTTGGCCTCCTCCATCGCCAGACCACAGCAACACGACGCCTGGAGGAAGAGCGCCTCATCTTCCGCCTAGGAACCCTCCAACCACAAGGGATGAATGCAGATTTCTCCAGCTTTCTCATTTCCCCTCCCCCCACCTTATCTCAGTCCCAACCCTCGGACTCAGCACCGCCTTCTTGACCTGCAATCTTCTTCCTGACCTCTCCGCCCCCAACCCCTCACCGGCCTATCACCCTCACCTTAACCACCTTCCCTGTCGCATCCCTTCCCTAAAAACCTATCGTATTCCCAATGCCCCTCCCCCAAGTCCCTCCTCCCTACCTTTTATCTTAGCCTGCTTGGCACACCCTCCTCATTCCTGAAGACGGGCTCATGCCCGAAACATCGATTCTCCTGCTCCTTGGATGCTGCCTGACCTGCTGCGCTTTTCCAGCCACACATTTTTCAGCTCTGATCTCCAGCATCTGCAGTCCTCACTTTTCCCCCATATTGGTGAGAGCCTTCTCTATTCCAAGGTATTGCTATTTATTACCTTGGCTACTCAGATGACTGAGAACACAATAGTATAGCAGAGCACATGATGTTGTGCCAAACATGACTCCAAATTAAATTAATCCCTTCTGCCTGCCATATCTCTCCATTCCTTGCATATCCATGTGCTCATCTAAAAGTCTCTTAAACGCCCCTATCATACCTGCCTTCATCACCACCCCTGGCAGCTCATTCCAGACTCCGACCACTCTCTGCAAACCTTGCCCTTCACATCTTTGAACTCTTTTACTCTTCTCCCCCCTCCTCTTCACCTTTAAATGCATACCTCCAAGTATTAGGCATTTCAACTCTCTGGGAAAACAATTCTGACCATCAACACCATCTATGCATCTCATAATTTTATAGATTTCTATCAGGTCTCCTGTCAACCTCCACCATTCCAGGGAAAACAGCCCAGCTTGCAGTCGGACTGATGACTTTCTGAAGGCAGCTGACAAAACAGGAGTTTGGAACGGTGGTGAAGTCGTTGCAGTCCTAAGTGCAACAACTTTTAAGTGAATTGTTGTAAAAGCTTTGGTTCTGCAGGAGATGAGTTGGACCGAAGGGTCTGTTTCCGTGCTGTACATCTCTATGACTCTACAAACCTTCCATCAGAGAAGCAACATTACACCTTGCAAATCAAAACACTGTGTTCCTGAATTCATAAATGAAAATAACTCAAAGTTAAATCTGAAAATGGAACTGGTCATTTCTTTCAGCTCACTGATTTTTCGCCTTCCTAATTCATTGATCTCGATGCTCCCAGACAAGCCCCCCCCTTTCCCAAACATTTGACGGGAAAGCGAGTGGGATAGGTGAGGAGAAGATATATCAGAGACCACGCCAAAATGCCTTCGACTCAGGCAACAATAAGTCGGCTCTGACACAAGTGACATAGGGGCTTGTCTGCGGGGAGTTTGAACATTCTCCCCATATCTGCGTGGGTTTCCTCCGGGTGCTCCAGTTTCCTCTCACAGTCCAAACATGTGCAGGTCAGGTGAATTGGCCATGCTAAATTGCCCGTAGTGTTAAGTGAAGGGGTAAATGTAAGGGACTGGGTCTGGGTGGGTTATGCTTCGGCGGGTCGGTGTGGACTTGTTGGGCCGAAGGGCCTGTTTCCACACTAAGTGATAGAACATAGAACAATACAGCACAGAACAGGCCCTCCGGCCCACGATGTTGTGCCAAACATTTGTCCTACCTTAAGCACCTATCCATGTACCTATCCAATTGCCACTTAAAGGTCACCAATGATTCGGACTCTGCCATTCCCACAGGCAGCGCATTCCATGCCCCCACCACTCTCTGGGTAAAGAACCTACCCCTGACATCCCCCCTATACCTTCCACCCTTCACCTTAAATTTATGTTCCCTTGTAACACTCTATTGTACCCGGGGAAAAAGTCTCTGACTGTCTACTCTATCTATTCCCCGATCATCTTATAAACCTCTATCAAGTCACCCCTCATCCTTCTCCGTTCCAATGAGAAAAGGCCTAGCACACTCAACCTATCCTCGTATGACCTATTCTCCATTCCAGGCAACATCCTGGTAAATCTCCTCTGCACCCTCTCCAAAGCTTCCACATCTTTCCTAAAATGAGGCGACCAGAACTGCACACAGTACTCCAAATGTGGCCTTACCAAGGTCCTGCACAGCTGCAACATCACCTCACGACTCTTGAATTCAATCCCTCTGCTAATGAACGCTAATACACCATAGGCCTTCTTATAGGCTCTATCCACCTGAGTGGCAACTTTCAAAGATCTATGAACATAGACCCCAAGATCCCTCTGCTCCTCCACCTTACTAAGAATCCTACCGTTAACCCTGTATTCCGCATTCTTATTTGTCCTTCCGAAATGGACAACCTCACACTTGACAGGATTGAACTCCATCTGCCACTCCTCAGCCCAGCTCTGCATCATATCTAAGTCCCTTTGCAGCTGACAACAGCCCTCCTCACTATCCACAACTCCACCAATAATCTAATCAGGATGTTTCCCTGCAACAGACAGGGAAACATCCTGAGGCATATTTAAACCAGAGTGCTTTCACAATACTAAAGACAGGACACAGCCATGATCAAGGGTATCAGTTATAAGGAGGGGCTGGTGCTTCTTGCCCTGCAGCATAGGAGGCTGAGGGGTGACCTTACAGAGATTTGTAAAATCATCAGGAGCATCGATAAGGTGGAATAGCAGAAGTCTTTTTCTTAGGGTGAGAGAGCTCTATAGGAGAGGAAATTGATTTAAGGTGAAAAGGAGAAATATTTAAAAAGGGATTGGAGTGACAACTTTTTCACACAGATAGTGGTTCAGATGTGGACTGAGCTGCCACAGGAAGTGGCAGATGCAGGTACAGTTGCGACATTTAAAAGGCATTTGGATGGGCACATGCACTGGAAAGGTTTACAGGGATATGGGCCTAACACAGGTAAATGGGACCAGATCAGTTTAGGGTGACTAGATCGGCCTGAACTAGATTAGATTAGATTAGATCACTTAGTGTGAAAACAGGCCCGTCGGCCCAATAAGTCCACACCGACCCACCGAAGAGCAACCCACCCAGACCCATTCCCGTACACCTTCGACTACGGGCAATTTAGCATGGCCATTTCACCTAACCTGCACATCTTTGGAGTGTGGGAGGAAACTGGAGCACCCGGAGGAAACCCACACAGACACTGGGAGAATGTGCAAACTCCACACAGTCAGTCACCTGAGGCAGGAAGTGAACCAGAGTCTCTGGCGCTGTGAGGCAGCAGTGCTAACCACTGAGCCACCGTGCCATATCACAGTTGGACCGAAGGGTCTATTTCCAGGCTGTATGACTCCACGACTATGACATAACCATTAGTAAAATGCAGCCATAAAGGCCGTACTTAACCACTCGCTCTGTTTGTCTGATGTGAAGAGACAAGGGAGGAAAGTGCTGGCTGGAAAGTCCCTTCCCAAACACTACCCCTTACAGAAGGCTTGCTACCACCAGCATGATAAACCAGACAGAGTTCACTGCAAGTGTTACAGAACTAATCCTCCCAAACGTACTTGCTTTCCTCTCAACCCAATGGCCTTGCTTACATTTAGTTTGTTGAAGGTAGGGCTTTAAAGCAATGATGTGACATTCCACAGACTCAAAACCAGCACCAGGTGGCAGAGGCCAGAAACACGGCCTGTGTAGAATTCCCTGTTTGCTCGTCTGCACCGGTCTCAATAGAGAGCTTAAAATTCACTGGCCTCACAAACCCATCAGTGACTTTTCTCCACCTTCCTCCAGGACTGCAACCACCTATGATTTTTGCAAACTTCTGACTCTGGCATGTTGCCCACTTCCAACCTGATTCCGGTCTAAGATGGTGCATGTGGCTGTCTGGTCTGCAACCTCGAGAATGACGCCCCTTATCCTCCTGTATAAAACGCTGTCATCTGCCTGGACATTGCTTTTAGACTCAGATTTTGCACATTGATGCTCCAATATGTTGCCAGGGGACAGTTTCCTACTTTCAAAGCTGCCAGATAAGTGCAAGTCTGTTATCTGCCATCTTCTCATTTGTACAAAAAAGACTGGTAATTATTGCGGAATCTTCCATTTGAAATGGCCAAACGTTAGTCAACAGCTTGGGCCAAGGCTGAACTTCGGACTTGTACAGATGGCAGCATAATGAAACATATAGCAGGGATACAGACCCTTTGATCAATGTCATCCATGTGAAACAGGTACGAGAGAGAGAGGGAGAGAGAGATGGGGAATAGCGAGAGAGGAGAGAGAAAAGACCTGAATATTCAAGCACAAGAACCTTCACAGCTTATTAAGAGCCCTCTGTTTTCACGTCAAATAATGTCAACTCACTTAAGAAACTACAGCACTGCTCCAAAAGATAAACAGACAATCCATAGGAACTGCACTGCTTTATCTTCACTGAATCTGACTTGTGTGAGATTGCGTTTATTGGTTTTTAATATCTGAAGTAAGTGTCATAATATTGTCTCAAAAACTCAACAAAGGATGGGCTGCACAAAATTATTTAATGTGTAAAACTATGGTCAAGACACAAATACGCATTACACATAAAACACACTGATCACAAGATACAAGGAAACATGTACATTTTCACTTCATAATTTTCGTTGAAAGAATAACCATTTCTGAACCAGGTTCCACTTTTGTCCACAACACTGCTGGCAATGAGTGAAGGTTAGTGCAGAAGCACAGATCAATTGGGATATGGTAGGCGTAGGCTAAAACGGTACATTTCCAACATGGCTTCAGGCATTGAGAGTGACCCAACAAAGAAGCAACTGTGCAGAATCAAGACAGAGGGACAGTGACTCGCACACCACGTCAAGGACTAGACACAGAAGGTGAGAGATTGGGCTGTGAATTGGAAAAAAATAAATCCTAATGAAGGCCAAGATGCATTAAACGGAGTAATCTTAGCATCAGGTTGCGAGAGAGATAAGCACATGTTTATTAATATCTGTGAAATATTTAATTTGAGCATTAAAGCCCTTACCAGGTATTTATTATAAACACATATTGTATTAATACAACACATTCCCGTTGACCTCAGCAAGGTCATTGAAAGTGGTGATGTTAGAGATAAAATGCTTTGTACATTTGTCGCACACTCCTGCAGAGGACCAGCTCTCATTGCTGCTTCACTTGGAATCAAAACTTGACAGAATCTGGGAGTGAGTGACATGTCAAGGCGGACTGAGCTCTACCAGTCTGGTTTTGTTAATGACGACTTGGTAAATGATTTATTTTTCACCAGACACACCCCAGTTGGGGAAGCACAAAACAAGCCCAGGTTTAAAAATCCAACTCAAGAGTAGTAACAACATTTCCTGCCTACTTTGAACTTGGAAACCGAAACCGAAGTTGCTGGAAAAGCTCAGCCGGTCTAGCAGCATCTGTGGTGAGAAATCAGTTACATTTCTCAGGTCAAGTGAGCTTTCCTCAGAACTGTACATCAAACTTGGCTTGATCGGACTGGAGGAGAAAGTGAGGACTGCAGGTGCTGGAGTATCAGAGCTGAAAATGTGTTGCTGGAAAAGCGGAGCTTGATCGGACTTGGCCAAAAAAACCCATCACACCACCTCACAGAAAAGCGTTAGATATCTACCAGAAAGACCATGTCAAAAAGGAGATTCTTACATGAATTGTAGAATCTTACAGTGTGGAAACAGGCCATTTGGCCCATCAAGTCCACACCAACTCTCCAAAGAACACCCGACCCAGATGCACTCCCCTACCCTCTCTCTCTAATCCTGCATTCCCCATAGCCAACCCACCTAGCCTACACATCCCTGGACACTCCAGGATGACTTACCATGGTCAATCCACCCCAACCTGCACAACTGTGAGTGTATGAGAGCATACCAGACTCCCAGAGGAAACCCACGCAGACTCCACACAGTCACCCGAGGCTGGAACCGAATCTGGGTCCCTGGCGCTGTGAGGCAGCAGTGCTAACTACTGAGCTACCATGTCACTCCAACTAAAGCACAGAGCCATGAAGTAAAGACAGCACATTAGCCACGTCCTCCAACTCCCAGCGGCAGTAACCTAGGGCAAGAACTGGTTCCATGGGTACAGTTCCCACAACTAAAACCCTTAAACAAGTAACCGGGGGCGGGGGGGGGGGGGGGGGGGGGGGGGGGGGGGGTGCATAAGTAAACCACCCCAAGCCCATACTGCAGGTGAACCCAGCCCGAACCTCACCCTGCGGCAATTGCCACAAGGTCATCCAACAGGGGACTCAGAACAGTTGGCACAAACAGGAACCTGAGAGTAGATCCCGGGACTAACCTAGCTATGCATAAGCCAATTCTAGCACCTACTTCTCCATTGTGTACTGAACAGTATGAGCTTACATGTATTAACATACACAGAACACGTCTGGAACCTAGTCCAGCTGAACCAAACAAACAGGTACCTAGGGGTGGCACGGTGACTCAGTGGTTAGCACTGCTGCCTCACAGCACCAGGGTCCCAGGTTCAATTCCAGCCTCGGACGACCGTGTGTGGAGTTTGTACATTCTCCCCACGTCTGCATGGGTTTCCTCCGGGTGCTCCAGTTTCCTCCCACAGTCTGAAGATGTGCAGGTTAGGATCAACTGGCCATGCTAAATTGCTCATGGTGTTCAGGGATGTGCAGGCTGGGTGGGTTAGCCATAGGGAAATGCAGCATTACAGGGATAGGGGAAGGGGAGGTGGGTCTGATTGGGATGCTCTCTGGAGGGTCAACATGGACTCAATGGACCAAATGGCCTGCTTCCACAGTCAGAATTCAAGTGATTCTGAAAAATATAATCGGCAACCCAACACCTCAGCTCTGAAGAGGTCATTTGGGCAAATGGTCTCACTTAAACTGGAATGATTCAGCTCAAACAGGAACTGAACAGTTGGGAGAAAATATCCAGTGACAGAAATATTGATGAGGCATTTCAGATAGCAGATAATCAGCATCTACTCCAATGGTTGCACCTCAAAAGGTTCTTCATTAATAACCGTGTTAGGCTGGCCGAGACAGTGACAAGTGTTCTATAAAACAAAGATTTCTTTCATGCTTTTTACAGATCAGGGAGGGTGAACTGGATCATCCTCAAAGCCACAAGTCAACATTTTGATGAAATACACTTGCCCTGGATGACTGCAGCTCCAACAATACTCCTGGACATCCTCCAGGTCCATAATCAGATTCAACAACCACTCCCTCCATCACCAGTGCACAGTGCCACAGATGGTGACCATCTACAGGAGACACTGCAGTAACAGCAAGATTCCTCCAAACCAGGTCACAAAGTCTCCCACCTTGAAGGGGAAGCGGAGGCTACAGAACTCAGCAAAATAAATACTCATGTTCTGAAAACAGTTCACATTACAGAAGGGGAAGCGCTGGAGATCTTAGAAAACAAAGGTGGATACATTTCCAGGATCCTATCAAGTGTACCCCAGGTCGTTGTGGGAAGTTAGGGAAGAAATTGCACAGCCCCCGAGCAGAAATATTTGTATTGTCTATGACCAGGGGCGAGGTACCAGAGGACTTCAGGGTGGCTAATGTTGTGCTTTTAGCTAAGAAAGGCTGTAAGGAGAAATGTGGGAACGATAGACCTGCGGGTCTGACGTCAGTGGTGAATAAGTTGTTGGAGGTTATTATGAAAGATAGGATTGACATGTATTTGGAGGGGCAAGGACTGATTAGGGATAGTCAGCATGGCTTTGAGGGGGGAGAATTAAGCCTCACAAATTTGAGTCTTTTGAGAAAGTAACCAAAAAGACTGATGAGGGCAACGCAATAGTTGTTTACTTGAACTTCAGTAAAGCCTTCAACATGTTCCGCTTGGGGTAGATTAATCAGTAAAGTTAGATCACATGGGAATCAGGGTGAGTTTGCCAACTGGATGTAAAGTTGGCTTGGCAGCAAGAGGCAGAGGGTGGTGGTGGTGCAGAGCTGTTTTTCAGACTGAAGGCCTGTGACCAGCAATGTTCCAAAGGGATCGGTATTGGGCCCACTTTTGCTTGCCATTTAGATGAACGATTTGGACGAGAATATAGGAGGCTAGGTTAGTACGTTTGAGGATGACACCAAAATTGGTGGCCAGTGAAGAAGGTTATCTAAAGATTACGAGGAGATCTTGATCAATTGGGTCAATGGGCTGAGGGGTGGCAGATGGAGTTTAATTTGGATAAATGCGAGGTATTGCATTTGGTGACAAACAAGGGCAGGACTTTACACAATTAATGATAGGGCCCTGTTTTGTAGAACAGAAACAGTTGGGTAACAGGTACACAATTCTTTGAAATTTGTGTTACAGGTAAATAGGGTGGTTAAGGTGTTTAGTACACTCTCCTTCAATGCTCAGACAACTGAATACAGGAGTTGGGCTATCACCTTGAGCTTGCATAGGACATTGGTAAGGCCACTTCTGGGATGCAGTTCTGGTCACCCTGCTAAAGGGAGGATATTAAGTTGGAGAGGGTTCAGAAAAGATTTACCAGGACATTGCCAGGAATGGAGAGGTTGAGTTATAAAACTACGCTGGATAGGCTGGGACTTTTTACAGCAGAGCGAAAGGATGAGAGGTGACCTGACAAAGGTTTATAAAATCATGTGGGGTTTAGATAAAGTGAATGGCAGGTGTATTTTGCCCATGGTGGGAGATCTAGCTGGCATATTTTTAAAGGAGAGAGGAAAAAGATTCAAAAAGAGACATGACAGGCAACATTTTTACACAGTGATTAGTGTGTGGAATGAATCACCAGAGGAAATGGTGGATGCAGCTACTGTTACAGTTACAATATTTAAAATACATTTGGATAAGTTCATGAATGGGAAAAGTGTGGAGGGATATGAGCCAGGAGCAGGCAGGTGGGACTAGTTCTAGACTGGGAATACTACCACCTTCAAGTTCCCCTCCAAGTCACATTTCACTCCAACTTGGAACCACACCACCATTCCTTCTGAGTCAAAGAGTCAAATTCCTGGCACTCCCTCCCCAGCAACAGGGTTTCTACACCCCAAGGCCAGCAGCAGCTCACCAACCTCTACTCAAGGACAATTATAAATAGGTAATAAACGCAGGCCTAGCCAGTGACACGTGCATCCCACAAGTGAATATCAAAACAAAATCAATTTACACACAGTTTTATGCAGGAAGTCATTTTCTATTTGATTTCACCCACACCCTGTTTCAGGCAGTTCTCCAATACTGCAGTCAACAACACACACCCCCAGGTCCAATATTAATGCCACCTTCATTAATTTTTCACTTTCACGATCCATTACACCACCAGAAGCATTAGGAATTTTGAAAAGCTTAAATGCAATGTTAAAATTTTATGTATCCGAAGCAAAAAAATAAAAATGCACATTGTGGATTGTACGGATAATAAATTTGGCAATTGACCATACATCTCTGCTTGGTCAAAGTGAATTGTTATAGCTTGGTCAGCACATGACTCCTGCATCCATTAGCCTCTGTGGAATTCTTGGGGCCCGCAATGCCAATCATCTTCGGAGTTTTACACCACTCATGTTGCCCACTGCCCCCCCCCCCATAACTCTTACCTTCCTTTCCCAAGTGGACTTTTTAAAAGCATCTGGACGGGTATATGAATAGCAAGGGTTGAGGGGGATATGGGCCACATGCTGGCAAATGGGACAAGATTAATTTAGGATATCTGGTTGGCATGGACAAGTTAGACCGATGGTCTGTTTCTGTGCTGTACATCCCGAAGACTCTACGACTGAAACGCCAAGCCTGAATTATGTGGAGGTGCCAGTGTTGGACTGGGGTGGACAAGGTCAGAGGTCACATGACAACAGGTTATAGGCCAACAGGTTTATTTGGAATCACAAGCTTTCAGAGCGCTGGTCCTTCATCAGGTGAAGCTTGAATTGGTAGAGCAAGAACAGGTAAATTCCAGAGATATTTGAGAAGCAAACCTTTGTAGACCCTGGGTAGCATTAAAAATAGAGCAGCGTGACTCTTTCTCAAGCACAGAAAATACTGCCCCAATAACTCCCTACAAAATGTTGCATGCTTCCATAATATTGACCAAACATTAAGTGTGCACATAAATATGTAAATTCTCTTAATAAATAATAAACATTTTCATTCCATTACTCAAAAAGATCATAATAAGTATGCTGTGTATGTGCGCGATTTAACAACTGAAGAACTAAAATCGCTCAATTATTGACATTAGATTCAAACTATTATCTGCTGATCAGACGCAGTCAAAGACTCAATGGTTAATTTTACCAAGAGAGTCTCCTGCTGTTATTGCCTCACTCCAGGGATACTTGAAGGACTTGCAAGTTGATAACCCGTCTGTTGGGCCATGCTACGAAACCAACACGGGGTGGGACTGATGCAAGGTGGACTGTGGGAGCTGGTGAGGACTGCAAATATGGGAAAGTCAGAGTGGATCAAGTGTGGAGCTGGAAAACACACAGCAGGTCAAGCAGCAGAGGAGCAGGGGAGTCCCGTGCCAGGTCAGGACCCTTCACCTCAACTCTCCTGCTCCTCGAATGCTGCTTGACCTGCTATGTTTCCTCAAGCGGTGCTCATTGACTTGCTGAAAGGAAGCAGGTACTTGGCCACACAGTAGGACTGCTTCAGTACTGAGCAATCCTGGGATTCAACCCACTGAATAGTGGTCACTTCAGTTAGTGGGTAACTGAGGAAATCTTGTCAGTCTCTGCCAAGCAACATTAAAATCAACACTGCAACAGAGAACAACAGATCATTAGAGTTAGAGTTAAGATCAGATAGACTCAGAAGCCTTCACAAACATAGGAAATTATCTGCATGTAGTCTAGATAGGGAATATTTCAAAAGACATGAAATAACTTGGGAAAGGGTGTGAAGGTGAAAGATCGGCCATCAGGTGGCTCAGTGGTTAGTACTGCTGCCTCACAGCGCCAGGGACCTGGGTTCGATTCTAGCCTCAGGTGACTGTGGAAACTCCACACAAACATTCTCCTTGTGTCTGCGTGGGTTTCCTCCGGGTGCTCCAGTTTCCTCCCATAGTCCAAAGATACGCAGGTTAGGGTGGATTGGCCATGCTGAATTGCCCATAGTGCCCAGGGATGTGTAGGTTAGGCGAGTTAGCCATGGCTAATGCGGGGTTATGGAGATAGGGTGGGGGGGCTGTCGGATGGGATGCTCTTTGGAGTGTCTGTGTGGATTTGATGGCCTGCTTCCCCGCTGTTGGGATTCTATGATCTCGTGTGGGCCGTTCTCACATTCCTGTGTCTGTTTTGGTACAATAGCAGAGAGGAGAATGAGGCCGTTTCACTCTCATTCTCTCGCTGCCTGAGTGGATTGGGAATTCTGGTCAACACTCATAACAAATAGAATTGCAATCTCTCAATATGCATGCTTCCCAGGAATCAACGTGTCGTAGAGCACTGGCAAAGTATCCATGCAAATGGCTCAACATTTTCATCTTTTTGTGTGAGAAAATAAAAGAATTGGAAGCACGCGAATTCAGCATCACCACAGTATAAAGGGGCTCCTGTGACACAGTGGTCATGTCCCCAGCTGTGGACCAGGAGGCCCAGGCTCAAGTGTCATGTGTTCCAGATGGATGTTATGAAATATCTGCACAGGTTGATTAAAAATACCTAAAGGAGTGTTAACAGCAGATAAATCTTTACATTTTGTCAATGAAGGAACAGCCAACTTAAGTTATTCTGCAAATGGAAAGTTTTTTTAAAGATTGTTTACAGTGTGGAAACAGGCCCTTCAGCCCAACAAGTCCACACCAACCCTCCGAAGAGCAACCCAACCAGACCCAGTCCCCTACATTTACCCCTTCACCTAACACTACGGGCAATTTACCTGACCTGCACATCTTTGGACTGTGGGAGGAAACCGGAGGAAACCAACGCAGACATGGGGAGAATGTGCAAACTCCACAGTCAGTTGCCTGAGGCGGGAATTGAATCCGGGTCTCTGGCGCTGTGAGGCAGCAGTGCTAACCACTGTGCCACCGTGCCGCCCAAACGTTGCCAAATCAAGTCTCCAGTTTGTTCTAATTGCTCCCATTGGGGCTGTGGGTGTGTGGCTCACTTCCTTAGTCTCAGGTACAATATTACTGGAAAGATCTGAACGAATAAGGGCAATTATACAACACAATTAGGACAATGTTCTATACACTCCTGCATTCTCCCGACAAAGCATTTACCATGGCTCTAGAAAAAAAAGATACCTTGCCTTTTACCTAAAAGGTGCAGATTCTGATCAATCTTCATACTTGAGCCTGAATTTTGCCTCTTATTTGTTTGAGTATTTATTTTCTAAAGCTGATTTTGGACTAAAGTCTATTTAAAAGCTCAACAGTCCTCACTGCGTACAGACATGGAAGAGCTCAACTCGGATAGTTCTGGGTTAATGAAGCCGGCCTGCAGCCACCTTGGGTTAGAGCTAAGTCACAAACAGCAATTCCCCCCATCCGCCTCAAAACAGCATTTGTGACTAGCCTGTTAGAACAGGACAGGGCTCAGAGCTGTAATGCCCTCTGAAGGTGAACAACCCTCCTACGTTTTCAGGTGGAGGGGAGAGGATGGAGTAGACAGAGGAAGGGGAAAGGATCGGTGAGGCAAGGTGAGACAGAGAAAAGAAAGAGAGGACTGCAGATTCTGGAAACCAGAGTTTAGATCAGAGTGGTGCTGGAAAAGTGGTGCAGGTCAGGCAGCATCCGAGGAGCTGGAAAATTGACGTTTCGGACAAAAGCCCTTCATCAGGAATAGAGGTAGGAAGCCTCGAGGGTGGAAAGATAAATGGGGGGGGGGGGGGGGGGGGGGGGGGGAGGGAGGGAGGAGAAGAGAAGAGACAGCCAGACAGAGTGGGGGGGGGGGGGGGGAGGGGAAGAAACAGAGGGGGTGGGGGGGGGTGGGGAAGAGACAGAGAGGGGGGGGAAGAGACAGACAGACAGACAAATTACGTTCAAGTTGAATTCTTAAAAACAGCCAGATTAATTAGCCATGCAGTGATTCAGAGTTTAAATACAATTTATTTTTGGTCGCACTCTGGAGATTTCACATTTGAACTGCAATTACACTTTGACCCAAAATTCCATTTCACAAGGAAGTGGAAGTTTGACCATATCCCACACAAGACGATTTGGCTGAGTTGGATAGCACCTCTTTTACCTCTTTCCCCTTTTCGCTGAGTGCTTCACAGCAACTTTTCACAACTGAAGCAAACTCACCCTGCAATTTTAACAGCTGGAAATCAATAAAGGAGAAGAATTGCTCAGGTTCTTGAACTGTCGGCAACTTGCCAAAGGTTGCTTCACAGCCTGTCATCGCGACCATCTTGAAGGATAGGGTCAGCAGATACACAGTAACACCAAGCCTTCACGATCTGAACTTGGAAACGTATCACTGTTCCAGAGTCAGGTGGTTGGAACTGCTTCCCTAACAGCACTGTGGGTTGACCTATCCACTATGGACTGTAAAAGGTGCGTAGGAGTGGTGGGGGGCTGGTACATTTATAACAGGTAAAAGGCATCTGGATGGGCAAGTGAATAGGAAGGGATTAGAGGAATATGGGCCAAATACTGGCAAATAGGACGAGATTAGGTTGGGATATCTAGTCGGCATTGACGAGCTGGACCGAAGGATCTGTTTCCGTGCTGTGTACCTCTACGACTCCAAGGAATGGAGGGTTTGAGGAGCAGCTGGATAGACTAGGACCTTTCTCCCTGGATGTAGGAGGTTGAGGGATGACCTTAGAGGTTTATAAAGTCATGAGGGGCATAAACAGGGTTAATGGTGGGTGCCTTTGCCCTAGGGTTGAGGATTTCAAGCCGACGGGGTATTTTGTAAGGGCAGTTTCAAAAAGACATGAGAGCCAATTTTAAATATTCAGAGATTGGCTTGAATATGGAGTAAATGTCCAGAGGTAGTGACGAGTGAGAGCACAGTTACAACATTTAAAAGATATTTGGATAAGCACATGAATAGGAAAGGTTTGGAGGGATATGGGCCAGGAGCAGGCAGGTGGGACTAGTTTAGTTTGGGATTATGGTCAGCATGGACTGGTTGGACCGAAGGATCTGTCTCCCTGCTGGATGACTCAACAGCGCCTTCTCAAGCGCACTCAGACATGGGCAACAAATAATGGCCTCGACAATGACACTGCCATCACATGAAATAATAAGCAAAAAAGTTAGACTCACTTTCCTTGTGGGGAGGTGACAATAAGTGACTCCAAGTGCCAGCTGTCTGAGGGCAGGGCTGGCAGCAGGAATGGGTTAGAACGAGCTGGGTGTAGAACAGGGAAAGGTGAACTGTACACATATCGTGTAAATCCACCAAAACGCCAACAGCAACAGGACGGACCAAATGGCCTTCTTCTGAAGAGGAGACATGAACATTAGAATGTCCCGACTGGCGCATTTAAAGGGACAAATGTATTATCTTGGAGCTAAGCATCCTATCGACACTGCCCCATCAAGCAGCCCCAGACTCAGCACAGAATACTCTGCTATAACAACAGATCATAGAATCACTGTCGTGTGGCAGCAGGCCATTCCGCCCATCAAGTCCACACCGACTCTCCGAACAGCACCCCACCCACCCTATCCCTGTAAATCCACAGTCCCAATGGCTAACATCAAACCACCACCATCACCCCCCCAGAAAAAAGGGCTAAAAGGTCGGAACTGGGATAATGTGGGAGGAGGGGGAAGTGAGGAAACTGGTGAAGTCCACATTGATGCCATGGGGTTGAAGTTTTTCCTCCAGGTGTTGGGTGGTGCGGGAGCCGCGATGGAGCAAGCCCAGGACCTGCATGTCCTCGGCAGAGTGGGAGGGGGAGTTGAAATGTTCAGTCACTGGGCGGTAAGGTTGATTGGTGCGGGTGTCCCAGAGATTCTCTACAGTTGTGGAAACAGGCCCTTCAGCCCAACAAGTCCACACCACCCCTCCGAAGAGAAACTCACCCAAACCCATTCCCCTACCCTCTATTTACCCCGAACGCACATAACTCTGTTGGCACTGTGGTTGTCTGTTTAGCTAGGTATGTCCCCAGATGTTTCATGACATAAACTTTGCCTTGTGTCCCTGACATTGGTCAAGCTGAGTTAGATTAGAACAGGCCCTTCAGCACAAAAGGTCCACACCGACGCTCTGAAGAATAACACACCAGATGCATTCCCCTACCCTATATATTTACCCCTGACTAATGCACCTAACCCTATGGGCAATTTAGCACGGCCAATTCACCGGACCTGCACATCCAGAGGAAACCCAGGCAGACACAGGGAGAATGCGCACACTCCACACAGGCAGGCAGGAATCGAACCCAGGACCCTGGTGCTGTGAGGCAGCAGTGCTAACCACTGAGCCACCGTGCCATCCATGTTCAGAAGTGCTCTGCGAGTAGGTGTCCTGTCTCCCCAATGTAGAAGAGACAGCATCAGGAGCAACAGGCAGAGTAAATGACATGCGTGGAAGTGCAAGTACAACTCTAATGGATGTGGAAGGCTCCTTTGGGGCCTTGAATGGAGGTGAGGGAGGAGGTGTGGGCGCAGGTTTTGCAATTCCTGTGGTGGCAGGGGAAGGTGCTGGAAAGGGCGTGGACCTGACAAGGTAGTGGCAGAAGGAATGGTCTTTATGGAAAGGGATAGAGGTAGGGAGGGAAATATATCTCTGCTAGTGGAGTCCATTTGTATGTGAAGATGTTGTGATGTATACGGAGGTTGGTGGGGTGGAAGACGGGGGTTTCTGTCCATGGCCAATCCACCCTGACCTGCACAGGTTTGGACTGTGGAAGGAAACCACAGCACCTGAGTGAGACCCACACAGACACAGGGAGAATGTGCAAACTCCACAGAGGGATGTGTGTCAGTGTGACTTTAGAGCATTACCCATGGGTGTGCTGAAAGATGAAAGCTAACCTACACTGTATTTGCCACATAATTCTCACTCCGCTTAGAGTGGACAGACATGTCACTGCAGAATGACAACTGCTGAAAATGTAGATTCATCCCCTGCAGCATTCAGGCCCCCATGACTAAAGTATGAGGCAGATGGGCGGGCTTACTGGGAATTGTGTTTCTCACTCACTGTGTTCTCCTTGACTTACAGCTTTGTTTTCAAGGGTGCGGTATCCAAAGAAGGATATCAGAGAGCTTTTCGGAATGAGCCTAAGAGTTGTTTTCTACCTTTCCATCAATGTTGCTTGGTGACCTGGTTAACATGGGGTTGGAGGTAATTCTGCTCCCATGGAGGAGGAGGGTGGGATAGCCTGATGAATGAGCAGCTCTTTCCCCGTGCTCTCCTTTGATGCATTAATATGGCAGACAAAAAAGGGAGAAATGTGCGCTTCCATGTGTCCATTGGATTGGGATTTGGAGCTGGACACTCGCCGTGATAAATAGCCAATCAGGCGCAGCGTTGAAGGGTCTTGGAGCACTATGCTGCTACAGGTGTAATGGTTATCACGTGCTCCTCAAACGCAAGAGGTCCCTGGTTCAAAACTGGGCAGTCACATTATTAAAGCTGTGGTGAGGGGATGTGGAGCTGGCTGCAAGCACGACTTTGTACTGGAATTGGTTTCTTCAAGTAAAGAAAGGAGGAACCTCTTCAGCCAGAGAGTGGGGAATCTCTGGAATTCACTGCCACAGAAGGCTGTGGAGGCCAGGTCATTGGATATATTTAAGACTGAGGTAGATTAGATTAGATTAGATTACATTACATTACATTACAGTGTGGAAACAGGCCCTTCGGCCCAACAAGTCCACACCGCCCCGCCGAAGCGCAACCCACCCATACCCCTACATTTACCCCTTACCTAACACTATGGGCAATTTAGCATGGCCAATTCACCTGACCAGCACATCTTTGGACTGTGGGAGGAAACCGGAGCACCCGGAGGAAACCCACGCAGACACAGGGAGAATGTGCAAACTCCACACAGACAGTCGCCTGATAGGTTCTGGAGTATCAAGGGGATCAAGGGTTACAGGGAGAAAACGGGGGAAACGGGGATGAGAAACTTATCAGCCATGACTGAATGGCAGAGCAGACTTGATGGGCTGAATGGCCTAATTTCTGCTCCTATATCTTATGGACATTTGTGATTAGGGTTCTTGTGGAAGAATGGTACTGTCCCAAGCCGATTAAACTATAGACTGAGTTGGAGGACCAGGGAGCACCCAAGAAGCAGGAAAATCGATGTTTCAGGCAAAAGCCCTTCATCAGGATTTTCCCGAAACACTGATTTTCCTGGTCCTCTGATGCTGCCTGACCTGCTGTGCTTTTGCAGCACCATTCTAACCTGGACTCTGATCTCCAGCATCTACAGTCCTCACCTTCGCCTGGAGGACCAGGGTTGAAGGCCCATATGCTCCCAGGGTGATCAAACGACAGATGGCCTTGGGAATGCCATTCGAGATATACACACAGTGTTGTTAGGGAGGGAGTTCCAGACATCTGACATAGTAACAGTGGGTCAAGCATAATGCGACAATTGTGATAGGAAAGGAAAAAAAAATCAAAAGTAAACTCAAAACAGCTCAACTTCAATTAGACTGAGTCACAGTATGACATGGACACTGGGCTCCTGTCCTCCACCAACTTAACCTAAATCTCAAGTCAGCTCTCCTCTCAAAATCACTGAACACATGCCGCAGACATGTACTTCCTCAGGCAAGTTACTAGCACGTACATAGACACTTTCCCACAGGCAAACTGCCAGGCACCCCAACCCGGAGGCAAATCCACACACACACCCACTGACAGACAGCTGAACTTTCTCCCTTCAAGGTACTTAACCCTAATTGGGAAGCTGTAATACCTCAATTTGACTTTTCCAGCCAGTGGGTCTGATCTCTGCAAGTGCTCTGGCTGACTGTTCTGTCCCGATTTATTTCCGTCAGCTTTGGGTGGAGAGATTAAAGTGGGCTACACGCCGATTATTCCCATCCTTCCCTTACTTCCAACATCTTCCGCAGGACGTTTCCAAGGCCAGTAAACAAATGGAATTGTATCCAGTGGTAAACTTCCTTTAAAAGGTTAGCTATTGTGATTGTTCCACAATAAATGTGACTGGTCACAGAGAGACAGAGATATCACACAAAGCCCACGTACGACTCTAAACTGCCGCGGTGACTTGGCCTTCAGGCTTCAGTGTTGTACAGGAACGATCCCTTAGACCATCCAACTCAATTACTTTTCTTAGCCAGCAACACTGACTGTACCTCTGCTGGTTTCATCATACCATCATTCCTGACGAAGAGCTTTTGCCCAAAACGTTGATTTTCCTGCTCCTCGGATGCTGCCTGACCTGCTGTGCTTTTCCAGCACCACTCTAATCTGGACTCTGATCTCCGGCAGCTGCAGTCCTCACTTTCACCTTCATCATACCAGCCCGTTCAGTAATCTAATCCAGATAGCACCCTCCAATACCAACTCTACAGATTCCGATTCATCGTGATAGAGGGATGGAGTTTAAAAGCAGGGGAGGTTATGCTGCAGCTGTACAAGGTGCTGGTGAGGCCACACACCTGGGAGGACTGTGTGCAGTTTTGGTCTCCTTACTGGAGAAAGGTCATACAGGGCAAGCTCAGTTATCTGAATGTCAATGATCCAAATTCTGGATTATCCAAACATGATATCTCGGTCCTGTAAAAACGTTATCCGAACAAATTACTCCCTGCCAGTCTCGTTCAGATAATCGGGGTTATTCTGGGACAGGTACTGGAGGGAGCGCAGAGGAGATTCACCAGGTTGATTCCGAAATTGAGGGGGTGACCTTATGACACGAGTCAGATTATACTCATTGGAATTTAGCAGAATGAGGGGGCCTCTTATAGAAAGGTAGAAAACGATGAAGGGAATAAATAAGATAGAAACAGGAGGTTGTTTCCACTGGCGAGTGGAACCAGAACTAGGGGGCACAGCCTCAAAATAAACGGGGGGCAGGTTTAAGCCTGAGTTGAGGTGGAACTTCTTCACCCAAAGGGTTGAGTGTCTGTGGGATTCCCCGCCCAGTGAAGCAGTTGGGACTTCCTCACTGAATGTTTGAGGCAAAGATGGATTTTTGGACAGTAAAGGAGTTAAGGGTTATGGTGAGCAGGTCGGGAAGTGGAGCGGAGTCAATGAAAAGGTCAGCCATGATCTTATTGAACGGGAGAGCAGGCTCGATGGGCTGAATGGCCTACTCCTGCTCCTAGTTTTTAATGTTTTTATACCATCAAGTTCAGTGACACAGCGATATGTAAATAGGGATTCTGTGAATGTCTGAAATGGAACAGGGTTGAAGGATGCTAGATACTGGTTTTTAAATTTAGAAAAAAGCCCAGATGCGGTGATTTCTACTTTAAATTGCAGAGGGACACGGTGCAGTCATCAGATAGGAAAAGTTTAGAGGGATATGGAACAAAAGCAGGCAAATGGGACTAGTTCAGTTTGGGAAATCTGATGGACATGGACGAGTTGGACCGAAGGGTCTGTTTCTATCAATAAACACAACCTGTATGAGATTATGGCCCAAAGGTTTCTAAAGAAATGACAAATAGTTGAATGAATAGAAATGCTGCAGAATTAATTATTTCAGGGTAAATAAGCAAAATGCCCCTGGATAAATGTGTAACCATTTGTTGCTGAATCATGTGCATTTTGCAGCAGATCTAACATAAAAATGTGCAAATTAGGAGCACAAGGAGACCATTCAGCCCCTTGGAAGCCATCCCACCATTCGAGAACATCATGGCTGATCTGATTTCAGCCTCAACTGTACAATCCTGTCGATCATCTGTGGGCTTTATGGCTGCTTTCAAGAATCTAGCTAGAAATCCCACAACACCAGGTTATAGTCCAACAGGATTATTTGGAAGTACAAGTTTTTGGAACGCTGCTCCTTCATCAAGTAGATAGCTACCCGATAAAGGAGCAGTGCTCCGAAACCTAGTGTGCTTCCAAATAAACCTGCGGGACAAGAACCTGTTGTGATTTTTTAAACCTTTGTCCACCCCAGTCCAACACTGGCACCTCCAAATCAAGAATCTAAATACCTCTGCCTTAAAATTACTCAAATCCACAGACCAACCACCCCCAGAAATCACCTCCTTGCCTTGGTCTCAATCAGGAGACCTTTAATTTGTAACCCATATCCCCAACCTACAAGGGAGACAATCCTTCCAGCATTCACCCAGACAATCACCCCTTCACTACTCCAAACTCCACTGAATACTGGTGCAACCTCACCAACCTTTCCCCAGAAAATATCTCCTTTGACTCAGGTACATGTTAATTACCACAGTGAGGCCTGCTTTGTAAAAACCAATGCAAAACTTTAACACTGCAGCCGCAGAATGATTAATGGTGAGGGACCTTTGCCATCCTTACTATTTTCTCATTAACAGATGGGCGGCACGGTGGCTCAGTGGCTAACACTGCTGCCTCACAGTGACAGAGACCCGGGTTCGATTCCAGCCTCGGGCGATGGTCTGCGTGGAGTTTGCACATTCTCCCCGTGTCTGTGTGGGTTTCCTCCGGGTGCTCCAGTTTCCTCCCGCAGTCCAAGGATGTGCAGGTCAGGTGAATTGGCCACGCTAAATTGCTCAGTGTTAGGTGCATGAGTCACAGGGAAATTGGTCTGGGTGGGTTACTCTTCGGAGGGGTGGTGTAGACTGGTTGGGCCAAAGAGCCTGTTTCCACACTGCAGAGATTCTAATCTAAATCTAAAATGATGCCCCCTCGTCAGAACTCAATACTTGCCCTAGAAATGTCCGAGTGAATATAAAACTTCAGAGACATCGGTTGTAAACGGATCCTAAGGTCAGGCCATGAGATCTGACATGTTGCATGGTCTCCAGACAGCCCAAACACACCAATGTAAATTATACAAACCCTGTGCAGTGGGGAATGGGACTCTGCCACCCCCTTCCCACCTGATACACACAATATTCCGTCTCAGCACGTTACAGTGGGTGGAGGAAGTTCCCCTTGCCAGTTTGTACAGCAAAGCCCAACTTCCTCCAGATCAGAACGCCCTTCCTTTGGGAAGCAGATACTAAAAGCCTTGGAACAAAGCCAATTTCTAATTTCTTACACTGCCGTGCTCAATGGGCAATTGCAGCTGCTAAAAAAGACCCAAGACCTTGCTAAGCAAGCTACAGATAATGGCGTTAAAATGCAACCCCCCCCCCACCCACCGCAGACAGTGTGCTGATGGGGTATTGGGCAATTTAAGTAGGGCAGGATACAAATGGCTTGGCATCCTCTACTCTTGTAAGCAGAACAGTTCAGGAGTGTAGTGGAACAGAGGGTCCTTGGAGTTCAGATGCACGGTTCTCTGAAAGTGGAGTCCCAGGTAGACAGGGCAGGGAAGGCGGCTTTTGGCACACTAGCCTTCATCAGTCAGGGCATTGAGTAGAGAAGTTGGAAAGGTATATTGCAGTTGCACAGGATGTTGGTGAGGCCACACTTGGAGTATGGTGTGCCATTTAGGTCACCTTGCTATAGGAAGGATGGTATTAAACTGGAAAAGAGTACAGAAAAACATTCACAAGGATGTTGCCAGGAAGTTATGGGTATGAGTTATAGGAAGAGGTGGGACAACTGGGACTTTTTTTTTCTTTAGAGCAGAGGAGACTGAGGGGGGATCTTACAGAAGTGTTTAAAAGATCACGAGGGGCATGGATAGGATGAACGCACTTTTTTTCCCTCAGGGTTGGGGAATGGAGGACGAGAGGACATCAGTTTAAGATTAGAGGAGAAAAAAATAAAAGGGAACCCGAGGGAAATGTTTTTACAGAGGTGGTACACTTATGAAATGAGCTGCCAGGGGAAGTGGTTGAGGTGGGTACATTAACAACAGTTAAAAAAGGCATTTGGCCAAATACATGGACAGGCAAGGTTCAGAAGGATATGGGCCAAGTGCAGGGAAACGAGGTTAGCATGGATGGACGTTTTGGTCGGCATGGACCAGTTTGGGTCAAAGGGCCTGTCTCTGTGCTGTAGGGACTCTGACTAATTCAAGTGGCAAGTTAGAAATAAAACTCTTTTTATGAAAAAGGACTTAATTCAGCTCTCAGTATCAGTGCACTGCTTCTGGCTTCATTCAGCCTGTTTATTAACTCCAACCCGCACCCTGTAGAATATTAGCCCATGCCTTGACTCAGTGTCAGGTTCAGTCGCTTTTCCCAGTCTCAAGCTTAACATCAGATTCATTTATTAAATATTCAATTACACCTTAGAGTATAGGAGTTGGAATGCGATGTTGAGGTTGTACAGGAAATTGTATAGTCTCATCTGGAGTATAGTGTGCAGTTCTGGTCTGGAAGGATATTATAGGCAAAAGGGGTTCAGAAGAGATTTACCAGGATGTTGTCAGGAATGAAAGGTTTGAGCTATGGGGACAGATTAGACAGGCTGAAATATTTTTCACGAGAGGGTATGAGGTTGAGAGGTGTCCTTATAGAGGTTTATAAAATTGCAAGGGGTATAGATAAGGTAAATGGCAGGTATCTTTCCCCAGGGTGGGTGATTTCATGATTAGGAGGTATATTTTTTCAAGGTGAGAGGGAAAAGATTTAGAAAAGGCACAAGTGGCGTTTTGTGTGAGGAATGAATTTCCCGTGGAAGTGACAGATACAAGTATAGTTACAACGTTCAGTTGCACCCAACCTGGAATATTTTGCAAGGCATGGAAGTGCTTGAAGGGGACAGAGGAGCCTTACACTTAACAGTGTTAGCACTTGCTGGTCAATGTTGCTGCAAACAAACCCAGACTTAACCTCCTTGTACTTGATGGGGTAGCATATATAAACTAGGAACACTTAATCTGATCAACAATGGTGATAGGAGCAAGAACGCTTCACCTCACAAAATCCCAGAAGGAGAGCTAAATACAACTGTTAGGTTTATCTGTAAAATAAAGTGAAAGGATTGCATTTGACATCTCTACAATAAACTGTGTTGCTTAATCTCTCTTTATGTCACTGAATAAAGTGTGCGTGCACATTTACACGTGTATGCACACGTCTATAACTAGTTGTGGCTTCCTGCAGATGTACCGGAGATTCCATTACCTACTAGATTGCCCTTCAAGACTAATGTCAACCTGTTACATGGCTCGTTTGAATTTGGGAATTTTAGTTTGAAGTAATCAGCAGTATTTAGACATGACCTTGTTGTACAATAACCTTAGACTGCGCATATAAAATGAGCAACATCAACAGACCAGTCAAGTGGATAGAGCATCGGCAAATGGAATTCAATCCTGAAAAAAGCATGAAATATACAGGACCTAGGAAGGTAGTGAAGCTCAGGGGGACCTTAGTATGTATGTATCCACAGGGCCCTGAAGATAGCAGGGAGGCAGATCTGGTGACAGAGAAGGCATACTGGCCTTTACGAGCTGAGGCCCAAAATACAACAGTAGGATGACATGCTCGAACTGCATAAAATGCTGGTTCAGCCACAGCTGGAGAAGTGGATGCAGTCCTGGTCCTGCATTGTAGGAAAGAGCAGATTGCACAAAAGGTAGAAGAGAAGAGATTTGCTAAGATGCTGCCTGGGCTAGATGGTCAGAGCTATCAGGAAAGATTGCATCAGCTGGGCTTGGAACAGCTAAGATTGGGAAAGGCCCCGATAGAGATGTACAAGATGAAGGACACCATTGATAGGGTGGCTAAGAAGGCACTTTATCCATTAGTAGATAAGTCAAAACAAAAGAGGTATAGATTTAAAGGAAAAAGGGCTGGACATCTGACTTTAAAAGGAGGGTCGAGGATAATGCTTTATTACACACCCAGTGGTGGGAGCCTGGAACTCAGTCCTGAAGGGATGGTCAAGTCAGAAACTCTAACATTTAAGCAGTAGTTAGATACGCCCTTGCATCGCCATAGCCTCCAGGGCTATGGGAGCACAAGCTGGATCATTGTTGACTGACATGGAAAGGATGGGTTGATGAAAGCACATAAGGGAATCAAACTTCCATGAGATTTCAGGTTAACTCTGCCTTCCATCACTTCCTGTCAAGTGTTGACAGTGCAATTACAGTTGGTGGGTGCGCGTGTGGAAACACAGGTGTAGCGGTGCATGTTCACTTTGTAGAGAAACCAGATCCCAAGCAGAACAAGCTCTTAAATGGAGAGCGTGAGGAGTTAATAAACTACTTCAAACTATGAATAGTTAATATTCTAGAACAGAAGTGCACCCTGTTGGAATATAAAGCCTGCAGTATCATTCAGGGTATCACAGATGATTTTGCTTTCAAAAACAATGCATCAATTGCACCTTATTGATCTTCAAAACCTTGAGTAATCTTTGCTTTCTGGATTGGACTGGATATAACTATTATGATGAAAGTACCTCATACGCGGACCATCAAACCTCTGACATGTCTGCAAAATGGCAACGCAGTCCTTCGGGAAACGTATAGGACTTTAAAAATTCATTTTTTAGCTGTGGAAATTGCCAGCAAGTGCAGCATTTCATGCCTACCCCTAGTGGCCTAGCAAAGGTGGTCAGGGGTGGGGGGGGGAGGTTTCTTCCTGATCAGCTTCAGTCCATATAGTGATAGTACAATGCTATTAGACAGACAACCCCAGAAGTTCAGTCAGAAGGAAGTGAACAGTCGTATGTTCAAGTTGAGACAGTGAGAGATTTAAATGAGAATTGGGAGGTGATGCACCCAGATCCTGTTGCCCATAACTTACAGATCTCCTTCAAGAAACGATGCAGGTATACAAACAAATATTTAATTTTTCACTGAAAAATTACTCATTAAACACAATAAGCCTTCGACAGAATGGATGTTTCTCGAGTTGGTAAGCATATCTCTGGCAGAGCAATGCAGTGTACGATTTGTTTGAGTGTAAAATTGCACTCAACGAACTCTAGATCAATGCATAGTTATGCTGTGAGTTTTACGTCAGATCAGCACTATTATTTCATAGCAGGGCACAATTACCCAAAACACTGATAAATCAGATATCAGATGGTGATATTACTCACTTAGCAAGCCATCTGCACAGTTATTTTAAACATACCTTGAACAATGTTTATTTTTTAAAAATACTGAACAACCATTCACAAATTTACACCATCAGAAAGTGTTACGGAAGGCTCCTCCTCTCTCTCGAGCACACTCTACAACCAATTATTGAAATCAACATTTCCAAGGATTAAACATGCATTTGGAACATCTTTGTACATTTGGGAATACAGTCGGTTCTGATGTAAGGCGTTAGTTCAGTTCTCATGTGATCTCACTTTATAAGAAAATCGCACAATAGCTGAGCCAGTTAAACTAACAGGGCCGGAACCGCATTGTAGCCACAGGCAAGGAAAGCTCACCTTCTACAAATAACAGCCTAAATTCTTCAACTGCATTAAAGCGAACTGGTGTTGAAAAACACGCATTATAGCAGAACTGACTTGTGCTAAAGTAAATCCATCAGATGCACTAAGGCCTGTAGTCAGAAAGATCTGTATGTTATTTTCAAAAGAAAGGTGATAGACCATAAGACACAGGAGCAGAAATTAGGCCATTCAACCCATCGAGTCTGCTCCACCATTCAGTCATGGCTGATACGTTTCTCAAACCCCATTCTCCCACTTTCTCCCCATAACCCTTGATCCCCGTCACAATCAAAAACGAGTCTTTTCCCATCTTGGGTAGAGTCAATGAGCTAGCCTCCACACCCTCCCGTGGCAGTGAATTCTATCGATTTTAACAAAGCATTCTTTTATGAATAGGACAAGTGCATTTTGGTGTTGCTGCAAGTTGCACAAAACCCGCAGCAAGGAACTGACAAGGAAATAAAAATGTGGCTACAAAAAAAAAGCAAGAGCAGGTGAAACTTAATATTTAGTCATAGTCATAGAGATGTACAGCACAGAAACAGACCCTTCGGTCCAACCCGTCCATGCCGACCAGATATCCCAACCCAATCTAGGGTTTTTCTCACTGGAGAAAAGGAGGACGAGAGGTAACTTGATAGAGGTGTACAAGATGATGAGGCACAGATAGCCAGAGACTTTTTCCCCAGGGCCAAAATGTCAATCACGAGGGGACATAATTTTAAGGTGATTGGAGGAAGGTTTAGGAGAGATGCCAGAGGCAGGTTCTTTACACAGGGAGTAGGGGGTTAGTGGAATGCCCTGCCAGCAGTGGTAATAGAGTCAGATACATAAGGGACATTGAAGAGACTCTTGGACAGGCACATGGATGATTGGACAATGAAGGGGATGTAGGTTAGTCTGACCTTCGAGTTGGATGAAAGGCCAGCACAACATTGAGGACTGAAGGGCCTGTACTGTTTCATGCCCTACGAATCAAACCAGGCAAATGCAGTCTCACTGAGTCAGGCAGTGATGGGGAGGGCATTAGAAACGGATGGCACAGTCGACCATGTGAAAGGTTGCACATAGGAAGAAACAACTCTCAACACAATTAACTAGGATTTTCTCTGTGACCTTGGTAAGAACGGTTTCAGTACTGCCATGGCCAGACAGAAACCAGACTGAAGGAACTTCAATACGGAGCTCCAGAAACTTGGGCTTTGATCTGGGCACACTTAAGCACTTGAGAGGTGGAGGACATCAGTCGTTCACAAGGACAGACGCAAGATCACTGGCTGCTTCTAATTTGAGAAGGGGAACAGAGGGTGGGAATGATAGGCAGAGAAAAATCAATCACTATATCCATTAACAAGGAAACCATTAGATAAACTGAGTGGTCAGTAGAATGGAGTGAGGGTGTGGGAATAAAAGGTCAAAAAGGAGAAGAGGTGGGCATTGGAAGGGGAGGATATACCACAAAGCACATTATTGGAGAGTCAACTTATTCCAATAGGCAGTAAGATATCAATTATTGGATTATCACAGAATATCAGAATACATTCCCTGTCAGTGTGGCATTAAAACACACATTTAACAGCACTGAAAGGAAGATCCCTTACTTGGCAATTTGTTTTGAGGAGAATGTGGGGTGAGGGTGTGGGAATAAAGGTCAAAAAAGGAGCAAGAGGTGGGGAATGAGGGGGGGGGGTCAAATTTGCCCAAATACCACAATGCAAACCAGCAGATAAGGTGATAACATGGGAGTGAACTTATCTAACATTTAACAGTACTGACATACAGATCCCTTAAGGTACGTCTTTTAAGAAGAAAAACGTTTTTTTAAAAAAAACGTTATCTAACGTACTCCCAGCGCCCCCCACCCATTCTATTTCAGGAAAGGTTGCTTGAAACGGGATTCATGAGTGGAAGCAGTCAGTCAGTCAGCCAGTCAGTCAGTCAGTCAGCCAGTCAGCCAGCCAGCCAGTCAGTCAGCCAGCCAGCCAATTACCCTCTAGCAACAAACTGCACGAGCCAAACCGTCTGAACCACAGAACTGCCAGATCCTTACATTTAGACACTTTAACCCAATCAGTTAGTATAGAACCCAGCCAGAAAGCAAACATCACCACTATGTACTGAATGCCACTGAAGCTTCAACTCCATTCGTTTCTCTCCCATGTAATCACCTTACCTGCTACTTGCTGACTGTAATATTGCTGACTCCCCAGCGATCAGACAATCCTATCAATTATTGTTGTATTCTCTGCTCTCCCCTCGGATCTGTATCCGAGTGTCACACTGCAGTTTGTATCCCCCTACACAACACTTAAATCACTCCACACTCGATTGACAGAGAGCACTTAGCTCATTTAACTGCTTGTAGAAGTTTTTTTTAAAAAGATCCCTGTGCAAATATTTGACACATGTCCTCAACATTCTATCTTGTGGAGCAGAGTAAAGAAAAACAGAGGGCTTTTATTTTCTAAAAAAAAACACAGGATGTTAAAACCGTATTTACTATCTGACATCTTGGCCTGTAACGGCCGATTGCTTCCCCCCCTCAAAAATAAAAATAAATCATAAGTTTTGAATGATCAGTTTCCCATCATGGCAGCAACATGGTGCCCGACATTTCTGCAACAATAAAGTAAAGTAGAGAGGTCCCTGCCAATAAGCTCCAAGGAGTACACAGAAACCTCTGTTCAAGTCTGTTTTCAAACAGTAGCAAGCCAGCTGCTACAACCCCACCCTGACCTTACCAAGGGAAGGGAAAATGAAATCAATTCCCTTCCCCCCCACCCCCGGCCAACTTACACCCATTGCAACATCAGTACGGTGTATAGGAACACAGCAAACATTTAAAGGGTTGCATCAAAAAGCACAGGAAAGAGCAGCAGCAGAGAAAAAGAGAGAGAGAGAGAGAGCGCGCAAGCAAGAGACACAGAGTGTGACAGCAAGGGAAGGGAGGAACTAACCTTGCATTCCTGTCTTTACGGTTCTCTCCACAGGCTGCTAGGCCAGTTCGGGAAAGCAATGGAGAATGTGCAGTGTGTGTTCCCCACACACACAATACTTCAAGACAAACCAATCAGACACAGACATTATTCAGTGGCAGCCAACCATGACAAAGCTCATTAGCTATACATCTTGCTCTTTTCGTTAAAGAGCCCTGGACTACTAACAGTGAATTTTATTCAGTGGGGTTCTTTTTAAAAAAAAAGAAAGACAAAAAGCCACTAATTCCCATCAGGATAAAGCGCGGGCTAGCCTCCCTCGGGAGAGGTTAAGGAAAAGATGTCGGGAACAGAGCCGTGTATTTGAGGTAATTCACTCAGCCAATCCCAGTGCCTGCTGCCCTGCAAATGAAATAACTACCTTGACCGTCCAGCCCACACAACCTACAGGAATAATTACTGCAATGTGCTGGTATTTACTCAACAGGGAATTTGTAGGTCATTTCTCAAGAGCACCAATCAGTTAAACGAAAACTGCAGAGAGTTCCACAAATTCCCAACTTTAAAATCAAAGAGATCCGAAGGCAAGGCAAAATTAGACCTTAAGTCTCTCATTCAGCAAACCTTGTTAGTGTGTCCCTAAAAACCTGCACATCCTTTTATATCATTCCATTTTTCTCAAAACTCATACAGGAGTGAGAATGACTGAAGGACCATGCAGTAAGTTGGAGGCAGAACTTCACTAGTTTTACAACTCTACTCCAAATTAGATACAGCACAATTTCATTTTCGGGTAAATACAACGCACTACTTTGAAACCAGGCATCAGTTTTATTAGTTGGTTACTTCAGCACACTTCGCCTAAGGGCCCCCACAGACCATGACTGCACTTCTGTATTTACCGATACAGAACAACCTCAGTTATTCAAACGTCAATTATCCAGGTTTTGGATTATCCAAACAAGATCTTAGGTCCCGTAAAAATGTCATCAGTTATCCAAACAAAATACTCCCTGGCCACCTCGCTCAGAGAATCAAGGGTGTTCTGTACAAAGTGATTTCACAAGTGAGAATTGCACTGTTTAGCGGTTGGCGGAGGGAAATATCATCCAATGAATCAGATTTTAAAGGGGAAGGGAAAGGAGCACGGAGTAACTCCCAGAGGAATAGACAGCACTGCTGCCTCACAGCGCCAGAGACTCAGATTCGATCCCAGCCTCGGGTGACTGTCTGTGTGGAGTTTGCACATCCTCCCCGTGTCTGCGTGGGTTTCCTCCCACAATTCAAAGACATGCAGGTTCGGGCGGTTGGCCATGCTCAATTGTTCCACAGTCTCCAGGGATGTACAGGCTAGTTCGGGAAATGCGGGGTTACAGGGATAGGCTGGCGGTGGGGGTGGGAGAGGTCAGTGTGGACCTGATGGGTGAAGTGGCCTGCTACACTGTCGGGATTCTAATGAATTCCCCAAGCCCCTCAGCATCAAGGACAGCATTCTCACCAGTGGGCTGCTATGTGCCACTGGGAAATTAGGCCGAGAGAGTGTTATTTTCAAGGTTGGCAAATAACCTCTGGTGGGAGGGGGGGTAATTTGATGCCACAAAAATGTGCCAGTGGGCAATGTAATGGACTATCACTGAACTTGGTGCATTGGCAAAAGTGAAATTCAACTACTCATCGACCTCTGCAGAGTCTAACCGAACCTCTGTAATTGAGAAGCTGGAACACCAAAACCCAACTGTATGCCCCTTTCTTGTTTAACGCTCCTAATACACGCCCCCCCCCAAAAAAAAAGCACGTGCTCAATGGAGAATCGTTTTTCCAGGAGGAGGGTGGGGCACATGCCTGACCTTCAATTTTTAGATTAGAATCCTCCAACACGAGCTCAACATTGATCCCCTCGTTCATCTGTCTTCATCAAAACAATACACAACGGGTTCTGGTAGAAATATTTTGAAGTCATTTAAAACGCTGCTTTAACAGAACAGTTAACAGGAGCGAAGGAGCTCTGGCTGTGGGCAACCTGGAGTAAAGGAAATTATAGCACGGATTTAGGCCATTCGGCCCTGTGTCTGTGCCAACCCAAAAGAGCGAGCCTTGAAGGTCACAAGACTTCAGGTGTAGGTACTGCGAAAGGGAATCTTATAAAAATACCACTAAGTAGGATACTTTACAAACCCAGGTGTAACAAGGCATGAAGACAATGGGGAGGTTTCTGTGCTAGCGTATCTACCTCTGGGCCAGGCCTCAGTTCAAGTCCATCATCAAGGTTTCTGCCTCTACCACCAAACCAGGCAATGAATCCCAGGCATTTGCCACACTCTGGGCGAAGAGTTTTCCCTCACTTCTCCTGCTAATCAGTCACCTTGATCACTGATCTCTCCAAAAGGCTAACCCGTCTTGCCTGTCCCCTCCACATTATGTGCATCTCCATTAAATCAGCTCCTGCCTGCCCCCTCTGTTCTAAGGTTTATTCAATGTCACTCTGTATCAGCAACGTTCAGGCAGTGTGCCTCCAAATTGTTTTGCGCTCTCTCCAGAGCAATTATGCCCTTCCTGGAATGTGGCGACCAGGACTGCACATGAAATTCCAGCTGTGGCAGAAACCGAGTTTTACCAGTTTTCCTAATTAACCGGTTATACACAGTCAGAGATATACAGCACGGAAACAGACCCTTCCGTCCAACCCGTCCATGCCGACCTGATATCCTAACCTAATCTAGTCCCATTTGCCAGCACCTGGTCCATATCCTTCTAAACCCTTCCTATTCATATACCCATCCAGATGCCTTTTAAATGTTGTAATTGTACCAGCCTCCACCACATCCTCTGGTAGCTCATTCCATACACGTACCACCCTCTGCGTGAAAAAGTTGCCCCTTAGGTCTCTTTTATAGCTTTCCCCTCTCACCCTAAACCTATGCCCTCTAGTTCTGGACTCCAACCCCGGGAAAATAAATTTGTCTATTCACCCCATCTGTGCACTTTATAATTTTATAAACCTCCATAAGGTCACCCCTCAGCCCCTGACATTCCTGGGAAAACAGCCCCAGCCTGTTTAGCCTGTCCCTATAGCTCAAACCCTTCAATCCTTGTAAATCTTTTATGAACCCTTTCAAATTTCACAACATCCTTCCAGTAGCAGGGAGACCAGAATTAAACACACTGTCCCAAAAGTGGCCTCGTCAATAACCTGCAGAGCCGCAACATGACCTCCCAACTCTTATACAGTGGAACCTCGACTATCCAAACATGATGGGAGGGCAATATTTCATCCAGATAATTGATTAAATGCCTTTCCTCTGGGGCTCAGAGGTTTAAAGTCTAGTCCCTATTCAGGAGACTGCAGCAGCAGAGTGCGCGAGAGCCCGCTCCCACCAGCACAAAGCGCACACGGCCCCCGTCCCCTACCCGGGTCATCCAGACTGCACACCAACAATAAGACTGCTGCTGTCTTTGTGAGGTAAGTCTCCAAATAGCACACATACACACGCAGCCCCAGCGCCACACAACTTTACAGTACAAATTCTTGACAGGTCCCATGTTTGCCCTGCACAGGACAATGTTGGAGAGACTATTCCTGGGAAGCGGGGGATGGGGTTCGTGTACACCCCTCTGTAGAACACCAGGGAAAACATGGGAAGAGCACGAGAGCAAGAGCGTGAAGACGGTGCCTGTTTCATCACTCTAAACAAAAGACGCGATCACTGCCGGAAACACGTCTATTGGGACCTTGAGATCTCCTTCGGATAATTGGTATTCGGATACTCGAGTTTCCTCTGTACTCAATGCACTGACCAATAAAGCCAAGTATACCAAAGGCCTTCTTTAATATCCTGTCGAACTGGGACGCCACTTTCAGTGCAGGTTTCTTTGTTCAGAGATGTTACTGCACACCTTTGAAACAGGTGGGTCTTGAACCCAGGTCTCCCAGCGGCAGAGGGGGTTACCACAGTATACAACAGGACCCCTCCCTTTGTACAGCTTCAGCATTATATCCCTGCTTTTGTATTCGGTACCTTGTCCGAAAAAAAAGGAAGCTATTCTCTATGCTTGTAGACCATCGACCGCGTCATTTTCAAGGAGTTGTAGATGTACACTCTGAAGTATCTCTTCCATCCAGCCCTCTCAATATCCTTCCATTTACTGTGCATTCCCTTCCTTGCTTACCCTCCAACAGCTCTCAATTCGGAATTGAATTCTATGCAGCACTTCTTGCCCAGTCAATATACTGCCATTCAAATGATGCTATGTTCTTCACAAAGCAAATACACAGCCATTCCCCATGTCATCTGCAGGTCCCCCAATCACATCTCTCACACTAAGTCCAAATCATTAGCCCCAGGGAACAGCAAAGGTAACCAACACCGATCCCTAATGCATCCCTGGAAACCACCTTCTGTTTGCAGGAACACCAACCATTCCCGCTATTAAGTCAACCTTGGCTCCAGCTTGCCATATCCACTGTACCCTACTGTTACTCTGACTAGTGTACCACCTTGTTAAATGTCTCACTAAAATCCACGTAGATGACATCCACAGCACTACTACGAACAATCCTCACTACCTTCCCGTAATAAAATCCAAATCAAATTAACAATCCCTTCCCCTGCCAAGACCACACGGACGCTCTCTAATCCAGGCCTTTCTAACAGCCTGTCTCTCAGAATCTATTCTAATTACTTGTTCTTTGGCAGAGGCTGACTTTCCTTTTTCTGTTTGGTCTTGTTCACACCCTTTTTAAACAATAGCACACGTCATTGGCTGGTGTCCAATCCTCTGTTACCTCGCCTGTATTTGGAGAGAACTGGGAATTGCTCCTTCAAACATCGGTATTTGCTCCCTCGTTTCCTTGGATGCAATCCCTTTCGGCCCGATGATTAATCCACCCTGGTGAATGCCCATCCCTCGAGTACAACCTCTCACATTACCCCAATTGTTAGTAACAGTTCACATTCTTTCTGTGAGGAGAATGTTAAACAGCCCTCTCTTTTGTGACGAGAGGCAAAATACTCATCAAGAGCTCACTCCACAACTTCCACATCCCACGCACAAGTTATCTTATGGCCCAACCCCCTCATACTATTGTTCACAGACTGAGATTTTACTGGCCAATCTTTGCTCTCAAATTTAAACTTTCCTGGAGTCCTCTAGCTTCTGTGCTCCTCGACATTATTTGGATCTTGCAACTGCCTTCAGCTTTCTTTTCCAGCTTCATAACATGCCGTGTACTTGGAGATAACCAGGTAACTCTACACGTGGCAGTACCA
The DNA here is from genome assembly GCF_047496795.1 of Chiloscyllium punctatum. NCBI lineage: Eukaryota > Metazoa > Chordata > Chondrichthyes > Orectolobiformes > Hemiscylliidae > Chiloscyllium > Chiloscyllium punctatum. The sequence continues at coordinate 88,162,384 of NC_092758.1, forward strand.
CACTTCATCTTGAATGGAAAGGACTGCACTGTGCCCGCAAAATCTCATCCAAAGTCCAAGAAAGTGACCACTCAGCAATCCAGCATGGCACTCTGTGGTAGCTAGACCTGCTGTCAGAAAGGGGGTCAATCAGATCACAGTGCAGAGGTGGTGGGGATGGGCTGGAGGCCTAACATGTCAAACTGAGGGGCTTTACACACACAGAAACCATGCAATGGATACAAACACACAAACTTGGAACACAAATAGGGCTTTGCCCCCATGAACCTGTTTCACTGTTCAATCAGATCAAGACTGGATCTGGTTACTCCATGTTCCCAATAACCTTTCAGTCACTTGCTTATCTACTTCTGCCTTAAGATTGGTCAAAGACGTTGCTTTCCATCAGCTTCTGAAGAGATTTCTGAGGAATTGCAACCCTCGGTGACAGAAACGGTCAACTTGGTCTTAAGTTAGTGATCCCTTGTTGAGAAACAGTGACACTGAACTCTAGATATTCCCAGAAAAGGAACTACCATTTTCTTATCTCGCCTCTTAAAGTCCCCAGGATTTTATACATTTCCATCAAAGGTGCCTCTTACTCAGATTTTTCTTTATTACAGGCCTTTGAAGCAGATTGGACTTGAACCAAGGCCTCTTGGCCCAGAGATAGGGACATTACTACTATGCCACAAGAAACACCTTTTTATTTCAAGTTACAACTGGGGTTTGTACAATACCCTGTTCATTGGAATAAGTTTCCAATGTTAATGAGACGGGGTGGAGGGGTCAGTGCAGACTCGATGGGCTGAATGGCCCACTTCCACACTGTAGCGATTCTCTGACTCTGTGCACTGATGTCACGTGATGTGGATATCTCCCGGTTGAACTGTGCGCTCCTTGAGTGGGAGCCAATTCACAGGAGGGCTCAGAGACCTCCCTTCTACTTGGATATTTTCTACTCAGTCAGCATGGAAACAGACCCTTCTCACCAAAGAGGTTATTACACATCTGGAGCAGGTGGGACTTGTACCCTGGATCAGCAGCAGGAACACTTAACACTACATCGCAAGAACCCCCTCTTATTCTTCTAAAGCAGGTGTAAGCCTCACCTGTCCAACCTTCAGTCATTAGACAACCTACCCATTCTAGGATATTGGTCCTGCACTATTCAGGCAGGTTCCTTACACTGGTCTACCTCCCCTACAACCAGAACAGGTACAAAACCTGCCAGTACACCATGCTCCTCCCCTCCATCCAGGGCCCCAAACAGTCCTTTCAGGTAAGGCAGAGGTTCACCTGCCTCTCTTCCAACCTAGTTTACTGCATCAGGTGCTCCCGACTTGGCCTTCTCTACATCAAGGGGACCAAACGCCAACTCAGGGAACGGTTCATCAAGTATCTCAGCCAGGTCCACAGGGGCCGACCGGATCTCCCAGTCACCGTCCATTTCAATTCCCCTTCCCACTCCCTTTCCGACTTGACTATCCTCCGCCTCCTCCATTACCACAATGAATCACACCGCAAATTGGAGGAATACCACCTCAGCTTCCACCTGGGCAGCCCACAGCCCAGACGACTCAACATTGGAGTTCTCCAATTTCAAATAACCTCCCTTCCCATCCCCCAAGTCCCTCCCACCAACTAGATGCATTCCTCCCATTCACCAACCAGGTCACACCCTCTCCCTGTCTTCACTTATCCCCACTTTACCACTCTGTTCCACCCCCAGCCCCTTTACCTGCAGCTCCCTTTACATCACCCCCCCAGTCCTGAGGAAGGGTTACGCCCGGCACATTGACATCTCCACCTCCTGATGAATTCCCGCCTTGCTGTGTTTAGTTTTTTCTGAAGGAGCTTGCTGCTTACATTTGGGTTGCATTTCAACCCCACGCTCCTGATCAATGGGCACCGCCATGAAGGGAGGGGTGGACAAGTCGACGGGCCTTCTCACGGTCTTGGCCCAGGGCATGGCCTAACTCACCACAAACAGACCCAGAGCACGGGCTGAGGAAGAAGTCCCCCATACTGACTGTTTGCCCCTCTTTTGGGGTTACATCCATGCACGGGTGTTCCTGGACAGGGAGCAGATTCTGCTCACCGGCATGGTCAAGGTCTTTAGAGACCAGGGCCTGGAGTGCACCATCATCCCTGACAATGCTATCTTTATTTAATTCTCTACATTTCCATCCAACTTATTAATTTGCCCTTGACTACAATGTGCTGTCCCAGCGAGGGCTGTTTCTTTATTATTTTCTCCTGTTTGCACAAAAAAGAGCTTTGCATCATGGGGAGCCCCACGCTGTTCCTGTCCTGGGAGTGTTGGATAGTGACAGTGTTGAAGGAAGTTCACTTCCAATTTATTTTTAGTCCAGCTACCGGGAGGGACATTGGGAAGAGTTTCCACTCACTGCCAAACAGCACTGCAGGAACTCAACAACAATTCAAGTTCAGAAACACCAAAGTAATGCACGCGCTGCTTTCTGACAAACTAGGATAAATGGACAGGATACTGACAACTTGTTAATTTAAAGCATCTCAAGGCATTTAACAAGCACACGCTAAAACTTCAACACTGAGTCCAATAAAGGGATCAAAAGCTTGATCAGAGATAGACCTTTTTTTTGAAGGAGTAGAGGGCTCCCAGGAGCTAGAGTATATAAGCTGAAAGAAACAGTGACCACAGAGCGAGCAAATGACCAAAAACGAGGAGGAGGTCTGGCAGCATCTGTGGGGAAAAAAAAAGTTAATATTTCAGGTCTGATGACCCTTCCTCTGCAGTCATCAGTTCTGAGGGAGGGTGACTGCACGTTAACTCTTGACTTCTCTCCACACATGCTGCCAGACCTGCTGAGCTTTTCCAGCAACTTTGGTTTTCTTTTCCGATTCACGGTTGTTTCAGTTTCCCAATCGGGGGAGTCAGTCAGTCAGTCAGTCATTGATCAATGCAAAGGTCTATAAATAGCCTTCAGGCTTTTCAAATAATAAGGGGGCTTTAAAAATGCAAAACTTTCCCTCTTCAACCTGTAGCCGGTGTAGCTGATCAGTTTGACAAGTAGTCCAAGTGGTTCTTCTATAATGCAGCAGTTGTGTGTTCTTGTGCAACCCCACATTATAGAAAAATTGCACTTCGGAGAGAGCACTTAATGTAATCGCATTACAGCCAACACACATTTCAAAAATTCACACTGTAGAAACAGTGTCCCCAATTCAGTAACCGCACAAGAGTAAATTCTAGTTAACGAAAGGTGAGCTGTTGCAGAACGGCCTGTAATAGACTTTTTAAAAAGGTAGGATATTCCATGAACCCCCTTGAAAGCTGATAAATACCTTCGCAGAACATATCGCCAGATTCAATCCGCTAATTCACACCGCTTGTTTGAGAGCAGGAAGATATAAGGCTTGGAAACACAATATTCCCAACAACTGTCTGATAAATCCCAATGCTTCTCCACAGCCAGTACTATCATTTCTACATTCCCAGCAATACAGTCAAAGTGGTAGTGCCGGATTGGGTCAAATTACAGGCCAATCAATGCATGTTGTGATCAAGTCTACCCCACACTCATTACATGGACGTACAAGCAACAAGGCAAATTAAGGCCAATGTCACCCAACGCAGCCGTCTTTAAACATTAGAGGAACCTTGTACACCAGCCTCCCCAATCACTAACAATGCTAATGCCTGGTGATGCATACAAAAACCTCCCAATAATTGCAGGAAGGAACTTTGGAAAATTCCACTCCAATTCCCTAAAGCAATCAAGCAAGTTCCAGGAGATCACGGCTGCCCATCTGATATACTAACGTGCTCATTTGAAACGTTTCAAAGCTCCCAGGGACTTTATCCATTAAATTAGTTCCAGACTTCATACTCAGCCTAATCTCCCACTGGATTAGTGGTGCTGGAAGAGCACAGCAGTTCAGGCAGCATCCAACGAGCAGCGAAATCAACGTTTCGGGCAAAAGCCCTTCATCAGGAATAAAGGCAGTGAGCCTGAAGCATGGAGAGATAAGCTAGAGGAGGGTGGGGGTGGGGAGAGAGTAGCATACAGTACAATGGGTGAGTGGGGGAGGAGATGAAGGCGATAGGTCAAGGAGGAGAGGGTGGAGTGAATAGGTGGAAAAGATAGGCAGGTCGGACAAGTCAAGGAGACAGTAACTGAGCTGCAAGTTTGAAACTAGGATGAGGTGGGGGAAGGGGAAATGAGGAAGCTGTTGAAGTCCACATTGATGCCCTGGGGTTGAATTGTTCCGAGGCGGAAGATGAGGCGTTCTTCCTCCAGGCGTCGGGTGGTGAGGGAGCGGCGGTGAAGGAGGCCCACGACCTCCATGTCCTCGGCAGAGTGGGAGGGGGAGTTGAAATGTTGGGCCACGGGGCTGTTTGGTTGATTGGTGCGGGTGTCTCGGAGATGTTCCCTAAAGCGCTCTGCTAGGAGGCGCCCAGTCTCCCCAATGTAGAGGAGACCACATCGGGAGCAACGGATACAATAAATGATATTGGTGGATGTGCAGGTGAAACTTTGATGCATGTGGAAGGCTCCTTTAGGGCCTTGGATAGAGGTGAGGGAGGAGGTGTGGGCACAGGTTTTACAGTTCCTGCGGTAGCAGGGGAAAGTGCCAGAATGGGAGGGTGGGTCGTAGGGGGGTGTGGACCTGACCAGGTAGTCACGGAGGGAACAGTCTTTGCGGAAGGCGGAAAGGGGTGGGGAGGGAAATATATCCCTGGTGGTGGGGTCTTTTTGGAGGTGGCGGAAATGTCGGCGGACGATTTGGTTGATGCGAAGGTTTGTAGGGTGGAAGGTGAGCACCAGGGGCGTTCTGTCCTTGTTACGGTTGGAGGGGTGGGGTCTGAGGACGGAGGTGCGGGATGTGGACGAGATGCGTTGGAGGGCATCTTTAACCACGTGGGAAGGGAAATTGCGGTGCCATCTGGTGTGTCCTATGGTGGAACTTGTCGCCATCTGGTGTGTCAGCATGGCCCAGTTAATTACATAACTTTTACTTGATCTTATTCTACTCATTCCTCATTTGTAGAGTCAGTAATCAAATAGATCCCACTTCATCTCGAGACCTGCTCAAAGCCAGCAGAAGGGAAGTTCACAACCAGCCACCCTCGGCTGAACTGAAACGCTGGTGAGAAGATAAAACTCAATATGCCAGCATCAGACCTTACTGAGGTTTATGAAACCATGAGGGGCAGAGAGATAACGCGAATGACAAGGGTCTTTACCAAAGGTTAGGGGGGTTCAAAACCAGGGGCGTTCAAAACCAGGGGCATATCCTTAAGGTGAGAGGAGAAAGTTTTAAAAGGACATGAGGCAGAGTGGTTCGAGGGTGGACTGAACTGCCTGAGGAAGTTGCGGATGTGGGTACAATTACAACATTTAAAAGACATTTGGATAAGTACATGGATAGGAAAGGTTTGGAGGGATATGGGCCAAGCACAAACAGGTGGTTCTAGTTTAGTTTGGGATTATGGTTGGCATGGACTGGTTGGGCCGAAGGGACTGCTTCTGTGCTGTATGACTCTTTTCAAATGAAGTCGAACATTGCCCCCTCACCCCTCAAGGATCATCAGACCCTGAAACGTTAACTGATATCTCTTTGCAAATGCTGCCGGACCTGCTGAGCTTTTCCATCAATTGCTGTTTGTTGTTTTGAATATTTTTACTTCACAAACATCAAACAACGTTGGTTTGTCTTAATTTTTATTTGTGCACAGTTTTTGTGGAATGTTTGTATCAATGACTGCGTCCCTCATTGTCCTTGAGGTGGTGGCAAGGTCTTGAACCACTGCAGTCTCTTTCGTTTAGGTAACTCCACGTTGCTGTTAAAGAGGGAGATCATGCGATCTGGAGCCAACTTTCATTGCATCGTCAAACTTTTAACAATCGGTTGAACAACCCTCGAGGATTCTCCTGGAGTCTGCATCAATGAAAGGAGGATCCCGAGAACACGGGTGCAAACAACCAGATGGAAGAAAGAAATACTCAGGAATTAGAAACGTGCTTTTCACTTTTTTGGACACCTGCGTTTATATGTTTTACAGTGACTAGGGGCCAAGACGTTGCAACTGAGTAATGAAGTCCATTTCTTTTCCAACTGGCACAGCATAAGGTGGCACGGTGGCTCAGGGGTTAGCATTGCTGCCTCTCAGCGCCAGAGACCTGGGTTCGATTCCTGCCCTGGGCGACTGTGTGTGGAGTTTGCACATTCTCCCTGTGTCTGTGTGGGTTTCCTCGGAGTGCTCCAGTTTCCTCCCACAGTCCAAAGATGTGCGGGTTAAGGGGATTTGGCCATGCTAAATTGCCCGTAGTGTTAGGGGAATGCATCTGGTGGGTTATTCTTCAGAGCGTTGGTGTGGACCTTTTGGGCTGAAGGGCCTGTTCTAATCTAACTCAGCTTGACCAATGTCAGGGACACCAGGCAAAGTTTATGTCATGAAACGTTTCGGGACATACCCAGCTAAACAGACAACCATACTGCACCGAATGTCTTACTCAGAATACTATATTGACATAAAGCACAACGCTACACTCAAGTCTTTGAATTAGACACAGCAGTGCACTCACCAAAAGATCAGTTTATATGGCGAAAATGTTCCAGTCCACTGAGTCTATTTCCAAAACACCAATCCGATCAGCTCCCGGTTACAACAGTACAGCGCTCCATTTACAGCTCTTTAGCTTTGCTTTCGACATCAAAGTAACATACAGAGGATGGCACCAAAACCACCTCACAAAACTGAAGGCAATGAAAAGCCTGTTAATGGTTGAAATGATATTAGCCTCCAGGTGATTAGGGAGAGGCTGAACAGGCTGGGGCTGTTTTCCCTGGAGCGTTGGAGGCTGAGGGGGGACCTTATAGAGGTTTACAAAATCATGAGGGGGCATGGATAGGGTGAATAGGCAAAGTCTTTTCCCTGGGGTCAGGGGAGTCCAGAACTAGAGGGCGTAGGTTCAGGGTGAGAGGGGAAAGATATAAAAGAGACCTAAGGGGCAACGTTTTCACACAGAGGGTGGTGTGTGTATGGAATGAGCTGCCAGAGAAAGTGGTGATACCTTTTAAATGTTGCAATTGTATCTGGATGGGTATATGAATAAGAAGGGTTTGGAGGGATATGGGCCGGGTGCTGGCAGGTGGAACTAGATTGGGTTGGGATATCTGGTCGGCATGGACGAGTTGGACCGAAGGGTCTGTTTCCATGCTGTACATCTCTATGACTCTATAAACCCTTCCTATTCATATAACCATCCAAATGCCTTTTCAATGTTGGCATTGTACCAGGCTCCATCACTCCCTCTGGCAGCTCATTCCATACACGTACCACCCTCTGTGGGAAAAAGTTGCCCTTTAGGTCTCTTTTATATCTTTCCCCTCTCACCCTAAACCTACACCCTCTAGTTCTGGACTCCCCGACCCCAGGGAAAAGACTTTGTCTATTTATCCTATCCATGCCCCTCTTAATTTTGTAAACCTCTATAAACTCGCCCCTCAGCCTCCGATGCTCCAGGGAAAACAGCCCCGGCCTATTTAGCCTCTCCCTATAAAAAGTTCAGATTCTCCAACCCTGGCAACATCCTTGTAAATCTTTTCTAAACCCTTTCAAGATTCACAACATCTTTCCGATAGGAAGGAGACCAGAATTGCACACAATATTCCAACAGTGGCCTAACCAATGTCCTGTACAGCCGCAACACAACCTCCCAACTCCTGTACTCAGTACTCTGACCAATATAAAGGAAAGCATACCAAATGCCGCCTTCACTATCCTATCTACCTGCGACTGTAGCTTGCTCTCTCTCTTCACGGATGCTATCTGACCTCCTGTGATCTCCAGATTTCTTGATTTCAGCACAGGTTCCAAAATCTGCAGTAACTTGCTCCTAAATAATTTGCCTTCATGCCATTGGCTGAGCGATAAGTACTGAGCAGGACAACTTCCCTGTTCCTTTTTTTGGGTTGGGCCATATCTTCTATCCTTCAGTGCAGACGGAATCCATTTTTTAAAAAAAATGGGACATTTTGATTGATGCATCTTCTCACAAACCCCCCCCCCCTTAGCTCAGGGTCACTGACAGAGCTAAAACCTTCGAGCTGGGGAGGTGAGGGTGCCTCACAAAACTGAGACTGACTTTGTAGGTGAGGTGAACGTGGTTAGTGCAAGCCTGATTATTTAGATTCCATTGTAAGCAGTCTGCACCCACTTGCTTGTTGGTGAAGTTATCAATAGAGCTGGAGACAGCAAGGACTGCAGAGGCTGAAAACCAGAGCCAATAGGTGTGAGGACGGAAAAGCACAGATCAGGCAGCATCCAAGGAGCAGGAAAACCAATGTCTCTGGCCGAATCCTGACTAAAGGTTTTGGCCCGAAACATTGATTTTCCTGCTCCTTGGCTGCTCTCTGACCTGCTGTGCTTTTCCAGCACCACATCTATTGATTTATGAACAGAGTTGATCACCACAGAGTTTACAATCAGGTAGTCCATTCATAAGCTTATGACTGAAGGACAATAAAGCAACTGGGAGTGGTTGGGTCCAGGTGGTGACACAGAGGGACCTGTGCAGGGCAGACCAATGTCATAACATATGCCTTTTGGGGATACATTCAATCATAGAGTCATAGAGATGTACAGCACAAAAACAGACCCTTCGGGCCAACCTGCCCATGTCTTCTTCAATTCAGCATCCGTCTGACGCGGCAGCCCCCTCAGTGATGCAGAGAGAGACGCTGTCAGAGCCTCTCACCCAGAATCCTGCCAGGCAGAAGACTGGCAGTTCGGGGGGGGGGGGGGGGGGGGGGGGGGAAGAGAGAAGATGGCCAGGTTACGTACCACGAAACAACAACCTGAGCAGCTCAGCAGAGAATGAGGGGCAGAGTGGTCACACATTGTCAACGGCTCAACCCAGTCCTCAAGTGGTGAGACATTTCAGCCTCCTGGCATCACCTCGGCCTGAAGAAGTCAAATGAAGTTCAAGTGTCCAAGTCCAGCAACCTTTTTGTAAATCTCTCCTGAACCCTTTCAATAGCAGGGTGACCATAACTGAATACGGTATTCTAAAAGTGGCCTGATTAGTTTTCTAAAAAAGGTTATAAATAGTGAGCTCTGATGACATGTGTGACGTAGCTAGGATCCATTAGCAATCTAAGAAAAAACGAGTATCAACACTGACACTGAAGCCCCAATCAAATTTCTTCCTCAGGCAAAAGCATGAAACATCTCTTCCAAACTTCACCAAGCAAGGGGGAAAAAAAAAGCACTCTAAACTTCAACTGGCACACATCACTCCTGTTGGTGTGTGGGTGCCATCTGGAGCATCACTCAACAGGAACCAGTTCATGTTTAGAAAGCGATGCACGTAGAAAAGGGAACTAACACAGCCCTTCGCTCCCTTACCCTGCAAACAACAGGAACGACTGGCAGTGATAGCTGGGCTCAGAATAGGTGGAGGTCATGTTTACACACAAACCCTGCTTGCCTGGTCCCACAAGAGTCAGCCCTCATGGACACAGACACTTCTCAAAAAGTTACATGAGCAAAAGGCATTAGCAATATGACTGAAGTAAAGGCCTGTACCCTCAAGTTTAGAAGGTGATGTCATTGAATCCTGGAAGATCCTGGTGGAACTTGACCTGGCGGACGTGGAGAGGAGATTTCCTCCTGTGGAAGGTCAGTGAACTAGGGTCAGCAATTAAAAACAAGAGGGTGTCCCTTTAAGGAAGGGATGAGAGAGGAAGATTTTCTGAGTGGACACAGTCTTTGGATGTTCCATCCTCAAAAAAGGCAATGCACGCAGTATCTTTAAAAGGTAGCGGTAGATTCTTGATCTCCAGCATCTGCGGTCCTCACTTTGTCTTGATGACAAAAGCAGATGAAAGATCAACCAGAGATATGCAGGAGTTGAGATTAAAACCAAAACAGCCATGGTCGCATCAAACGGTAGAGCAGGTTTGAAGGGCTGAGTGGCCTATTTTTTTTGTCCATAGAATTCCACCACTTGGAGCAATCACCGACATTCCGAGGGATCGGATGAAGCGAGAGTTGGTCATGTCTTCTTCAATTCAGCATCCGTCTAACACAGCAGCCCCCTCAGTGATGCAGAGAGACGCTGTCGGAGCCTCTCAACCAGAATCCTGCCAGGCAGAAGACTGGCAGTTCGGGGGGGGGGGGGGGGGGGGGGGCAGGGAAGATGGCCAGGTTGTGTACCACGAAACGACAACTTGAGGAGCTCAGTAGAGAACAAGGGGCAGAGTGGTCACACATCCTCAACGGCTCAACCCAGTCCTCAAGGGGTGGGACACTTCAGCCACCTGGCATCACCTAGGCCTGAAGGAAGTCAAATGAAGTTCAATTGTCGCCTTTTACTTCGAGGATTCTGGAATGTGGTTTGTACAGAAGTGTGATGACCATTATGTCAGGATTATCCCTCTGGTTCTGCCAATCACCAAGGCAGGGCCAGCAGCAGCTCAACCCAACCTTCCATCCACTGACTCCATCTACACTTCCCACTGCCTCAGGAAGGCAGCCAACAACACCTACCCCTCTCACCATCTCCTCCAACCTCTTCCATCAGACAGAAGATCCAAAAGCTTAAAACACATGCACCAACAGGTTCAGGGACAGCTTCGTCCCCGCTGTTATTTGACTCAGTGGATCCCTACAATTTCAAACCTAATGTCGATCTCACTCTCTGCGCACCTTCTCTGCACCAGTGACATTGCATCCCCCGCACTGTTCGATCACTCATGTACTTTGTATGGTGTGATCTGCCTGTACTGCACACAAAACAAAGAACAACTTTCCACTGTACTTGAGGTACAATAATAAACCAAATTGAGGAGGACCAATGGCAGCCCAGTCTAGACTGACACAGGACTGAGCAATGGCTCTCCTGGATCTGCTCTTGGCTTCGTTACTTCAAAGATTTGCCAGAGATTCCTCCCTCTTTCAGTGTGCCGGTTCTCGCTCTCCACGTCCAGCAGTCAATGGAAAACCAGTCAGCCAGAATAAATGCGCCGCGACCTCCAGTTACAGGCTGCCCCCTCCAACACCATCTTCCTTACCCATTACAGTTTCTGCCCCTTCAATCAGGAAGGGGTGAACCTGTGATTGAAGGAGAACCTCCTCAGATTCAGTCCCTGCACAGTGCTCTGCCAATCACAATTCCATAGATCGGTCTCTGACTGACAACCCAGTTGGAATTTCCCCTTTAGGCTCCTTACCGCCATTAACTCCAAAGGTTGGAGTGCATCTATTGAAAGAAAAAAGTAGGTTTCTAAGATGCCAATGCCCAGGATATCGTTGAAGGAATTCATCAGTATCACTGATCCAATATCTTCAATTGTTTCAAAGATGCTCCTACCCACATCAATCAGAAAAGGAATGCTTGACAATTGCAGTGCTCTGCAATTCTTTGGGCAATGAAGCAGTTTCTGACCAATATGCACAGCTTGGACTGCATCCAGGCTTGGGCTGATAAGAGTCAAGTGGTATTTGTGCCAGGCAATCATCACAAACAAGATCAAATCTAACCACTTCTCAATGACATTAGATGACATCACCATCGCGGGATTCCGCACCAACATCACAGCATATCCATAGATCATAAACTAACCTGGACCAGCCGTACAGATTCACGGCCATAAGAGTAGATTAGGCGATGGGAAACCTTCAGCAAGCAAGTCACCGCCTGACTCCCTCATTTCCACCATCTACACGGCACACGTCTGGAACGTGCGACGGAACACTCTCCATCTTGTGAATGGGGGCCAGCTCAAGAACACTCTGGGATTCTCAGTAACATTCACCATCTTAAAATTTTCACTCTTCTCCCATCACCACAGCAGCAGCTTCCGCAAGGTGCATTCCAGCATCACAGCTCGGCACCTTCAACATTATCTTCCGAGGCCGAAGTGGGTACTGCAGATGCTGGAGATTAGAGTAGTGCTGGAAATGCTCAGCAAATCAGGCAGCATCCCAGGAGCAGGAAAATTGACATTTTGGGGCAGGAGCTCTTCAACAGTATCTTCCAAGCAGATGCCCTTGCATGGGTTCGAGGTTAAGGGCTGCAGGTGCATGGAATCATCACGACAACCTTCCCTCCAAAGCCACGTACAATCTGATTTGAAAACTATATCAGTGTTCCCTCACTGTCGCTGGGTTAGGATTGTGGCACACATGTTCCATACACCAAATGGACTGCAATGTTTTAAAGATACAGCTCACGGTCACTTGCTCAAGGCAAATTAAAGATGGGCATTAATTACTGGCCCTAACCAACAACATCCTTAAGGATCCTGATCGTTAAAGTCATTGGCAAACATGGTTTCTTTTTGTACAGATCAAACAAAAGGAAAACAACAATGAGGCGACATGCTGCCGAAGAGGGAAAAAAAATTCTGAACGAGCAAAGAACCGTTTGTTTTATTTTGTTCATGAATGTCAGTGTTGCGGACCAGGTCTTAGTGTGGACATCTTTGCTTCTGTGCAAAGTCGAGTCAGTGTCTGACTGAAGCAGTTATACAGGTGGAATGCACTGCATATGACTGAATTGACAGTCAGTTCATCTTTTTGTCACATAAAACATGGCAATGTTATTGGGAGAATAACTTCACATAGTTGATCATCAGAAAGACCTTGTAATTAGGGCCTATATTACATTAAATGTTACTCTGTCATCTCAATGTTGCGAGCAAAACGAGCAAAGTCTGCAAAGAGTTGAGGACAAGAAGTTCACAGGTTTGGGAAAAGGTGAAAGATAAAATGAAAGTGTATGAGCTTCTGCAATGCAGAACCATCTCATGCGTGATAAGTTAGGCAACTCATGCTAAGATAAGTTAGGCAAGCAGACGAGGAAAATTACTTACACAAACTAAACAAAAAAGATTTCAGTCATTTACTACAATGGCACGTGATCTCTCCATAACTAAAATATTGGTAGCACAACTTCAACAACTTAATACACAACCATCTCCAGACAGGTAATATTGTTTTTTTTACATTCTCTTGGCACAGAGGGTTCAATTTCAAAATTTGTGGATGTTTCTAAACTTGGAAGCGATATGAACAAGGAGAAGAGTAGAATTTCAAAAGGACATTAGCAAGTCAGTAGATTGGGCAGACAAGTGGTTGAATTTCAGTATGGGGAAATATGAGGTAATTAGTTTTGAAAGGAAGAACATGGGAGTAACAACATCGAGTCAGGGAGTTCAAGAGCACAGAGACCTGAGTATTTAAATGCATAAATGGTGACAGGATAGGCCAATCAAACATATAATATTTTAAGTTTTACTAGTAGCGGCATAAAGTATAAAATTTAGTAGTTAAGGTTTTTGAGAAGATTTGTATTTATATTAGTTATTATTGAAATTAAGTAAGGCACTAGCTTAGCCTCAGCTGGGATATTACTTCCAGTTTGAATGTCACTTTAGGAAGAGGAAGTGGTGGAGGATGGTACAATTACAACATTTAAAAGGCATCTGGATGGGTATAGGAATAGGAAGGGTTTGGAGGGCTATGGGCCGGGTGCTGGCAAATGGAACTAGATTAGGTTGGGATATCTGATCGACATGGACGATTTGGACCAAAAAGAGTCTGTTTCCAGGCTGTACATGTCCATGATTCTATGATCCACATCACACAAGTAAACATGAAAATGCCAGGTCTCCAAAAATCCTTGGATTGTTGAAAACACCTGCAGTCATTTCACCTTGGGGCCTGAACTCCGGAACGGTTCAGCAGCAGGACTGAATTAAATATGAACCCAGGGCTGCTACCATTTCCATCACGAAGATTCCTCACACATCACTTATACAAAGTTTCCTCTCGAAGTATTTCCAGTTAGAAAATTTGACACCAAGTAAACTGGTACTATTCGTGTGGGGAGGAGTGGGTTCCAAATTTATTCACAAAGGGAAACTTTATAGCTGAATACAACCCAAGTCAACTGAGTATTTGGCAGACTGAAACGGTTTTGATTTGCTGGTGGTGGTCCTTTAGAACAATGGAATGAACATATCTGATGGAAGGTCAGACCTTTATCAAGATGCATCACAGCTGTCCCTTTAACACATTCCACCACAGGCCTGAATATAAAATCACCAACTCCCCACACAACACGGTTCAGAACTTAAGCAAGCTAGCTGGGTGGCGCCAACAAATGTGAGGGCATCCTGAAGTGCCAGCCCTCCATGTTAAACCAAAACAAAATTCAGCTGAGATAAGAATTAATTAATGGCATACAAGAACGAGCAAACTTAATTTCAAATAGGACTTCACAGGATATCCTTTTCAACCTCCTACCTTCGCAAATTCGATCAAGGCGCGCACGTTTTACTTTGTGTTTGTCCATTACGGGCACAGACATTCCAGCCAGAGATCAGGGATCAGCACAGTGATGACTGAGGGTGGATTACTTTGTTCACCACTCCAAGAGCTGGAGGCATCAGAGAAGGGTCACAGGTTTCAGTATTTCCAAAAGCTCTCGTTTGCCTGTTTATGAAAATAAAAAAAGATACATTTAAACAGTTAGTACAGGTAGAATTTTCCTTTCCCCCTGTTTAATGATCACCTGGCTCAAACCTGCAAGTGAGACATTAGCATGTAAAGATGACAATCCTCCAACATCAATGTGACACCATTCACTTACCATCCCGAACGGATTTGAATCTCAAACATGCAATAGCAAGTGACACACAGAAATTAATTCAATGGCCTTTTTCTACTTACAGTATAGTTTCCTAAGTAAACACACAGCTTCTGGGTCACTAACTGCAAACACAGACCAATCAGAGACAATTGCAGAATGTATGACTAATCTACACTGTCAATTCTGAAATTATTCAGATAATCTTCTTGCTACCCTTTCACCTTCTGTAAACCCAGGATTATCTGAAACTTTGCTGCTTCTATTCTAGCTCACATTTGCCCACCGTGAACTCATTATTAAACCGGACAGGGTTCAGAAAGGATTTCCCAGGGTTTGAGATATAAAAATAGACTGTAAAGGCTGGGACGTTTTTCAATGGAGTGTAGGAGGTTGAGGGGTGACCTTATTGACGTTTATAAAATAATGAGGGGCCTAGGTAAGGTGAATGGCAAGGTTAGTTTCTCTTGTGTTGGGAATTTCACAACTATGGGGCATATTTTTAAGGTGGGAGGAGATAGATTTAATAGAGACATGAAGGGCAACTTTTATTTTAATACAGAGAGTGATTAGTGTGCAAATGAACTTCCTGAGGAAGTGGTGGATGTGGGTACAGTTATAACATTTAAAAGACATTTGGATACAATCATGAATAGGAAAGATTTGGAAGGAAATGGGCCAAATGCAGGCAGGTGGGACTAGTTCAGCTTGGGATCATGTTCCGCATGGACTGGTTGGACTGAAGAGTCTGTTTCTGTGCTGTATGACTATGAACCTAAAATGCCTCGATTTTAAAATTTCCATCCTCATGCTCAAATCAATGACCTTACTGCTACCATCTCTCCATACACTTCTTGCTCTAGAATCTTGAGGCCTGGGTATCAAGAACTCTAGAATTCCCTTTGTAAAGCTGTCTGCCTACTTCAAGATGCTTCTTAATACCCCCTTGATCAGCTTTCCTAATATTTCCTTACTTAGCTTTGTCAACCTCTGTCTGGTCACGCTCCCTGGAACATCCTGGGATTTTTTAAAACTATCTATTGGAAATAAAAATGTTGATCAGTGTTGCATAAAACACAAAGTCAAGCTGCTTACCTCTAGATAATCGCCTCCTAGTGCCCATCTAGAGCTGAAACACTCATCCACACCTTTGTCAATTCCAGACTTGACTGTTCCAACATTCTCATTTTTCATAGTGACCTTCAGCTTAACCAAACCTTAGATACCCTTATCCAATCACACACCAACTTCACCCATTTTCTTGCTGACATATTAAACCTCAGTTTAATCCCTTGAATTTATAATATGCATCTTCATGTTTACATCTTCTTAGCCTCTCTCAATCTCTAACTTGCTCTTTAGTCTGGTCTCTGATGCATCCCTGTGTGTCCTGGGGGTAGCAGCTACACTGTAGATTGGAGACTCCTGTGCTCTGAAACTCACCCCATATGGACTCAAATCTTACCCTCCAAGAGGGTGTTGAAATCCATCTCTATCCTTCCCTCCCTCCTTCTTTGCGGTTGGTTTTCTGTCTAATTACCTCTCACGTCTACCTGCCTTGTGATGCTTACAAATATTTTAGACATCATAAGGGGGGTCAATGTTGGAAATTAAGGGCCAAGCAAAAGAGGCGGCAATGGCCTAGTGGTATGACCACTGGGCTGTTAATCCAGAGACCCAGGAAATGTTCTGGGGACCTGTGATCGAATCCCGCAGCAGATGTGTGGAATTTACATTCAATAAGTTAAGAGTCTAAAGACGACCATGAGTCCATTATCGATGGTCAGGAAAAGCCCATCTGGTTCACTAATATCCTTTAGGGAAGGAAACTGCCATCGTTACCTGGTATGGCCTATACGTGACTCCTGACCTACAGCAATACGGTTGTTTTCTAACTGCCCCCACCCCAGGCAATTAGGGATGGGCAATAAATGCTGGACTAGCCAGACACTCCCTCATCGCGGGAATGAATTAAAAAGGAGAGATAGATTTCAAACTAAACTCCACCCACCCTTGACCACTGGACCAAGTGATGTCAGCTAACTCAGCTCACACCAGAGATGGAATCTAGCCTGATTTATCTAAAGAGATTATGTGATTGGAGAGATTAGATTAGATTCCCTAAAGTATAGAACCAAGCCATTCGGCCCAATAAGTCCACACCGAACCTCCAAAGAGCAACCCACCCTGACACATTCCCTTATCCTATATTTACCCCTGACTAATGCACCGAACATTATGTACAATTTAGCATGGTAAAAACAATGACTGCAGATGCTGAAAATCAAATACTGGATTAGTGGTGCTGGAAGAGCACAGCAGTTCAGGCAGCATCCCTGATGAAGGGCTTTTGCCCGAAACGTTGATTTCGCTGCTCGTTGGATGCTGCCTGAACTGCTGTGCTCTTCCAGCACCACTAATCCAGTATACAATTTAGCGTGGCCAACTCACCTGACCTGCACATCTTTGGACTGTGGGAGGAAACCGGAGTACCCGGAGGAAACCCGCGCAGATGCGGGGAGAATGTGCAAACTCCACACAGACAGTCGCCTGAGGCAGGAATCGAACCCGGGTCCCTGGTGCTGGGAGGCGGTAGTGCTAGCTACCGTGCTGCCCGAGCAGGTGGGAACACATCCCATCACCAGGTACACCACATAGAAACAGGGAATCTTGACCTTGCCAGAGCTTCATGAACACATTCAGCTTCCTGCGACAGCCATGACCAGTTTGACTAAAATCAGCCAGTTTAGCAGAAAACAAGGTACACAGCAGCTCTTTTAAACTAATTCAAACTTTTACAACCGCTACAGCAGCCTCAGTGGTTTCCATGTGTCCAAAAATACTTGCAATTCCATTCGACAATTAACCCTTCATAGCACCACAAAATAAAATTATCTGCAGATGACTAGAAATGGCCACACCACATACAACTAGAGGGGAAGCAAAAGGGGAAATGATTAGGCAGGAACCCTGTATTAAAGCAAATGAGTATTCTGGAGAAATGAGCATGACAGAGACAGAGACAGAGACATTCGGCCGAGTGTGGCTCAGTTGAATACAGACCCATATACAAGAGGAACCTGTTAAAAATAAAGGCCACATGATGTCTGTGTCTCAAAGAACAGGTCACTAATGACCAGAAAGAGAGAAACTTGGGATCGAGGAAATACTTGTTAAAAGACAGATGGAATAAACACAAAATGTAGTTATTAAGCCACACAGAAGAATTTTAACAGATGGGCAAAACATGTAATGTGTACAAGGAGTTCATGCTCTCATTCTCAAAAGTGAAGCAAATGTTCATACCTCAAACTATATCAACCCTGTAACACATTCACTATTTACTGGCTCCTGACCCCAAAATATTGTCATGAGTATGAAACAATCAGGGATAGTGATTCAATACAGCCGAATGCCCTGAAACGTCAGAGGCCTTTTCTGGGGTACTGTGTGCAGTTCTGGTCAACCGCGAGAGAAAGAATGTTATTAAACTGGAGAGGATTCAGAAAAGATTTGCCAGGAAGTTACCGGGAATGGAGGCATTGAGTTGGATAGACTGGGACTGGGAAGCAAGTGGAGGAGCAACCTTATAGGTGGTTTATAAAATCATGAGGGGCATAGATAGGGGGAAAATTGACAAGGTATTTTCCCTGGGGTGGGGGAGATCAAAACTTTTTTTAAAGTTAGAAGAGAAACTTTAAAATGGACGTGAGCAGCAACTTTATTTACACGCAGGGTAAGTGGTGGGGGCATGTACAATTACAACATTTAAAAAGATGAAAATAAGTACATGGATAGGAAATAGAAAAACTCTGAAGGGATATGGGTCAGGATTAGGCAGGCAGGACTAGTTTAGTTTGGGATTACGTTCAGCATGGACTGGTTGGACCAAACGATCTGCTTCCGTGCTGTATGATTCTATGGCATCCTCAACTTCTGACTGACATCAGCTCAGCATTATAATTCCCCTCCACCTGGGGTAGTATAAGTGTGCATTCCTAAACAGACATCAATAATAAACCACTCAATTTACAAGAAAGCTGGGTAGATTTGGTACCAGATATTAAAACTCAGACATTCAATCTTTCCAAGGAGTGGCCTCAATTAGTGAGGGAACAGTCATTTCAACATGTCATGCAGATTCATAATCAAAACCAGGCATTTACAATGAGTGGAACTGATCTACTCTATTAGCTGTATATGCTTCAAGGGATCTTGGTCAGTGATTCCTAACATTTCCCATGGAAACAAACAAACCAACTTTTATTACGATTGCACACTAACTCAATCCAATGTGCACCTTTTGTAGACAGTTACTAAGGTCAGTTCCACCAATTTTGCTTAAAATGAGAGGATTCTTGGAAGAAAATTGTTGGCAATATTATTTAATGCATTATTCAATCCCTAGCTACCCTGGAGGTGATGACATTGAGCCACCTTTTTGTCGTACATGATTCAGATGATCCCACAGCGCTATTTGGTAGGTCACTCTGATGACAAGTTGCTGGACTCAAAATGTTACCTGTTTTCTTCCCACAGCTGCTCCCAGACCATCACTTTCTGTTAGGAGAAAGTGAGGACTGCAGATGCTGGAGATCAGAGCTGAAAATGTGTTGCTGGAGAAGCGCAGCAGGTCAGGCAGCATCCAAGGAGCAGGAGAATCGACGTTTCGGGCATGAGCCCTTCTTCACATCACTTTCTGTTCCAGATCCACATCATGTTAAATAAACCACCAGGTCAGGATGGTGCACAACTTGGAGGGGAATCTAGAGGTTATAGCACTTCTGTACAGTATGTCCTCCTGAACCCAAATACATAAATTAACTGCAGGAATTGCTCCTTCAATGCTCTGAGAGATGTCAGGTGCACATGACACAAGTCGGGATGTCTCTTGCACCTCTTTGAGAGTGAAGATTAGCCAGAAGTCAGCATTTAGACTACAACTTTTACATAACCGGTGCAAAGGGCTAAAACCGCGGCATCGCATCATAAAAGGTGAAGAACAACATCAAACAAAATTCTGCAAGTTAACTCGTCCTCAAAGCACAAGGGAAAACCTAGTCAGTCTTTGCGATCCTGCAGTTGAACTAGTTACAAATGGATGAGGGAGTACTTTCAATTCAATTCGCATGCCTGAGAACTGGTTGGCTTCGTGTACCTGAAGGAACACGCGATTAACTCGAGACCGAGTAAACCAGCCTGCACCACCCAAAGAAGCTGGAACAATTTTCAGATCCTACCCGAGCTGGGCCTTGGAAAGTTTAGATCAGCAGCAACACTGCCTCACTACAAACAGGCACCGATTACAGCGGATGTGCGCTTCAGTCCTCTTCCCTAAACAAAGAGGGGGAACACCCCCCCGTCACTGCTGCATTTAATCATTACCTTAAATGCTTCCCTTTCACAAAAAGTGCTCCAGCTTCTTAAACCATGCTGCTTCCTGTTGGTTCCCACAGCGAGGCTGATCCTACCGGAAATACAAAAGAGAGGAGGTTAAAAAAAAAGGAGGCAGATGAGAAATAGCTAAAGAAATGAAAAAGGCGTGTTAGCTGCTAGTCAAAGTGCAGCGAGACAGACACACACACAGAGCACGCTGCCAGGCGCCGGTTGCTACATTCCCCCTGGATACACCGCGTTCTAGAACACTCACTCTCGCTACAATGTTGCCGCTCCGCACATCCGAGAGGCTCGATGCGTGACCACCACGCACCAACGGCGCGCCGACGTCACCGCGCAGCCAAGCCCCGCCTCCCACCGCGCCATCACGTCATCGCCCATCGCGTTTGCGTCGCGCAGCCAAGCCCCGCCACCGTCCGTGCCTCTACGTCGCCACGCACCCAGGCCCCGCCTCACACCGCGATTCCCCCGTCACCGCGCAACCCAAGCTCCGCCTGCCTCCGCGTCTCTCGGTCGCCGCGCACCTCTCAGAGACCGCCGCCTTCAGCAGCGCTTGCATGACCGCGCAGCACCGACCCCACCTCCCAACGCGTCGTCTTGGCCCCGCCTCCAACCGCGACCTCCGGTCACCGCGCACCTACGACCCCGCCTCCTTATACCGTCACCGCGTAGCCCCCCTGGCCTGCGTCCCAACGCGATCACTCATCATCGCGCAGTTCCGACCCCGCCTCCCAACGGGACCCGACGTCACCGCGAGGCCCTGACCCTGGCCCCGCCTCCCACCGCGATCACCTGTGACCGCGCACCTCTTACCCCACCCTTCCAACGGGATAACGTCACCGCGCACCTCAAACCCCGCCTCCCGCCGCATCCGCGTCACTGCGCTCACCAAACCACGCCTCCCGCCGCCACCTCAACCGAAAGATTGTCACCGCGATGCGGTCGGGCAGTAAATAAAACTAAAATCATTATATATTTTGCCAGGTTTGTCATGTCCCCGCCCGCCCACATTTGTTTTCCATATTGATTGAATGGGAAGAGTCACTGATAACTGGAAACTTCCCCAATATTTCCCTCTGACATTGGAGATTTCTGAAGTGCTGCCCTTTTATAAACCTCCTTCCCAACAGGGACTAATGTTAAACTGCCCTGTAATCTCTCCAGCCACGTTTACCAACTCCCAATCTGTTGGAACTTTCCAGAATCTGGGGAAACTCAGGAAATTTAAACCAATGCACCTCCTGCCTCCAGCCCTTGAAGACCCTTTTGATGGAATCCATCGGCCCCTGGAGATCTTTGCATCTACGCTAACACGTTTCTCAGGGAACAGTCCCTGGTCACTCATCCTTCCCTTGCGCCTCTTAAATTATATTTATTTCTGGGATCTTATTCACGTTTTCCGCAATTCCTCTTCTCTGCATTTCTTTTGATTAAAAGCCCTTCCAATTCAGATCTTTCAAAAAACAATGGGAGCGGGGAAATGGAGAAGTGGGAGGTTGGGATTGTTCCACGAGCGCCTCCAAATGTTTCCAGAAATGTAAAATTGTGGAACAGGTCCAGCAGAGTCATAGAGCTGTACAGTAATAAAGCAGATCCTTCAATCCAATCTGTCCATGCCAACTTGATATCCTAACCTAATCTAGTCTCATCTGCCAGAACTTGGCCCATATCCCTCCAAACCCTTCCTATTCATATACCCATCCAGATGCCTCTTAAATGTTGCAATTGTACCAGCCTCCACCACATCCTCAGGCAGCTCATTCTATACATTCACCACCCTCCACATGAAAAATGTTGCCCCATAGGTCTCTATTAAATCTTTCCCCCTCACCCTAAACCTATTCCCTCTAGTTCTGGATTCCCCCATCCCAGGGAAAAAGTCTTGTCTACTTACCCCATCCATGACCCTCATGATTTTATAAACCTCTGTAAGGTCACCCCTCAGCCTTCGACACTCCAGGAAAAACTGTCCCTTTCAGCCTCTCCCTGTAGCTCAAACCCTCCAACCCTGGCAACCCTTGTAAATTGTTTCTGAACCCTTTCAAGTTTCACAACATCCTTCACATAAGAGGGAGAATGAGGCCATTCATGCTGCTGTTTCTGTCCTGGCCATCAGCAGGAGCAATTGACCTTGTCTCCCTCCCTGTCTTTCCCCACGTTGCACAGACACCCACCCTCAAGGTGAAGCCCAGTGCAGACTGGAAGGATTGTACAATTATAGAATCCCTATACTATGAAAGCAGGCCATTCAGCTCATCGAGTCCACACTGATCCTTCAAAGAGCATCCCACTCAGACTCACCCCATCCCTATAACCCTGCATTTCCCATGGCTAACCCACCCAGCTTGCACATCCCTGCACACTATGGGCAATTTCAGTATTGTTAAGCCACCTAACCTGCACATGTCTGGAAACCGGATCACCCAGAGGAAACACACACACACACACACACACACACAGGGAACGTGCAAACTCCACGCAGACAGTGGCCCAAGGGAGGAAACGAACCCGGGTCTCTGGCGCTGTGAGGCAGCTGTGTCGCCAACAGTGAACTATTGAAATCTGAATTTTTAAATTTTTTTTGTAATTTATTCCTAAGAACCTGCAGCTAGGTACCTTTGTACCTAAGATGGTGCAGTAAGTGGCCACTTTCCAAACTTTTCATTGTACTCGTGTGAGTATGTGACAATACACCTAATTCTAATTCTCATCCTGCAAATACTCCCATTTGAAGACCTCAACTTAACCTGTCCCCAGTTGGGGAGTGCCTTCCAGCTCCTAACTATTCTCTAAGGTTAAACAGTTTTGTACTCCACGCCACTATTTATAAAGAGTCGAAAAGTGTGGCACTGTAAAAGCACAGCAGGTCAGGCAGCATCTGAGAAGCAGGAGAATCGACCTGATGAAGGGCTTATGCCCAAAACGTCCATTCTCCACAATGTTCGACTCTGATCTCCAGCATTTGCAGTCCTCACCTTCCCCCACTATTTATAAAGCCCAAGGTGCCATATGCATTATTAACTGCCTTCTTAATCTATCCTGTAATGTCCTGGTTTATGTACAAATACACACAGGTCCCCCTCTCACTATGTTCTCTTTAGATTTAGATCCTTTATTTGTCTTGCTCTGCACTTCCTTCAAAATGTATCACTTCCCAATTTCCTGCATTAACATTCATCTGCCACTTATCTACCCATCTATGTCTCATTGAAGATCTCCATTATATCATGACTCATAATGCTTCCAAGTTTTGCATTTTGAAATTATGCCTGTGCACCAAGATCTGGGTTAGCAATGCGTATTGGGAATCAAGAGTGTCCTAATATTGATCCCTGGTGATCACCAGAATATACCGTTCTCCAGTCAGTCACTTCATCCAACAGCACTACCCTCAACAATGGTCTCTGATATCCCATCAAGAAGCTCAAGGAAGTTTGTTAACCATGATTTGGCCCTTAACAAATCTATGCTGGCTTTTCATAATTAAACCTAAGTACAAACTTTGTCCACGTTATTGTTTCTAACTTGTTCCCCATCATCAAGATTAAACTGACTGTGTTGCAGTTGCTGGACTTACCTTTACAATCACGTTTGGACAAAGGTGGAACATAGTACCATCCCTGTGTGTCAAAGATCAGACCATTATAGCCAATGCAGACACAATTTCCACTTGTTCTTTCAGTATCCTTGCATGTTTCTCAAGTGGTCCTGTCTGATCAATTTGAGGAGCAGACAGCCCAATCCAAGTGCCAAAAGGTTGGATCACCCAAACCATAGAAAATGAATCTGACACACCGATTTCAGCCATCACTTTTTTTGGTGTTTTTCCCATTCTTGGATATGGGTGTCGCTGACTGGACCAGCATTCATGGCCCATTCATAATTGCCCAGAGGGCAGTTAAGAGTCAACCACATTGCTGTGGGTCTGGAGTTACACGTAGGCAGATCAGGTAAGGATGGCAAATTTCCTTCCCCATTAGTGAACCAGATGTGTTTTCCCCCTTTGACAATCAGCAACCGATTCATGGTCATCATTAAGACACTTATTTCCAAGTTATTATTGAATTCAAATTCCACTACCCGCCACAGGCTTTGTACCCAGGTCCTTACAATATTACCTGGGTCTCTGGATTAATTGTCTTGCACGAATACCACCACACCATAGCCTATCCTGAAGGGTATTGGTCATTGAATATGGGTCACACTTTTACTGTTTGATAGGTGGCCTAGTCTGACATGTTACTGCATTATAAATCTTTCCTTTGCAGAATTACACTTGAAATAAAATTCTGCTCGTGGTCAATTTAAGAAACAACTACATCTACCAAGTTGGAAAAATGTGACTTTATCCCATGGTCATCTCAAAAAACATAATGTAATTGAAAATAATCTTGAATGAAGTCATACCTCCAAGGCCATGGCTTCAACAAGATCAGTGATATTCCAATTCTCGCTTGAATATTGCTGACAAGAGAGATTATTGTACTGGAATTTTGTATCTTGCGCTCATCAGAATCAACACATATGCCAAATTTGCTACAGCTGGCAGTAGTTATATTGGAACAACTTGGTTGTGGGTGCAGCTAATTATGGAGCGCACATCTTCAAGACCACATCTGGGATGTTGACTCTTGCTATATCCAAAGTCTTCAATAATTCCTTCCTAACACAAAGAGTGAATCAAATTGTCTGAAAACTGATACCTTGGCCGCACCCTCTACCTATGTTCACCTATCACTACCTCACCATTCCGCCCCTCTCCCCAACCAAAACCGTCCCCCAACCACCCCCCCCAACTTTATCTTCAGCCTGCCTTAAACCCAACCCCAGTCGTGAAGAAGGGTTAAACCTGAAACATGACTTCTCTACCTCCTGATGCTGCCTACCTTGCTGTGTTCTTCCAGCCTCCTGCCTGTCTACTTGTAATGCTGGGCACCTTTGGAGGAGGACAAGCTGAATCATCTACTCAACACTTCTGGCTGAAGATGGATGCAAGTTCTTTAGCCTCGTCTTTTGCAGTGATAAGCTGTGCTCTCCCATCATTGAGGATGGGGATATTTGCGGAGCCTCCCTTATTTGTGTAATTATCGACTCCGTTCATGATTAAAGGGCTGCAGAGCTTTCATCTGATTCGCTGGTGCAGGATTACTTCATACATTACCTGCCGCCTTCCACTGCTTAACATACAAGTAGTTTGGTGTTTAGTTTCACTTGCTGAAATCTCATTTTTGACTGTATCAAGAACCATGTCTTCCAAATAAACTTTGTACACCCCAGTCCAATACCGGCATCTCCAAATCATTTTTATTTTTCAGTCTCTAAAGCTATGCACTGCAAGGAGAAAGAATTGTTTTGTTTTAAATTGTGCAGGAAGGCTGTTTAATTTCACAGGAAGGAACTAGGCATCGATTGTGAATTCTGTTTTTATCGTGGTTATGGGTTCCTGTAATGTGCAGACAATCAGGAGCTGAGGAGGTGTTTAAGCTTGAAGCTGATTGGTTCTCAACTAACTGGTCAGGTTGGAACTGGAAATAAGTTACAGAGACACAGACATGGAGAGAGAGAGAGAGAGAGAGAGATTCAGAAGTGTGTACAATTGTTCTCCCCAGCAGAAGCTGCCTGTTCTCTGCAGTAAACTTGGAAAAAATTGGTTACCTTCCCTGCAGCAGTTGCTGTGAGCTATGACTTTTGAAATGACAAATCAGGGACATTATCCAAGTGAAACAGTCCCTCTGCACTTCCTATAAACCAGTAGGAAACATCCAGAGAAAGAGAACTCAACACCAAGATTCTGGCTAACCAAAGAAATATCAGAATAGTGAAGCAAATGAAGTGAACTGATGTTCCAGTTTTTCTTTCCCTCCACCAAGAATCTATTTTTGGACTGTTGACAAAGGATTTAGAGTTTTAGTTAGTAATGTTAGATGCCAATAGTTTGAATTGGTTTCCCTGTAACTATAGTATAATAGATAATAATTTTTGCTTCTACTGAAACCTGCTCTGTGCTTTCTGTCAAGCTTGAATGTGGGCACTGTACATACCTTAAAAAATCTTTCAATAATAGATTAGGATTAACAGGGCTCGATTTATGGTGTGGTATCCCAGTGGGTCTTGGCAATATGCCTTGTGCTGCTTCTTTGTCTTTATTGGTCAGTGACATTGAGTATAGGAGTGTGAGGTCATGTTACAGCTGTACAGGCCATTTTGGAAAACTGCATTCGGTTCTGGTCTCCCTGCTGTAGGAAGGATGTTGTGGAATTTGAAAGGGTTCAGAAAATATTAACAAAGCTATTGCCAGGATTAGAGGGTTTGAGTTACAGAGAGAGGCTGAATAGAATGGGGCTATTTTCTGTGGAGTGTTGGAGGCTGAGGGGTGACCTTATAGAGGTTTATAAAATCATGAGGGGCATGGATAGGGTGAAAGTCTAAGGTTTTTTTCCTCAGGGTGGGGCAATTCAAAACTAGAGGGTATAGGTTTAAGGTGAGAAGGGAAAAAGTGAGGACTGCAGGTGCTGGAGATCAGAGTCTAAATGTGTGGCACTGGGAAAGCACAGCAGGTCAGGCTGCATCCCAGGAGAAACATCGATTCTCCTGCTCCTCGAATACTGCCTGACCTGCTGTGCTTTTCCAGTGCGATACCTTTCGACAAAGATTTGAAAGGGACATACAGGGCAACCTTTTCACACAGAGGGTGGTACGTGTATGGAATGAGCTGCCAGAGGAAGTGGTGGAGGCTGGTACAATTACAACATTTAAAAGGCACCTGAATGGGTATGTGAATAGAAAGGGTTTCGAGGGATATGGGCCAAGTCTGTCAAATGAGACTAGATTGGGTTGGGATATCTGGTTGGCATGGACGAGTTGGACCGAAGGGTCTGTTTCTGTGCTGTTCATTTCGATGACTCTGTGACTCTATGGTCTGCAGTCTCGCATTCCTCTTTGAACCACATTTGATTCTTTAGATGATGATAATGATGAAGTGAGGGATGTGTCGGGCTATGAGATTACAGAATATATTTGTTGAATACATTTCTACTGCTGTTGATGGACACAGTGCTCCTGATTATCCAGTTTTGTGCAGTGAGATCTATTCTGAACCTCGTCATCACTTCAGTGCGGTGGAGTACCTCATAACACCAAGAAAGGTTTCATACTTAGATGTGACTTTGTCTCCACTGTGCCAACAAACACTGGGATGAACAGCTCCATCTGCAACAAGTATCATGGTAAAGAGAAGATCAAGTAGAGTTTTCTTGTTGGTTCTCTCTCAACCTGGCACAGTCTGACATACATTTTTCAATGCCTTCAGTTCAACCAATCTCCCAATTAAAAGAGATGATGGCTGAGTGGTATTATCACTAGAATGTTAATGCAGGGACCCAGGTAATGCTCTAGGGACATGGGTTTGAATCCTACCACAGCAGATGGTGTAATTTGAATTCAATAATAATCTGAAATTAAAAGTCTAATGATAACCATAATCCATTGTTGACTGTTAGGAAAACCCCCACTGGTTCACTAATGTTCTATAGGAAAGGAAACTGCCATCCTTACCTGGTCTGCCCTACATGTGACTCCAGCCCCACTACAATTTTGCTGATTCTTAACTGCCCTCTGGGCAATTAGGGATGGGTGATAAATGCTGGCCCAGGCAGTGACACTTCTATGGATGAATAAAAAATAATTCTGGCACATTTCTCCAAATGTTACTGTGGAATACCTTGAAAGAACAATTGAAAGTGGTTGCCTTTGACCATTTTTGGTGCTTAGTTCAATGCTGGTGGTTTCACCCGAGTTTTATTCTTTCTCAACTTTGTAGCCATTTGAAACAACTGCATGATTTGCTAAGCTGCGCAAAGTTGGATGAATTTGAATTGAACAATCTTCTTTAGTTTCCTTTTGTGAGGAGAAAGGTATCATACACATTCTCACTTTCGAAATTCACCACGATCATTATGAAAGCTCATTCCCTGTGTATTTGTAGAGTAAAGCTCCCTCTACTGTTTCACCAAACTATGCCAGGCCAGAATAAAACAAAGTACAGTACTGAGGATGCTCAAGATCTGAACAAGAACAGAAATTGCTGGTGAAACTCAGCAGGTCTGGCAGCATCTGTGGGGAGAAAGCACAGTTAGTGTTTCAAATCCGTTGGCTCCTTATCAAAAAAGGTCCAGGTCAAATTAAAGCTTGCAGGCATCTGGATGGGTACATGAATAGGTATATGGACCAAATGCTGGCAAATGGGATTAGATTAGTTTAGGCTATCTGGTCGGCATGGACCAAAGGGTCTGTTTCCATGCTGTACATTTTCATGATTCTGTGACAAAAGCTCTATCTCCATTGTCCCCTTGGACAATTCCAGGTCACCTATAGGAAGGCTTAGATGGAGAGTAAAGCTTGCTGCACATTACCTCCTTAACCGTTTGTGAGTTAGGTGTGGCATGAGTTAGATTCCAGGTAAGGAGTCTTGGGAAAATTGTTACACAGGGGATTGATGGACCACCCACCTCACCAGAAACCAAATGGCCTGCCAACAGATTGAAAAGATCACCCCAGAACCTCATAACATGTTGCAGGTGGGCTAAGTTGGTCAAGAATAGGACTTCCCTCACAGTCATGGGAGGAAGGTCTGTCACTGGAACTGCATTGGCAGTGCCAGGAGTCCAATAGTGTGAGCACTGCAACCCATCAATTTCCAGACTGAGGGAGATGAGTTCAAGATGTCAGATGGGAAGTGTTTGGTCAGCTGGGGGTAGAGGGTGAGGATGGGGGTGAATTTCCGACAGCAGACAGACAGGAAGAAGGACACCCCTGGAAGATAGCACAACTCCCTCTCCCCATTGTCATTTAAAAAAATCTATAAAAAGCACAGGCTGCCCACTCCAATGAAGCAGCGCATTATTGGAGTGAAATGGCTTGTTCGCAAACTGAATAATTCTTAGTTATTTATATTCACACATTCCCCACACTGTGGTAGCAGGCCATTCAGCCCATCACGTCCATGCCGACCCTCAGAAGAGCATCCCACCCAGACCTCCCCCCTCACCCTATAACCCTGCATTTCCCATGGCTAACCCACCTAAGCTGCACCTCCCTGGACACTGTGGTCAATTTAGCAAGACCAATCCACCCTAACCTGCATATCTTTGGACTGTGGGAGGAAATTGGAGCACCCGGAGGAAGACACAGGGAGAACATGCAAACTCCACACAAACAGTCAACCGAGAGTGAAAATGAACCTGGGTCCCTGGTGCTGTGAGGTAGCAGCGTTAACCACTGAGCCACCATGCTACCCAATTAGTTCTTATATGGTGCCCTATTAATATGGTGCTGCTAATTTTTGCATGCGTACACCAAACAAGTTATGGAGATGAGTTTGAGGCTGGATTTAGGTCATCCATCCTATTTTGTGTGAGATTCCCTCCACCCCATCCAGACTGAAACAAAAAATCCAGTGCCTTTGAGAAGCTATAACTCACCAATTGCAAAATAATCCCTATGAATAAACCTGCCTGTTTATGTAGCACAAGGCTACATTTGTTCAAAGGACTAGCCAAGCTTAGTTAAAACTAACTTCATTCAGGAGACTGACAGTCTTTGAATTAACAGACTTTGTTCTCTCCAATCTATCGCAGATTTGAAACTATTTCACATTGCTTTCTGTTAAAAGACTTTCTGGTTTTACTTCCCTGGTCTTTATTGATAAATGTCTTTTGAAATGGAATGTTTTCAGAGTCAGTGCAGGAAACACTTCAAACCCCTTATAACAAACTGACTGAGTGCAGCCAGCAGTCCCCTGAATATGATCACATTGAACGTGTGTGAAATGTATTCATCAGCTGGGAGCACACTTTGTCAAGTTGCTGTTTTGATTTTTCCAGGCAGTGTCAATTTTGGAAAATACCGGGTACTTTTTCCACATGTCCTGCAGCTAGAACACAAACCACAAATCTATCCTGGAACACTTTCATAAAAACTAACTGAGTGCCATTTACTGAGAAACGGGATACCACCCTGCTGCTGGTAAAATACACTTCGCTTGAACTCTATCAAACCCAGTAGATTTTTGACCTTATGCAGGCTGACCAAGTTTGTACAGTTAGCGTTCTGCAGACAGAAGGCCCATTGATGGCTCAGTCAGATCCAGTGATGACACAGTCACTCGGTCCAACCACTGCGCTGAGACAGTTAAACCCACAGGCAATTCTTCAAGATCTTGGCATAAAAACACCCAAGCCTCTCCGCAACTATCGCCCACCTCAATTCCCTCTCCCACCACCTCCATCTATCAGACAAATGCATGGAAAAATAAACTGGCAGGGTGTATGCACAACTGTCAGCGTTCATTTTGAGCTGCCTTTCAAAAGCATTCCTAAGTGCTGGAATATTTTGACCCAACAGTTAGCTGTGCATTATCAAGAGCTTTAATGAGAGCTTTCAGCTGAGTCTCCTTAATCCCATACATTAATATACTCTTATACACACAAACACAAATCCCATCAGTTCAGAGAAAGTAATTTACGGAACAGGTATTATTTGTAAATCCCAAGTGAAAGGGGGATGTGGAGCTAGTAGGAAGCAACAACAAAAGGTAGTCAAGGACGACTGTGCAAATATATCAGCTGTATGGGTATAGGATAATACTGGTAATGTTAGATTAGGGCTTTCCCTGAATCAGAATATTGATTGCTCAAGCCATGTCTTAAGACTGAGCACCCACTCGAAGCAAAATTGAGGTACTGCCTTTTAGTTGGGTCGTTAAGTTTAAGCCGTACTGTACAACACAGATAGATCACATGGAACTAGGTGAAAGAAGACAGAAAGAGTTCTCCTAAGGACTGGAGAGTTTCAGCTATTAGACAGAGGCTTTTAAAAAATTTGTTCATTTGTCAGACGTGGGCTTCGCTGGCTGGGCCAGAATTTATTGCCCGTCCCTAGTTGCCCCTTGAGAAGGTGGGGGGTGAGCTGCCTTCTTGAACCGCTGCAGTCCACCTGCTGTGGGTTGGCCCACAATGCCTTGAGGGACGGAATTCCAGGATTTTGACCCAGCGACAGTCAAGGAACGGCGATATATTTCCAAGTCAGGATGGGGAGTGGCTTGGAGGGAAACTTGCAGGGGGTGGTGTTCCCATGTATGTGCTGCCCCTGTCCTTCTAGATGGAAGTGGTCGTGGGTTTGGAAGGTACTCCATTAGGATCTTTGGTGAATTTCTACAGTGCATCTTGTAGATGGTACACACTGCTGCTACTGAGCGTCGGTGGTGGAGGGAGTGGATGCTTGTGGATGGTGCCAATCAAGCGGCTACTTTGTCCTGGATGGTTTCAAGCTTCTTGAGTGTTGTTGGAGCTGCACTCACCCAGGCAAGTGAGGAGTATTCCATCACACTCCTGACGAGGCTGAGTAGGCTGGGGCTTTTTTCCCTGGAGCACTGGAGACTGAGGGTGAGCTTGTAGAGTTCTGTTCTGTAAGACTCAATGACTCTGTGGCCAACATGGCTTCACCTAACAAAAGGGCAGCGCTCTGAAAGCTTGTGTTTTCAAATAAACCTGTTAGACTATAACCTGGTGTCGTGTGACTTCTCACTCTACGGCCAATATTTAATTCTTTAGCAAAAGCACCAAAATGTATGATTCAATTATTGATCCCATTGCTGTCGGTGGGACCTTGCCATGTATTGCAGACATTACAATTATACTTTCTGTTCAAGACTCATTTATTAGCTATGATCCACTTTCAAATGGCATGAAAGCTGATACATAAATTCAAATTAATTCACTGTGATACAGGCTGTCTCTTCAGACTGGGGGAAATTATGCTCCAGCCAAAGGCCATTACAGATTTATTTTGTATTCAACCAATGTAGCAGATAGATAACATTCAGTTACAGTGTCTCAGTGATTAACACAGCTTGCCTCACAGCGCCAGGGACCCAGGTTCAATTCCACCCTCGGGCAACTGTCTGTGTGGAGTTTGCGCATTCTCGCCGTGTCTGTGTGGGTTTCCTCCACAATCCAAAGATGTGCAGGTCAGGTAAATTTGGCCATGCTCAATTACCCAGAGTGTTCAGGGATATGTACTCAGGGGTAAGTAAGACCATAAGACATAGGAGTGGAAGTAAGGCCATTCGGCCCATTGAGTCCACTCCACCATTTAATCATGGCTGATGGGCATTTCAACTCCACTTACCCACATTCTCCCCGTAGCCCTTAATTCCTTGTGACATCAAGAATCTATCAATCTCTGCTTTGAAGACATTTAGCGTCCCGGCCTCCACTGCACTCCGCGGCAATTAATTCCACAGGCCCACCACTCTCTGGCTGAAGAAATGACTTCGCATTTCTGTTCTGAATTGACCCCCTCTAATCCTAAGGCTGTGCCCACGGGTCCTAGTCTCCTTGCCTAACGGAAACAAAACTGGACACAGTACTCCAAATGGGGCCTAACCAGAGCTTTATAAAGGCTCAGTAGCACATCGCTGCTTTTATATTCCAACCCTCTTGAGATAAATGACAACATTGCATTCGCTTTCTTAATCACGGACTCAGCCTGCATGTTTACCTTTAGAGAATCCTTGACTAGCACTCCCAGATCCCTTTGTACTTTGGCTTTATGAATTTTCTCACCATTTAGAAAGTAGTCCATGCTTGTATTCTTTTTTCCAAAGTGCAAGACCTCACATTTGCTCAAATTGAATTCCATCAGCCATTTTCTGGACCACTCTCCCAAACTGTCTAGATCCTTCTGTAGCCTCCCCACTTCCTCAGTACTACCTGCCTGTCCACCTAACTTTGTAGCATCAGCAAACTTCGCTAGAATGCCCCCAGTCCCTTCATCCAGATCATTAATATATATCGTGAACAGCTGCGACCCCAACACTGAACTCTGTGGGACACCACTTGTCACCGGCTGCCATTTCAAAAAAGAACCTTTTATCCCAACTCTCTGCCTTCTGTCAGACAGCCAATCCTCAATCCATGCCAGTAGCTCACCTCGAACACCTTACTCAGCAGCCTCCCATGTGGCACCTTATCAAAGGCCTTTTGGAAGTCTAGATAGACCACATCCACTGGGTTGCCCTGGTCTAACCTACTTGTCCCCTCTTCAAAGAATTCTAACAGGTTTGTCAGGCTTGACCTCCCCTTACTAAATCCATGTTGACTTGTTCTAATCCGACCCTGCTCTTCCAAGAATTTAGAAACCTCATCCTTAACAATAGATTCTAGAATTTTACCAACAACTGAGGTCAGGCTAATTGGCCTATGATTTTCCATCTTATGTCTTGATCCTTTCTTGAACAAGGGGGTTACAACAGCGGTCTTCCAATTATCCGGGACTTTCCCTGACTCCAGTGACTTTTGAAAGATCTCAACCACCGCCTCTGCTATTTCCTCAGCCACCTCCCTCAGAACTCTAGGATGTAGCCCATTGGGGCCAGGAGATTTATCAATTTTAAGACCTTTTAGCTTTTCTAGCACTATCTCTTTTGTAATGGCAACCATACTCAACTCAGCCCCCTGACTCCCTTTAATTGTTGGGATATTACTCCTGTCTTCCACTGTGAAAACTGACGCAAAGTACTTATTAAGTTCTCCAGCCATTTCCTTATCTCCCATCACTAGGCTTCCAGCATCAGTTTGAAGTGGCCCAATGTCTACTTTTGTCTGTCGTTTGTTTCTTATGTATTGAAAGAAACTTTTACTATCATTTCTAATATTACTGGCTAGCCTACCTTCATATTTGATCCTCTCCTTCCTTATTTCTCTCTTTGTTATCCTCTGTTTGTTTTTGTAGCCTTCCCAATCTTCTGATTTCCCAGTGCTCTTGGCCACTTTATAGGATCTCTCTTTTTCTTTGATACATGTAAATGTAGGATTATAGGGGAGGGGAATGGGTCTGGGCAGGTTGCTCTTCTGAGGGGTTGTGTGAACTTGTTGGGCCAAAGAGCCTGTTTCCACACTGTAAGAATTAAAAGAAACCATTCAGGAGTGAACAGAGGTGCTAGTGGGTTGGTGGGTGAGCAGGTGAGATAAGACCTCATATCATTTATAATACAGAATTGATATTCATGCATGTCTTATGAGGAAAAATAATCTGGTGTTTCAACCCTTATTGTTTGATACTTTGAAAGTGCAGTGGAGAAAGAAAATAGCTGAATACCAAGTGAAGCCTTAAACATTGTACAATTACACTTTTGACAGAATCTTTATATAATTGTGTTCATCCCAAACGCTACACAACCCAATTCCATTGCTTGCCATTCTAGGCACAGTAACATGTTCCTGGCTCAAAAATATAGTTTAAATAATTCACTTAATCTCAGGATCCTCACCTCCCCTCACTCTGTGGTCACTCACTCCTCTCAAGAATGGATAACTAGAAGCCAGAAGCTTTGTGGTCGCTTGACCTTGACCCGAAATAAAAGGTTTTAAAAAGTTGCAAAGGATTTTTTTTCTGTGTTGAAACTGCAAGGCTTAAGTTGCACCATAGCTAAGTGGGCTAGGATCAGTTGGTCAGCTGCCTTTTTCCTGTCCAAAGTCGACTTTAGGTGAGACTTTAATTGTGTGAATTGGCTGCCTAGCTCCATAAGATAGTCAAGCAGCCCAACTCACAGACTGCACCTGATAAAGTTTCCTGAGCAGGTCAGAACGCTTCAAGGAGCTGTCCTTATTCTGTTTTCTCAAACCAAAACCTCATGGAGACGGAAAAATCCAGTCCATTGAGCCTGAAGGATTTGTTCCCCAACACTCCCAATCCAATCCACGTTATCCGTCGGGAGCAACACAATGAATTCCAAGGCTGTCAACTTTATAAGCTAAAATTTATTATCCACCAACAAAATGCAAAGATATACGGTTGTGTAAAGGCCTGAGCAAAAATGCTGACAAATCAAGCTGCACAAGGTGCTAATTCAAAATAAAGATAATAAATATGTAATCAAGTCATCCAGCAGGGAAACAGACCCTTCGGTCCAATCACTCCATGTTGACCATAATTCCAAACTAAACTAGTCCCACCTGCCTGCTCCTGACCCCTATCCCTCCAAACCTTTCCTAGTCATGTACTTATCCAAATGTCTTTTAAATGTGGCAACTGTACCCACATCCACCACTTCCTCTGGAAATTCATTCTACACTCGGAACACTCTCTTTGTGAAAATGTTGCCCCTCATGTCCGTTTTTAAATCTTTCTTCTCTCACCTTAAAAAAATGCCTCCTGGTTTTGAGCTCCCCTACCCTAGAGAAAAGACCTTTGCTGTTCACCTTATCTTTACCTAGCAAGATTTTGTAAACCACTCCAACCCTCCTACACTCCAGTGAACAATGTCCCAACTTATCCAGTCTCTCCTTATAATTCAAACTTTCCATTCCTGGCAACATCCTGGTCAATCTTTTCTGAATCCCCCAGCCCCCCTCCCCCCCAAGTTTAATAATATCCTTCTTTTGTCATACTACCAAAAAGAAATCAACAATTTAAAAACAGCAACCCAGCCATGGCTCAAGCAGGTGAGGCCCATTGATTTGTCATGCTGCTATTTATGAGTGAAATGTGTAGAAGAAGCATTCGCAAAACTGAAGAAATTCAGTGTAGTTAATTACTAAAATGACCATTCCTATTAAGATTAGCATTGCGTTAAAACCATTGCAACCTTTGGTCCAGAAATTGCACTTGAATAAACCTGATTCATTTAATGCTAAATTTTTCATAAATCTGGTGAGCAGCAAAGAGCACCAGGACCAACAAAGCTTTGTAAAATCAAGAGCTTATTCTCGGGCTAAACTCTGAATTGTTAGAGTCATAGTCATAGAAATATACAGCACCAAAACAGAGCCTTCAGCCCAACTCATCATGCCGACCAGATGTTCTAAATTAATCTAGTCCCACTTGCCAGCATTTGGTTCGTGTGTTACTTAAAGAACCATAAAGAAACAAATAGTGCCAGCAAAATTAAATCTTGGAAGTCTGCATTTTGGGTGTAATTTAATGCCCTTCCCTGAGGTTTATTTGGAGACAGTGGGGAAGCTTTTAGATGGACTGGAAGGTGCTTCAGATTATTTGGCAGATTCTTGGGTGGGGGTAGTTAGGAAATACTCCCCCCAGGATGCCTAATACTGCATAGGTTTGCTGCTGAACACCCCAGGGGTATTTACCAGAAGGAGGGGACACAGAGCTCCCAGACAGCAGACAAAGCATCCCCCCCCCCCACCCCCCCACCCCATCAGATACGGCAATATGGTCTGTTGTTGCAACATTCCTTAGTTTGAGCTCTCAGGCAACCACACACATTTTATATTCGTGAAATTGTATCTTGCTGGACAGAGCTGGTGGGACACTTGGTTTAAGTGAACAATTGCCTAACAGTGCATCGGTTTAAAACCATTGTGCAACAGATTTCAAAGACAAATTTTTGTTTCTCTGAATGGTTGGTACCAAGTTCATTCCAGTCATTAACGTCAATGCTGCCATGCTTCAAAAATACCTCATTGAGTGAAGTAGCAGGCTTGAAGGGCCAAATGGCCTCCTCCTTCTTTCAAATCGCATGTTCTTGACGCCCATTTATTCTCACTTTCAGTGAAGGTTAACCTCACTAACTCAAGAATATCAAGGTCAATTCTAGTATCCATTGGAACACATAAGTATTGGGGATACTGTATGTATTGGGGATTGGGAGGTGGGTCCTGTCCTGAAGGAGAGACAGCTGAGGTTGAACAGTGGCATATTACTGTTCTTCAGTAACTGTGGCTTTGCAGTTCACAACAAAATAAATTCTTCAAGCTCTTAAGACATTGGACGTTATCCAAACACTTGATAGATTTAACAATACAGGGTGTGAGTCATTCTTTTCACATTCATCGGCAATGTTTTACTTAATACCTGGCTAGCTTCCAACTAATCTCTCCCTGTTGGTCTTGTCACTCTGAGTAACAAAGAAACAACATGGCCTTTGCTATCACAAATATTGTCATTGAAGTATTACCTGTTTTTTGCCAGTATGGATTCATGGCCTTCATGAAAGGAACAAACGGTCACATTGTATGCAAGAAAGAGTTACAACTGCATTCAATTCAAACCAAGCCCCCAGTTGGGTATACTTTTCCAATATGATATTGATGGATCTGTGAATAGTTTTGTGGACATTAGCAACCCATGATATAAGTCTCAGATACTGAGATGGTCCCAGCGCATTTCCCAGCCTCTGCCGAGTTAGCTTCCCTCAACTTTGTGATGCAAACAAGACTGTTGTTCTGTGAGCTCTTAACAGAGTTGGGCTGAGATTAGACATTGAAGAGCTGTATAGAAGTATCATTACTAAAAAAGGAACACAAATGTTTGGAGCTGCTAACATTGGATTTTAGGAAAGGAACAAAGAAGCAAGACACAGCTGAAAGCACTGGATAAGACACAATGGCTATCAACGTTCCTCTTCCAGCTCAGGTCAAAATTAAATGTGGAATAAAACTGAACTCATTCATAGAATGGCAAAACTATCAGTTTGCAACAGATTTAATTAACAAGCCAAAGCACCTATGTAGCTATGCCTTTATTACTATTGGAGAGAGTCTGTTTCAAAGTGTTATCTACTTTAAATCCACTTGAAGAATAGAAAAGAACAAAATCTTTTAAAAGCCTTGAAGGTTAGCTTTGAATGTCAAGTGAATATAACTTATCAACAGTACATGTTCAATATTAGAGTCCAGTATGTCGCTGCATTAAAACAGCTTTCAAAATCCTCTGACTGTACAACTCGAAAAGATGAATTAATTAAACAGAAGATTATATTAGGCATGAGAGATCCTGCACTGAGAGCACATCTACTGTGGGAGGAGAAACTCACTCTCAGGAAAGTGATCAACTTGTGCAGAAGGACTGAAGTTGTGACTCCTTAAGTGGTTCACATTCACAGAAGAACACGCCAGGCCTTATTTGATGCTGATACACATTCCAGACCCAAAGGGCAAACAGATCATGGCAAAGGGCCAAGATGCAGAGCATCAGAAGAGCATCAGAAAGAAATGTAAGAAGTTACGTCCAGCATGGAGGAGGCTGAGTTTTCACTGCGAGAAGCCAAGTCATTTTGCATGGAAGTGTTTGACCACAATGAGCCTCACAAACAAGTGCAGATGGCCATGAAAGAAATATCAGCCAAAGATTCTGACAAACAGTAGGCTGGTTCAGTTAGGTCAAAAGATAATGAATGGCTTGTGACTGTTGGAATGGGTTCCAACAGCGCCTCGCAGTGCCTGGGACCTGGGTTCAATTCCCGCCTCAGGCAACTGTCTGTGTGGAGTTAGCACATTTTCCCAGTGTCTGCGTGAGTTTCCTCCGGGTGCTCCGGTTTCCTCCTACAGTCCAAAGATGTACAGGTCAGGTGAACTGGCCATGCTAAATTACCTGTAGTATGAGGTGCAGGGGTACATGTAGGGGAATGGGTCTGGGTGGGTTGCCCTTCAGAGGGTCAGTGTGGACTTGTTGGGCCGAAGGACCTGTTTCCACACTGTAATCTAATCTAATCACAATGGACTTTCTCATAGATCACAACCATTCACTTCTTGGATGGCATGGTCGCGAGGTGGTTAGCACTGCTGCCTCATGGCACCAGGGACCCGGGTTCAATTCTAACCTCCAGCCACTGTCTGTGTGGAGTCTGTACATTCTCCCTGTGTCTGCGCTGGCTTCCTCCCACAATCCAAAGATGTGCAGGTGAGGGTGAATTGGCCATAGGAAATTGCCCATAGTGTTCAGGGGTGTGTAGGTTAGGTGCAGTAGTCAGACGTAAATATAAGGTAGGAGAATGGGTCTGGGTGGGTTACTCTTTGGAGGGTCGGTGTGGACTTGTTGGGCTGAAGGGCCTCTTTCCATACTCTAGTGATTCTATGATTCTAATTCCCCAACACTTATCTGCTTTAAATGACCAGGTTTGTGACTTCCTCAGTTTTGTGCTCCTAGATTATATGGGTTTCTTGCTTGGATTTGTTAGTTTTATCTATTTCTTGTTGTTGTATTTGCAGACTGCAGCAAGCACTCCCAGTACCATGAATATCTGTGCTGTTTAAAATTTCCACTTGTACCTGGGATTTTTCATTTTTACTCAAGCAACCTCTGGTATCTGTTCATTCACCACTGAACCTGGACTCAGTTTTGAGCCCCATATCTCAGGAAAGATGTACTGGCCCTGGAGCCTGTTCACAAGAATGGTCCCAGGCATGAACAGCTTAACATATGAGGGATGTTTGAGGACTCTGGGTTTATACTCGATGGAGTTTAGAAGGATGAGGGAGGGATCTAATTGAAGCTTACAGAATACTGAATGGCCTGGACAGAGTGGATGTTGGGAAGATATTTCCATTGGTAGGAGAGACTAGGAGCGAGGCAACAGCCTTAGAGTAAAGGGGAGACCTTTTAGAATGGAGGTAAACAGAAATTTCTTCAGCCAAAGTGTGGAATTCACTGCCACAGAAGGCTGTGGAGACCAGGTCATCGAGTATATTTAAGACCAAGATAAGTAGGTTCTTGAGTATCAAGGGGATCAAGGGTTATGGGGAGAAAGCAGGGGAATGGGGTTAAGAAACTTATCAGTCATGATTGAATGCTGGAGCAGACTCGATGGGCTGAATGGCCTAATTTCTGCTCCTGTGTATTACAATCTCATGGATCTCCTCCACAGACCACCTCTATATGTAGCCTTTATCTCTATCTCTGCTTGGAACTATAGATTCCATCTGTTCTAGCACTATGATCGGGACTGAAACTCCTCCAGTGTCATTCTTTGAATTACTCTTCAACGTTGAGAGATGCTGTGAGGTGTCTTTGGAGATTGCTGCCCTGGGCAGGCAGCAGTATCTGACTTCCTTCAGGACCTTCTGGCTTACCAGTGTTTTTGGTACTAAATTAAACCTTTAGATCCCAGGTCAATCACTATGTTGCATGTGCTGCCTTCCATATCTCCTAAGTGTGGGGGTTCTTCAGAGATCTCTAGTGTATATAATCATAACCACTTCCTGGCGCAAGATAGGAACCGTGTAGAGTAAACAGGATGTAGTCTTATATCTCCCCGCAACTATTTACAGGTTATAAGAATAGGTTCTGCGTTTCTGCAAAGACTCTTGGGAGTTCCTTGCTTTAGGCCTGTCTTCCATGAGATCCTCTCCTCATCCATGTTCCCAACAACTTTTCCCATTCACTGTGTCGACCTCCAGGGATCATGCGCAGCAGAAGTTTCTGGAATTGGAAGGTGATATGTCTGCACATTAATTGGTGTGTATGGATCCTCTCAGCAGCTTAGAGGGGTCATTGGCTCTCATGACACATCTCAGTGGTCACGTTTGAGTAGTAAGCCTTGCATTCAAGGCCCCGACATGCATCTCAAAGCAAATAAGAAGTATCTGGGAGTTCTGTCCCACAGAGACTCCTCTGCCATTAAAGCAGTGGAAAGAATTCAGGGACCTCTCCCACTTTATACATTTTTAAAATTAATTTGTGGAATGTGGGAGTCATTGGCTGGGTCAGATTTATTGCCTGTCCCCTGTTGCCATTGAGAAGCTGATGCTGAGCAGCCTTGTTGACTGCTGCAGTCCACCCACGATACCATGAGGGTGGGAATTCCAGCATATTGACCCAGTGATGGAACGGCGATATATTTCCAAGTCAGGATGGGGAGTGGAGGAGAACTTGCAGTGGATGGTGTTCCCATGTATCTGCCACCCCTGTCCTTTTAGTTGGAAGTTGTCGTGGATTTGGAAGGTGCTGTCTGAGGATCTTTGGTGAAAATCGTTTGTTCGATCCTATTTCCACTAGCCTGGCTATTTCCTCATTGTCGTGATTTGGCCACCTTACATGTGATTTCGATATCGAGGTCATCAACGTGTATAAAGCCTGAATCCTGCTGAATTCCATTCAATCCCCCAATCCACCTGCCCTTTCCTGAGCTAAAAGCATTACCCTCACGAGTGCCCTCTTAGTAAGGAGTTACAATCATAGAATTCCTGCGGTGTGGAAGCAGGTTATTCAGCCCATTGAGTCAGCACCGCCTCTTTGAAGAGCACCCCACCTACCCTGTCCCTATAACCCTGCATTTCCTCCGGCTACTCCATCCCAGCCTGCTCATCCTGGACACTATGGGTTATTTAGTCTGGCCAATGCACCCTAACCTGAGTACGTTTGGGAGGAAACCGGAGCACCCGGAGGAAACCCACGCAGACACTGGGAGAAGGTGCAAACTCCACACAGACAATCACCCAAGGCTGGAATTGAACCCAGGTCCCTGGCGCTGTGAGGTAGCAGTGCTGACCATTGTGACAGCACGCCACCCCGATACAGGGGTAAATAAGGGGTGATCTGATGACGGGATACCAGCCTCTGTGGAGTTATTTCAGAAGCAGCCTAAGCCGCTGGTTGGAGTAGCAGTGGGAAGGTGAGTGATCTGAGCTGCCAAGACAAGTATACAGGACGGGGAAGGTATGGTCAGAGAGCACAGCAGGGGGGATGGGGGAGAGTTAGAATGGAAAGTGAGGCCTGAGGTTTAGTGAGGCTATAGAAAGGAGAGTGTCACTGTAAAGTATGGTCGAGGAATTTCACATGGAGTGAAGCCAGCTGCAAAGATGCTGTGGGAGAGGAAATGCAAAGGTAGGAAGAGGGTCTTCAAAGGGCACAGTGAGGCTGTGCAATGAGGGGGAGTACTGCGGATGCTGCTGGCATGAGCTCCTCGTCGGTTTTGGTATTTAATTCTGAGCAGTTTATTTCTCCTTACATTGGTGTTGGCAGAACCCAAAGCCTCTCACCCTATGTGAGTTACTTGAGGTGCAAGGAATGTGCTAAAGAGGCAAAGTTGCAATCTGTGAACTAGTTAGCCTATGAACAGTGGGTTGATGGTGCTACCTTCCTCCTGTTGTTGTTGTGTGACAATTTATATGCTGAGTTGTCTAGGAAATTAATACTCTCCTTGTATACTGTGGCTTTAGATTTAATGGGATAGTGATAACAATTGAGGGGATTGTTGCTCAGACAGTTCAAAATATACCCTCACGGATAAACAATTTATCTGACTGTCCTTTTGCACAGTTTACCACTGCCTGACAATATTCTCAGTTATTGACAGTCAATATTACCAATTACCGGCTGATACCACAAACATTTATTTTAACTACACTTAAGCATTAAAGAACAAAAACATAAAATAGCACAGGGAGACATTCATAAGAACAGAGAGGCCCTTTGATCTGGCCTATAATTGCGGCAGAACAAAAAGGTTAGAATGGTTCATTCCTTCAATCCCACTGCAGTGAACTAATTGTTACAAGCACATTGATTTGTTGACCAAGGTTTTAAACCAGGAAACGTTCCGTGTCCCAGAGATGAGTGGGATAGCAATACCTGAAGGATGGTAACAGTGCAGTGTGACATGTGTTAATAATTTACTTAGACTTTCAAAAAGCTTTTGTTGACCTTTATATCTGAAGGCTGAGAAAAGGCCTTGAACACCACAAAATCCCATGTGTGTCTCCTTCCATTCCCACAGGGCACCAATTCCAGGGAAAGGCAAAAAAAAAAGCAACTCACAAGTTTGTTATTAAAAGTTCTTTTCTGAACCCTCCTCAACTGAGCTTGGAAACCATGAATTCTTGTCCAAGATGTCTCCCCTTCCATTTGCTGTAATCACCTCTTAGTGTCATAGAGTCATAGAGATGGACAGCATGGAAACAGGCCCTTCAGTCCAACTCGTCCATGCTGACCAGTTATCCTAACCTAATCTAGTCCCATTTGCCAGCACTTGGCCCATATCCCCCCAAACTCTTCCTATTCATATA
Organism: Chiloscyllium punctatum; assembly: GCF_047496795.1. NCBI lineage: Eukaryota > Metazoa > Chordata > Chondrichthyes > Orectolobiformes > Hemiscylliidae > Chiloscyllium > Chiloscyllium punctatum. The sequence continues at coordinate 88,205,210 of NC_092758.1, forward strand.
CCCATCCAGACGCCTTTTAAATGTTGCAATTGTGCCAGCCTCCACCACTTCCTCTGGCAGCTCACTTCATACACGCACCACCCTCCTAAGGGAAAAAGTTGTCCCTTAGGTCCTTTCAAGTCTTTCCCCCTCATCTTAAACCTATGCCCTCTAGTTCTGGACTCCCCCACCCCAGGGAAAGGACCTTGTCTATTCACCCTGTCCATGGCCCTCATGAGTTTATAAACCTCTACAAGGTCACCCTTCAGCCTCAGACACTCCTCTTCTGGAATCCAGGCCCACAGTTCTGAGGAAGGGTCACCGGACCCGAAACGTTAACTCTGATTTCTCTCCACAGATGCTGCCAGACCTGCTGAGCTTTTCCAGCAATCTCTGTTTCGGTTTCTGATTTACAGCATCCGCAGTCGTTTCACTTTCCACAATTCTCAATCTCGGCAAAAGTAAAGCTTCTAGACCCGCGCCTCAGCTCCTTGTTGTTTGAAAAAAACATCAATTCGTGGCCAGTGGGTTGTCAGAAGGTCAGCATTTATTGGCCGTTCCTAATTGCCCTTCGAAAGGTGATATAGAACACCCACTAGAATCACTGCAATATGTCAGTTCAGCCCCAGTGATGTTAGGGAGGGAAATCCAAGCGTTGACCCAGCAACAATCAACAAATGGTGATATGATTCCGAGTTAGGATGGCGATGCTGGTGTTCCAATGTGACTGCTGCCCTTCTGCTTTTCAGAGGTAAGGGCTTTGAAGGTGCTGCTGAAGGTACATTGCTGGTTTTCCAGGCTGCATCTTGCAGGTGGTACACACTGTGATCATGGGGTATTGCCTGTGGAGAGATTGAGGTACCAGACGCAGAGCCAAGCAAGCGGGTTGTTTGATCCTGGATGCTATTAAGCTTCTGCAGTTGGAGGAGTCCCCCTCATCAGACACATGGAGGGTATTCCATCAGTCTCTTATCCATGCCTTGTAGGTGGTGGTCAGGCTCTGGGGAGTCAGGAGATGAGTCACCCACTGTGGAATACTCCGACCTGACTGCATCTCATAGTCACAATATTTATACATAGCAGTTTCCAGTCAATGGGGATCCTCAGGCACAGAATGGCAAAGCCGTTCAATAACCACAGAGATTGGTTTTAATCTTTCTTGTTGGAGATGGTCATTGGCTAGCATTTGTGCAAGATATTCCCCAACCTTTGCTACTTCATTGTTGGGGAGTTGCAAATGGAACTGAACACTATATCCCTTTCCACATCCATAAACATTACTGGCGGGGTCAGCATTTATTGCCCTTGGGAAGCTGACAATGAACTGTATTCTTGAACCACCCAAGTAGGCACGATTTCAGTACATATTCAGAGCAGTTAGGGAATAGGTTCAATGATATATAGTGAAGGAACAATGATATATTTCCAAGTCATGTCATGGACGAGACCAAACGCCCCCTCAAAATATATCAAGGAGATAGTCTCAACCCTGACTTGTTATTTTGTTTAAAGGCAAGTGTAAGGTGTTGTGTTCCAGATGTGAATTGATTGGTCCACTACTTGGCTCGAAGCAAACACACTTTATTCTCATAACACAGTTAAAATAAAAACAAAAAGAAAAGAATTGGTATAACTTTAATGAAATAGTTAGAAAAAGTATATTGTTTAACTACTGATCATCAACTGTTCCAATATAGCAGTATTTCATAAACACACACCCTTGGCAAAGACAAATGCAGCAAAGCAGATTTTCCTCTGTGCTATCTCCTCCCCAGGAGAAAGAAACACCAAAAACAAACAATCTAGCGGTTGAGAGAGAACACAAGCTTTTTGCTGCAGCAAAGAGAGAGAGCTGTATCTATCAACTTCAACAGCCAACTCCAAACCCCACAAACTAAAACCCTGGGTGTGTGTGAGCCTGACTCCACCCACTCATCCTTCTAAAATAAATACTCAGGGAACTCAACGCTGTTTAGCAATTGTTTATGAGAAAAGCCATTCTCGCACCACTGTGGCAACACCTCTCTTCAAGAGAAGCAGGAGAGAACATTACTTAAAGGCACAGTCCGCTCACAGTTAGCAGAGTGTAACTTGGAGGGGACCTCGAGGTGAGTGGTGTTTGAATACATTGCTGCCCTTATTCCAATAGACAATACAGTTTGTAGGCTTCGGAGGTGCAGCCATCCTGGTGAGTTCGTGCACTGCACTTTGTAGGGAATATCCACTGTTATCACTAAGCACTGGTGGCAGAGACAGCACAACTTTAACATGAAGTGCACCGTGAAATGCTTTGTCCTGGTCCTCAAGCTCATCAAGTGTTGCTGTAGCTGCACTCACCCAGAAAAAAGGGGATTGTTCCATCACCTTCCCAGTCTTGGCTTGTGCCTTAAAGATGGTGGACAGGAGGCTTTGAGAAGTCTTGAGCTCTCTGCAGGTTTCCCAGTCTCTGACGTGATCTTGAGCCACAGTTTTTATGTGTCTGATCCGATGACATTTCTGTCCAATGGAGGTGGTTAGATTTCCTCGTGCTGGAGGTGGTGGCCTAGCACTTGTGACAATACCATGACTGACCCTTATAATGGTCAGTGATATCACAGCTGAAGGGCTCCAACCATCACAACTGGCCTTCCATTGTTCCAGCCGGTGGAGATTTCTCCCCAAGTCCCATCGACTTCAATGTTATCAGGGCTCTTCAATCCTACACTTGGGTTGTTTTGTGAAATGCTGTATATAAACACAGGTCTTGCTTTCAGATCTGCGCTTTGTTTGGAGACTGAACTCTGGATGTCTGTCCCCCGGTTGACCCCTGTTTCTCCCTGGTGAGCAAATCCAAGTCATCAAATGTACCTTCATATCTCAGGGTAAATATCATTTGTGGTGCCCAGCTGTAATATCCTTCATAGAAAGCATTCTATCTGGAAGTATCACAGCATGGTTTGGCAAGATCACAAGAAACTGCAGAGAGTCTTGAACACAGCCCAGTTTACCACACAAACCAGGAGAAAGTGAGGACTGCAGCTGCTGGAGATCACAGTCAAGATTACAGTGGTGCTGGAAAAGCACAGCAGGTCAGGCAGCATCCGAGGAGCAGGAAAATCAACGTTTCGGGCAAAAGCCCTTCATCACAAACCAGCCTTCCATCCAATGATTCCAACTATACTTCCTGCTGCCTGGGGAAAACAACCAACATAATCAAAGACCTCTCTCAACCCACTAAAACTCTCTTCCACCCTCTTCTGGCAGGCAGAAGATATGAAAGTTTGAAAAAACATACAAACAAATTCAAGAACAGCTTCTTTCCCCCTGTTATCAGACTGTTGAATGGATCACTCATTGTTCATGCTCCTCGGATGCTGCCTGACCTGCTGTGCTTTTCCAGCACCACTCTAATCTTGACTCTCTCATTGTTAATGTTGATCTCTTTCTCTGCACCTTCTCTGCAGCTGTAAGCCTGTTTCCTGCACTCTGTTCTGCTACCCTAGTGCAGTTTGTATGGTACGATCTGTCTGTGTGACACACAAAACAACACTTGTCACTGTACCCCGGTACATGTGACAACAGTCAATCAATCAAACAATCGAAATGCAGACGACCAAAACTGAACATCATATCACCAAAAGAGGTGAAGTCAAACATTTAACTAGCACTTTCATTTCTGCCCTGTTTTTACAAAGCAGGGCAAGTCTCTATTTGTTGCTGTGTGTCCCCCTCACGCTGCATTCAAACTTTCAGGAGTAGTCGATGATCATTTCTCTAAACTTTTACCTCGTTGTTACCTCTATCACATAACCACTCATTTTATATCTCTCCATGACAACATCAAACTAAATTAAACTTATAAGAGAGTTGCTTAAAATGTAGGAAACATACCGTTTACTGCAATCCGAGAATCACTGAATCCCCAAAGTGAGGAAACAGGCTGTTTGGCCCATTGAGTCACACCAACCCTCTGAAGAACCCACACAGACCAAAACCTTACCCTATCCCTGTACCCCTGCATTTTCCATGGCTAATCCAGCTTGCCTGCACATCCCTGAATACTATAGGTAATTTAGCATGAGTAGAAAGTGTGGTGCTGGAAAAGCGCAGCAGGCCAGGCAGTATCCAAGGAGCAGGAGAGACAATGTTTTGGGCAAGACCCTTTCATCAGGATTCCTTGGATGCTGCCTGGCCTGCTGCGCTTTTCCAGCACCACACTCACGACTCTTATCTCCAGCACTTGCAATACTCACTTTCTCCTAGTAAATTAGCATGGCCAATCCACCCTAAGCTGCACATTTTAGGACTGTGGGAGGAGGGTATCCACGCAGACACGGGGAGAATGTGCAAACTCTACACAGTCACCTGATGGTAGAATCGAACCGGGGTCCCTGGTGCTGTAATATTAGACGGGGGAGTAATGTAGTTAAAGAAAGTACATGGAATGTTGCTTAGACTTCTATTTCTAACAAACATTAATAAGTTGAATGTGAAACTGAAGTTTAAGTTTGGAAAAACCCCTACTGGTATTCAAATAAACAGAGTAGTAGTGACAGGTGATGTTGGAAAGAAATGGATCTGTTACACAACTGTGGAGATAAAAGGCAAATGAAATTTGAGACAGTCTCAATGCAGAATAATGTAGATTGATCAAAACAAGTATACAATCCCAATTAACAGAGGCTGGCTTAGAATGGCATTCACACCATCTTTCAGCCTTTTAGGAATGAACCATTTTTGATTGATCATTGTCAATGTCTGGACAATGTGGTGATACAGTAGTAAAAATGAAACCATTGATTAATGGGTTATATCACCAGGGCTGTAGTCTACAGGAAATGTACAGGACATTTGCTGAAGCATTTTGTAATGCGATCAAAATAAAGTCTCTGTATTGGAGAGGTTACAGGCACCGTAAGGATATTGATGGCCTGGTGGTATTATTGCAAGACTATTAATCCCGAGACCCAGCTCTGGGAACACAGGTTCAAATCCTACCACGGGAGATGGTGGAATTTGAAATCAATAAAAATCTGGAATTAAGAATTAATGATGGCCATGAAACCATTGTCAATTGTTGGGAAAGCCCCATCTACTTCACTAATGTCCTTCAGGGAAGGAAACTGCCATCCTTACCTGGTCTGGGCCTACATGTGACTCCAGACCCACAGCAACAGGGTTGACTCTGAACAGCCCTCTTGGGTAATAAATGCTTGCCTAGCCAGTGACACTGACGTCTATGGATGAATTTTAAAAAACAAAGATCTGTAACAATCAGGGAAGATTAGAAGAATTAAATCTCTAGATCCAAATAGAAGATGGAGTGGAATGCCCCATACATGGAACATACCAAGACACACACGTGCTAAATGGGAAAGGAAAGGATCTACAAGGTATCCCAGATGGGATCATTTCTATGACCCACACCCACTAATGTATTGCAGCTCTGCAGTCTGCCTCACACATGTCCTGTTTACTGTAACCTGTCTACCTTACTCTGTCCACTGTGATCTGTACTCTGATCTGTCTGCCCTTGCTTGCCATGATCTGCCTGTACTGCTCACAAACAAAGCTTTTCACTGTACTCAGGTACATGTGACAATTAATCAAATCAACCGCCTGGCAGAGGCAAAAGAAAATTGTGGATATTGTCCTCTGACCCTTAGATACTAATATACAAGGTCCAGGGGACCAACATAACAGGGCATTGTGGCTGCTCTCCTCCTCCATGTACAGAGATGCATTATATTTGTGAACACATGTCAGCTCCCTTTATAAAGAAGACTGCAGCAAAACAATTCCTTTACAATGGCACTGTAGTCAAGAAGGTTCCCTCTAACTTCTGTTAGCTTTGCACACTCAGCTCTTACGCCCTATAACATTAACACACAGCTGCATTCAGCTTAAAGGGAACATTGTCCTGTGTCCTTATCCTTCATCCACAGCCTGTTCCTGAATGTGCACACCTACACCCACTACTGGTGTTAATCTTCTTTTTGTACCTGCTCACTAGCTTCCAGAAATTTCCTCCTAAACCTCGCAAATCATCCACAGTGTTTGCTTCTCATAGTTTACAAAGTACTCTGATCTATCTATCTTGAATTGATGGTGAATTACTTCATATTTTCCTATGCTGAACTTCATTTTCCACAGTTTGGCCCACACACTTAATCCCTTTGCAATGTTCTGTTTCCATCTCCTCTATTTCCTGTTCTGATATCAATTTAAGAGTGAATATGCTAATAAGGAAGTAACCGCAATGTAGAGCATGATATCAGTAGATGGTCTAGTTTTGCACCATGGAGTGTGGGAGATTTTTCAGCTCTGCTTCTCGTAACTATAGTCACTGAACCTTTATAGCGAATCAGTCTGCGAAGCAATTTGTTTCATTTGTCACAGGATGTGGGCATCCCTGGCTGGGCCAGCTTTTATTGCTCATATCTAGTTGAGAAGGTGAGGGTGAGCTGCCTTCTTGAACCGCTGCAGTCCGTGAGAGGTAGGGAGACCACAATGTCATATCGGAGGGAGTTCTAGGATTTTGACCCAGCGACTCTGAGGAATCAACAGTCTAGTTCCATATGAGGATGGTGTGTGGTTTGGAGGGGAAGTTTTGGTCATGGTGTATCCTGCTGTGTAGTTTCAAATAAACAGAGCCTGTGTTTAGTTTACCAGGGCCGCTGTGAGATTGATAAAGTAGTGTTAAGCAAACACAGACCCACAACAGTTACTACACTGTGGAGTGTGGTGTCATCAGAAAAGGCTTTCTACCTTCATGCAAGCCATTTATCATTACTGTGAGAAACTGTGCCCCAGCTCAGATCCCTGGGGAATCTGTGAGGCACATAGTACCACTCACAAAACATTTCCAATACTATCGCTCTCTCCTACCCCCTAGTCAATTCAATATCCATGCCTCCAATTCCGTGAAATGTGGAAGTATATTTTAGGTTGGAAATGAAGAAGCTCTGTTTTAATCATTTTCCTATACTCTCTTCTCTCCTCAAGATGTTCCCATGCAGGTGTGCGTGTATGCACACGCGTGTGCTTGTGTCTGTGTGTGTGTATGCATGCACGTGTGTGTGTGTGTATATAGAGACATCAACAGGTTATTCAACAACATGGGGCAGTGCAAGCAACCCTGATTTTATCCTCCCCTGGCGTCTATCTGTGCACATTTTCCAATGGGGCCAGGGGACAGCAATCAGGAGAAGGAACTAAACGAGTCGTTTTCCCTCTCCTTAGCCTGTGGATACTCGAGTGATCTCAGAGACCAGGAGAAAGTGAGGGACTGCAGACGCGGGACAGTCAGAGTCAAAAAGCGTGGCGCTGGAAAAGCACGGCAGGTCAGGCAGCATCCGAGGAGCAGGCGAGTCGACGTCATCCTAACGAAGGGCTTATGCCCAAAATGTTGACTCTCCTGCTGCTCCTTGGGTGCTGCCTGACCGGCTGTGATTTCAGAGCCCAATCATTCCAGTGGCCAAAGTCAGTTGAAACATGACAGACCGGAGACCCAACATGGAATCCATTGCCCCTGTAGGGCTTCACACCACTGTGATCACTGATCCAATGCTCCATTGACCACTGCTGCTCATCAGAATATATAAGACTCTATTGCGATGCCTGCTCAAGTTCAATAGCAACTGCCTCAGTTCATGTGTTTAGATGAAACATTAGCAGCAGGCAGTTGGTACATGTGCCCCCTAACATGAGAAAACAGGGAGAAAGAGAGAAAAAATTAACAAAAATAAATTAGAGAATATTTTTGCATTAAAACTATTAACACTGATTAGGTGCTTTTACCCCAAAGTACCTGTAGTAACCAGTAATGATGTGCAATTGAAGACATCTCTGCACAATATCCCAAAGTAGATTCGGTTCCCTACAGTGTGGAAACAGGCCATTCGGCCCAACAAGTGCACACCGACCCTCCGAAGAGTAACCCACCTAGACCCATTCCCCACTGACTAATGTACCTAACTCTATGGGGCAATTTCCCAAGGCCAATCCACCCTCACCTGCACACCTTTGGACTGTGGGAGGAAACCCACGCAGACACAGGGAGAATGTGCAAACTCCACACAGACAGTCACCTGAGGCTGGAATCGAACCTGGGTTCCTGGCGTTGTGAGGCAGCAGTGCTAACCACTGAGCCACTGTGCTGCCCTAAACTATTTAAACTTTTATGTCAAAACCGTCAGCAAGGGAGGAGGATGTGTACTTATTCCAGCAGTTATCCTCAATGTAATTTATAGTTTGATCACAAGAGGGCCTCCTGTTCTCAGCTGACAGACTCTCTGGGCAAAAACAATGACTACAGATGCTGGGAACCAGATTCTGGATTAGAGTGATGCTGGAAGAGCACAGCAGTTCAGGCAGCATCCAAGGAGCAGTAACTCTTTGGGCCACAGTCGCCATTCAATACAACTTGAAGAGTGACGGTTCTTACTTCAGCCTCTCACCCAGATCAGGAGAGGGAGGGGGCTGCTGGGCAATGGGGCTGCAGGTTTGAGAACTGTGTGCTATTTCCAATATTTGCTCTGCTTGAGGGAAGGGTTTAGCAGTCTAATAACTCACATCCCCTAACATACCAGACAGACAGGGAAATGAAGGGGCTTTTATTTCCTTTTTGAAAAAGAGCGTTTTTAGCCCTTGGGTTTTGAGAGACAGTATGATGGCTCAGTGGTTAGGACTGCTGCCTCACAGCACCAGCGACCCAGGTTCGATTCCAACCTTGGGTGATGGTCTGTGCGGAGTTTGCACATTCTCCCTGTGTCCGCGTGGGTTTGCTCTGGTTTCCTCCCACAGTCCAAAGATGTACAGATTAGGGTGGATTAGCCATGCTAAATTGCCCCATAGTGTGGGTTAGCCATGGTTAATGCAGGGATAGGGTAGCAAGATGCTCCTCAGAGGGATGGTGTGGGCTGAATAGTCTGCTTCCACACTGTAGGGATTCTCTGATACAGCATGTTTTAAAACTCCGGCCTAACACTAAGATTACAGGCGAATTTACTGAAGATCTCTGTCCCAACTCTGGAGTAATATTGTTATGGTGTCTTTCACTTCCCCTTTCCTCCCCTCCACAACCACACACCTCTCAAAGTTGTTTCCCTTTGCTAGGGTTTGGAGGGATATAGGTAAGGAGCAGGCGGGTGGGACTACTTTAGTTTGGGATTATGGTCAGCATGGACTGGTTGGTCTGAAGGGTCTGTTTCCATTCTGTTCTGACCCAATGGCTCTACATTAGTTACTTCCCAGTGTGGTGGCTATTCCCATTGAATGCTGACAGACCAAACATCCATAGATGCTTCACAAGCCAAGCATGACCCAGCACAGGTTAGTGCTCAGGAGTAGGAACTTGGTCTGACTTTTCTTTTACCCATTCCTGGCCAAGTGGTTGTGTATCAAAAGCTGGGATCATTACAGTGTGGAAGCAGGCCATTCAGCCCATTGAGTCCATACCAACCCTCTGAACCGCATCCCACCCGGCCATACCCCCCTATCATGCCCCTGTAACGCTGCATTTCCCATGGCCAACCCACCTAGCCTGCACTCTCTGGGCAATTTCTCATGGCCAAGCCGCCCTGCAAATCTTTGGACTGTGGGAGGAAGCCAGAGCACCCAAAGGAAACCCATGCAGACACGGGGAGAATATGCAAATCCCACACAGACAGTCGTCCGAGGCTGGAATCAAACCCGGATCCCTAGCGTTGTGAGGTAACAGTGCTAACCACTGAGCCACCGTGTCACCCCATTGATAACCACACCACAAACCAGAGACAATACTGGGACATTCCTGAGTTTTCATATTAAAACCCAAAGTGATGATAAAGGCTGCCATTTGCCAACAAGCCACATGGTTCGATCCAATCAGCATGCCTGGAGGGCACAGGTGAAAGGTCATTATCATTGACAACTGGAAAACCATCGGGCAACTGAATTCTGGGCAATAAGCTGGGCCAGTGTCAAAAAGATCAGATCATTGTCTAAAATAGAACAACTTATTATCCAGTTAGAATACTGGTGGGCAAAGGATGTTGAAGGAAGATGAAAAATAAAATGATGCCCAGAGTGAAGGTTCTCACGAGCAGATATCAGCAGAATTATACTGTATAGAGCATACCACTATAACCATGGTAACTGTGAAACTCTACCACAGCTACTTGGCATATAGAGTTGTGTCTGTGCTAAAATCCTAATACAGTGGCTCAGTGGTTAGCGCTGCTGTCTCCCAGCACCAGTGACCTGGGTTCGCGTTCCAGCCTTGGGTGACTGTCTGTGAAGGGTTTGCACATTTTCCCTGTGTCTGCGTGGGTTTCCTCCCACAGTCCAATGGTGTGCAGGTTAGGGTGGATTGGCCATGGGAAATTGCCCCATGGTGTCCAGGGATGTGTAGGTTAGATGTTTAAAACTCCCACAAAAACAAGTTATAGTCTAACAGGTTTATTTGAAAGCACGAGCTTTCGGAGCACTACCCTTCATTAGGGAGGAGCAGGACTCCAAAAGCTAGTGCTTCCAAATAAACCTGTTGGACGAGAACCTGGTGTTGTGGGATTTTTAACTTTCTCCACCCCAGTCCAACAGCGGGCCTCTTCACATCTCGGTTAGGTGTGTTAGCCGTGGGGAAATCCAGGGTTACAGGGGTTGGGGAATGAGGATGGGAGTGGGTGGGATGCTCTTCGGAGGGGCAGAGTGGATTAATTGGGCCGAGTGGCCTGTTTCCACACAGCAGGGATTCTGAGAATGGTTGGGAGATCGTTTTACAGTTGTGTCTTTGAGAGATTCACCATTAAAGCCTCGTGTTTCAGATGCCTTCCTCTGTTCTGCAGTAAAGTGGAGGACATTCTCATCCCCATTTGGCCTCCTTGAACCTTTTCCTAAAATGAGTGGTTTCGGGATTAGAGGATCTTTGGCCAGTTCTTTTGTATTTTGACTTTCAACTGGGCAGAAGGTATCAGAGTCGAAACCAATGTATATGTTGCAGGTTGCAAATTATAAATAAACCTTCTGGCTCTTTGGCAAGATCACTTGTCTTAAAATAAATATTAAATGTTAAAGAAATATTAAATAAATACATATTTCAGCCTGACCCTATTCTGTAGTCTGATTTGGCCAACTAAGGCCAACATGATAAAAACAAAATTCAGTCTCAAGGGTAAGACAGAATTACCGTAGCGAAGACATTTGGTCACTTTTACAAAGCCGAGTCCTTATATTTAAACAGACAACAAAACCTGGATATTTGACTGGTCCGTCAGGTCTGCCACATACTGATGGCGCCTGCATACAGTGTCTCCCAATCAATTCCATATAAATCCCCCAGGAGAGGTAGGAAAACAGAACAAAAATAGGATTAAGAAGGGGAAAATCCCTCTCCAGTGCCCGTAGGATGTCAAATTCCTTCCAGAGCCTCCCATTGATCATGTATTTGCTAAGCCATTCAGAAGTTGGATGTGTGGCTGATAACCCATTCTTGAACCAGTCCAGCTCCCTTTTGAAGTCTTGGTGTCATTATTAAGCCCAAGTGCCGTTGCAGCAGTAGTCTGTTACCTTTTTCATTTCTCTAGCCTGTAGAAATTTTCATCAGTGAATAACATAAACAGCATAAGCTTGGAGTCCACTGTGCTCGCTCCAATCAGTGGGATATCGGGTGATTAGTATTCAGGGATAGTCAAGGATCTTCCATGAAACTACATCAAACCCAAATCTGTTGAGAATGGGGGAGATTTGTATCATAGCCCCTGGGTGTCTTTATCAAGGAACTGACACAAATATCACAGCCTCCTCAGGTCAAACAATTTCCACATGGAATACAGGGAGAACTCACCATTTGGATACAGAACTGGCTCAAAGGTAGAAGACAGAGGGTGGTGGTGGAGGGTTGTTTTTCAGACTGGAGGCCTGTGACCAGTGGAGTGCCACAAGGATCGGTGCTGGGCCCTCTACTTTTTGTCATTTACATAAATGATTTGGATGTGAGCATAAGAGGTACAGTTAGTAAGTTTGCAGATGACACCAGAATTGGAGGTGCAGTGGACAATAAAGAATGTTACCTCAGATTACAACAGGATCTTGATCAGATGGGCCAATGGGCTGAGAAGTGGCAGATGGAGTTTAATTCAGATAAATGTGAGGTGCTGCATTTTGGGAAAGCAAATCTTAGCAGGACTTATACACTTAATGGTAAGGTCCTAGGGAGTGCTGCTGAACAAAGGGACCTTGGATGCAGGTTCACAGCTCCTTGAAAGTGGAATTTTACATAGATATAATAGTGAAGAAGGCATTTAGTATGCTTGCCTTTATTGGTCAGTGAGTTAAGTATAGAAGTTGGGAGGTCATGTTTGAACTATTGGAAGAGGCTGAACAGGCTGGGGCTGTTTTCCCTGGAGTGTCAGAGGCTGAGGGGTGATCTTATGGAGGTTTACAAAATCATGAGGGGCATGGATAGAGCGAATAAACAAAGTCTTTTTCCCAAGGTAGGGAGGCCAAACCAGAGGGCATAGGTTCAGGGTGAGAGGAGAAAGATATAAAAGGGACCTGAGGGGCAACTTTTTCACATAGAGGGTGGTACGTGTATGGAATGAGCTGCCAGAGGAAGTGGTGGAGGCTGGGACAATTACAGCATTTGAAAGACATCTGGATGGGTATATGAATAGGAAGGATTTAGAGGGGTTTTGTCCCTTAGGTCCCTTTTAAATCTTTCTCCTTTCACTTTAAACCGACACCGTTTAGTTTTGGACTCCCCTACTTTGGGGAAAGACCTTGTTTATTCGCTCTATCCATGCCCCTCATGATTTTATGAACCTCTGTAATGTCACTCCTCAGCCTCCAACACTCCAGGGAAAGCAGCTCCAGCCTATTCAAGTTTAAAAGTATCTTTCCTATATCTTATTCTATCAAAGTATATCTAATCATTAGTGCTCTAGGAACAGTGTCTATTCTGTTCCTGGTTATTTGGTTATATGATTGGTCATATTATTGGATGAGTATCAGAAACTTGGACTAATGATCTAGAGACATTCGCCTAAATCCCATCACAGAAGCTGGAACATTTACATTTGTTGACTAAACAAATCAGGAATAACCTACTAGTGACCGGATGGTCATCTGCAAAAAACATTCTGGTTTACTAGAATCCCTACTGTGTGGGGGCAGGCCATTCAGCCCATTGAGTCCACACCAACCCTCTGAGCGGCATCACCTTCAGACCCACCCTATGTCCCATGGCTAACCTGCACATCCCTGTGCCACTATAGCATGGCTAAGCCACCTGCACATCTGTGGACCATGGGAGAAAGTCCACACAGACACGGGGAGAATGTGCAAACTTCACACAGCCAGTCACCCGAGGCTGGAATCGAACCCAGGTCCCCAGTACCATGAGGCAACAGTGCTAACCACTGAGCTACCATGACACCCCAAATATTTGCTTTTGATGTGATTTGCCTACCGTGTACCTCGAGAGTGAGAGCTAGGCAGCTAACTCTCAGACTCCCACCTCACAAGCCACATAATTTGCATCAAACCTTCAACATTGTATCTAAAGAGAACAAAGCCACCCATCACCGGCCTGGTCAACTCTGCCTGGCCCTCCTTGCTAACAGCCTGCGTCTTTTGGCAAAATGAGAAGAGTTGTCCCCCAGACTAGTGCAGCAGTGGTCTGACATTGGCATGTGTGCAGTATGGACCAGATCCTGCCCTCACAATTCTTGGGTGTGACTGTTCACAGTATGACAAAGGTGGCAGCACAGGGGGGTATCATAGGGTGTGATCTGAGAGTCCTGAGCACTGACCCGGAACCCCGTTCCAAACCTCATGCTGATCCAGCTGATGTTCTGTCCTTCTCTACATTGGACACCACTTGGAAGAAGAACAGTATGGTTGGGGTTGTCAATGTTCGCCATCAAGGTGGGCTCAGGAACATCACCACTGACCAGGCTGGCCGTGATCTGAAGGACATTTCACTGGAGTGGACCGATAGGGAGTGATGAGAGAATCAACCACAAGGGAAGATCTCAACCTACCCATCACAGATGTATCTGTTCATCTCAGTGTGATCACTGCTCAGCCTTGAAGTCCAACCTACATGTTGAGAACACCATTTCATCATGTCATGTGGCTGTGTTAAATGGGAAAAGTTCTGGACAGATCTTGCATCTCAACATTAAATATCCACGAGGCAGCAGCTAACTGTATTCAATTACAATCTGCAAACCACTCCACACTCTACCATAACCATCAAACCAGCACACCATCCTCAGTTCAATGTGCAGAATAAGATGACATTATAGACACTGTGGCAGAGGTATCAATCTGGTCATAGAGTCATACACTCCTACAGCACAGAAACAGACCCTTCAGTCCAACTTATCCATGCTGACCAGGTTTCCCAACCTAAACTATTCCCACTTGCCTGTGTTTGGCCCATATCCCTCTAAATCTTTTCTATCTATGTATTTATCTAAATGTTTATCCAACTATTGTAACAGAAGCTGCATCTACCAATTCCTCTGGCAGTTCATGCCATACATGCACCATCCTCTGTGTGGAAAAGTTGCCCCTCGAGTCCCTTTTAAATCTTTCCCCCCTCACCTTAAACCTATGCCCTTGAGTTCTGAATTTCGCCAAGCTAGGGAAAAGACCTTTGCTGTTCACCTTAGCTGCACACCTCACGGTTTTAGAAACCTCAGAAAGGTCACTGCTCAGCCTCCTACACTCCAGTGAAAAAAAGTCCCAGCCTACCCTTACAACTCAAACCCTCCAGTCATCCTGGTCAATCATTTCTGAACCATAATACAGATCGGCATGTCTGGCAAACAGCAAAATCTGCAGCAATGAATTGAGGAAAGTGAACTCACAGCCAGCACACCAGCCTGCAGCTATACCCCATCTGGTTATGAATGATAGTGATCAATCAAACAATTAATGGGAGGACCTGCCCAGCTCCAATGCTGACAGAGCACACTCTGAGCGCAAAATAAAAGGCTTAAGTATTTGCAACCATCTGCAATCTGTAGTTGATCCTCTTTTGACTTCCTCGAAGGTCTCCACCACCACAGATGCCAGTCTTCAGCCGACTAGTTTCAGACAATGTGACATCAGGGCTGAGGTGTTGGATGTTGAAAGGCCTAAGGGCTTTGAAGTATCCTGGACTGTCGAGTGAGGTTTTGTGCTGCAGAAGCAACTGGCCCAGAATGGGTAAAACTGGTGGATTCTGCAGATGAGTTGAGAGCAGGATGCTTTCATAGACTCCCTACACTCTGGAAGCAGTCCATTCAGCCCATTGGGTCCACACCGACCCTCCAAACAGCACCCCATCCAATCCCTGCAACCCTGCATTTCCCATGGCTAATCCACCTAGCCTACACATCCCTGAACACTATGGGCAATTTAGCATGGCCAATCCAAATATCCAATTCCTCCACCTCCACCATATCTGCTAACACCTCCCTCTTCTTCTTGGACCTCTCCATCTCCATTAATGACAACCGACTTGACACTGACATTTTTTTACAAACCCACCAACTCCCACTGCCACCTGGATTACACCTCTTCCCACCCTACCTCTTACAAAAATGCCATCCCATATTCCCAATTCCCAATTCCTCCGCCTCCGCCGTATCTGCTCCCAGGAGGACCAGTTCCACCACAGAACACACCGGATGGCCTCCTTCTTTAGAGACCGCAATTTCCTTTCCCATGTGGTTAAAGATGCCCTCCAACACATCTCGTCCACATCCCACACCTCCGCCCTCAGACCCCACCCCTCCAACCGTAACAAGGACAGAACGCCCCTGGTGCTCACCTTCCATCCTACCAACCTTCACATAAACCAAATCATTCGCCTACATTTTTACCACCTCCAAACAGACCCCACCACCAGAGATATATTTCCCTCCGCACCCCTTTCCACCTTCCGCAAAGACCGTTCCCTCCGTGACTACCTGGTCAGGTCCACACCCCCCACCAACCCACCCTCCCCTCCCGGCACCCTCCCCTGCCACCACAGGAATTGCAAAACCTGCGCCCACACCTCCTCCCTCACCTCTATCCAAGGCCCCAAAGGAGCCTTCCACATCCATCAAAGTTTTACCTGCACATCCACCAATATCATTTATTGTATCCGTTGCTCCCGATGCGGTCTCCTCTACATTGGGGAGACTGGACGTTTCCTAGTAGAGCGCTTTAGGGAACATCTCTGGGACACCCGCACCAATCAACCACACTGCCCTGTGGCCCAACATTTCAACTCCCCCTCCCACTCTGCCGAGGACATGGAGGTCCTGGGCCTCCTTCACCGCCGCTCCCTCACCACCAGACGCCTGGAGGAAGAACGCCTCATCTTCTGCCTCGGAACACTTCAACCCCAGGGCATCAATATGGACTTCAACAGTTTCCTCATTTCCCCGTCCCCCACCTCACCCCAGTTCCAACCTTCCAGCTCAGCACCACCCTCATGACCTGTCCTACCTGCCTATCTTCCTTTCCATCTATCCGCTCCACCCTCCTCTCTGACCTATCACCTTCATCCCCACCTCCATCCACCTATTGTACTCTTTGCTACCTTCCCCCACCCTCCTCTCTGACCTAACGCCTCCATCCCCACCCCCACACACCTATTGTACTCTATGCTACTTTCTCCCCACCCCCACCCTCCTTTCATTTATCTCTTAACTCTGCAGGCTCCCTGTCTCTATTCCTGATGAAGGGCTTTTGCCCGAAACGTCGATTTTCCTGCTCCTCGGATGCTGCCTGACTTGCTGTGCTTTTCCAGCACCACTCTAATCCAGCATGGCCAATCCACCCTCACCTGCACATCTTTGGATTGTGGGAGGAAACCCACCCAGACACGGGGAGAACGTGCAATACTCCACACAGATAGTCACCTGAATCCTGGGTCCCTGGTGTTGTGAGGCAGCAGTGCTAACCACTGAGCCACTATGCGATTGCGTCAGTATGTTGCAATGCGAACTGTGAAACTGCTGTCTTTTGTAAACATTGAGGGCCTGGGAACGGACTGTAAGATCTCAGTGGTGACTATTTGACACACAAATGATATATTCCACATTGACAACTCGTTCATATCAAACAAGAGGGAATGGAAATTGAATCGGCACACTGGAAGTTGTGCAAGGGCCGGGCACTTCACTGTGTCAGGTAACAGTGGTATCCTTATTCATGGTTCAGCACGTTCCGTGGGCTCATTGTGTTTATCCAACACACATCTGAGCCAGGAAAGAGCCTGACTCAATTCCTGATCTTACCTCAGCAAAACCAGAGGAACAGTTATGACTGCAGCCTTCATGAGCTTCAGTCAAGAGCAAACACCCCAGCTTTTCCGATCCTGTTTATTATTGGGTGGCCTAAAGAGAAATTGTGTGTTTGTTGATATTGGATTAAGGACAGGATAGTAAGGACTTGTTGTTGAATCACCAATGGCCTACCAGATGCTCTACTCCTGCTCCTATATCCCATTTCCTTATTAGGACTCTCAATGTCTCTTGAACCGTATCCCAGTCAGGAGTCAATGCTTCATCAAGGAAGGAAATAAAACTCAGCAGAAAAATTAAGCCTCTGGGAGCACATGATGCAAGAAGCTGAGCTGACAATATTTTAACAAACAATGCAAGTTGCATTCATGTAGCACCTTTGTCACTGTAAAACATCCTGAGGTGATTCACTGGAGTATATTAAAGGCAAAAAAAAATCAAGTCAAGGAGACTTTAGGACAGGCGATGAGAAGCCTGATCGAAGAGATGGGATGGTGAGAATTTTGAAGGACGTGGAGAGGTTGGGGGAAGGAATTTAAAGTTAAACAACTGGGAGCTAAAGTCATGGTGACTGGAGATGAAAAAAAGTGGGAGATGCACAAGAGGTCAGAAATGGGGGGGGTGGATGGAGAGATCTGGACTGCAGGAAGTTCGAGGGAGGAAAAGTTAACTGAAAGATTCGCCAACAATTTGAGTGTTTGCTGAGTGTATTTCCCCATTGGTCGGCTGCACACAAATGGTTACTGCATGTTCCACTAAAATGCCAAACACACTTGCTACCAACAGCTACCTTGAAGGGGCAAGCGTTGAAGACTGTTTTTCCAGAAATTATCAAAACCATTCAGCGTTGACAGTTCAGCTGCTTGGAAAGGAGCCTGTTGATTTACTCCTCCGGCTGGTTTAACAGATTCCCATCTCGTGCTCAGCTGAGCAATCTCACCATACAGCACGCCCATCCAGTCACATCTGACGCAGTTGGAGGGGCTGAGGAAAAACCGATAGAACTGTAGATGCTGTACAGCAGAGGCAACAACAAAAGTTGCTGGAAAAGCTGGCAGAATCGATGGAGAGAAATCAGAGATAAAGTTTTGGGTCCAGTGACACTTCCTCAGACCCAAAATGTTAACTCTGACTTCCCTCCACCGATGCTGCCAGACCTGCTGAGCTTTTTCAGCAACTTCTGTTTTTGTCAGTTGGAATGCCGAGTTGGGGCAATTTCTGGGACAAAATTCCTTATTCCTGCTCCAGGATTGTCCATGTCCAAAGGTGTTCTAAGGTGCTCTGAGTACAATTGTTTTCCTCACAGGAATCATATTCTGGTGGCTTCAGAGACCAAGGTGTTAAACATGTTTACTCACTGCCAGGATTTTATTTATCCACTGGTACAGATAGATAATCTCCAGGACTGAAGTTTGCAATGGCCTACAGCATGGTCGACATCAATACATGGACTGACTTATTGTGTATACTCTGTCAGACAGGCATGACTTAGACAGAACGACACTCAATATTGTCTGTAAATACTGAGCACCGATCAGAAAATGAGGGTCCTTCATTTGTACTTGAATTGGCTGAAATTTGGCAACAGCTTTCCAAATCAAAGGGAACTCCTGCCTCAAATAACTCCATGGAACTGATGACAGTAACGGAGTTATTAATCAAGAGGCCATTTGGCCCATCAAGTCCATGATAGCTCTCAATGAAGCATTCCAGTTCACCCTCCAGTTTTAGCTTAGATTAGATTCCCCACAGTGTGGAAACAGGCCCTTCGGCCCAACAAGTCCACACTGACCCTCTGAAGAGTAACCCACCCAGACCCATTTCCCTCTGACTAATGTACCTAACACTATGGGCAATTTAGCATGGCCAATCCACCCTGATCTGTACATCTGGGAGGAAACCCACGCAGACAAGGGGAGAATGTGCAAACTCCACACAGACAGTCGCCTGAGGCTGGAATCGAACCTGGGAACTTGGTGTTGTGAGGCAGCAGTGCTAACCACTGAGCCACCCCCTACTCGGCAGGGGAGAAAAAGACCTTGGCTGTTCACCTCATCCATGCCCCTCATGTGTTTATAAACCTCTACAAGATCACCCCTCTGACGCCTCAGGGAAATATAGCCTATTCAGCCTCTCCCTCCAGCTCATGTGGGGTTACCAGATGGTTGATGTCTGGAGGAAGAGTGCTGTGGTATAAGCAGTTAATTCTGACTGTGCGAGATGCTAATTGACATGATAAATATCATCAGAGAGAAAAAAGTGCATCGTCCCATGACCTTTTGCAGCCTTGTGGCAAGAACAAACCATAGTACGATGCTTCTTAAATGATAAACGTTGACACCTTCCTCACCTTGGCACACTCTGCAGATATTCTTCAGCAGACAAGGAGATCGAGAATCTCACAGTTACAAGGATATGGAGGGTGAGGCGAAATTGTCTCTAACCTGGGTTTGAGTTATAGCGAGAGGCTGGGACTTTTTCTCAGCATTTTCTCCCAAATCAACGTCTGTTGCAGGCGAATCCTGTAACTTTCCATCATTTTAATGATTCATCAAGTGTGTTGTCGATAAAGAGATTTATGAATTCATTCAAAGATAGCAGGGAGATATAGGCAGCTCTTACTGTCCATCCCTTTCTGAGGGCTATGCAGAAATGTAACCTGTGTGTGTAAAAACGGCAATGTTTGTTCTGTGTTTACAGTGTGAGTCAGGTTTCTGGCTAACAACACTTGGCCTTAACAATTGCTAGCATTGTTCCAGTCTGTGAAAGGGTGTGTGAATAGATGTTAAGCACCTGACTTTGAAATTAATAGTCCCTCTGAGTCAACCCAACTGAGTGCATCGCACACAAAACAACTCCTCCCCATGCAAAGAAAACAACATTCGGAGAACTGGAGTTCTACATCATAGATTCTACCAGATGGAAACCTTGTGCTAAATTTAAAGGGACTGAGATTTGCAGGTCCCTCAATGGTTTGGTTGCTAACTGTCGCAGTCGAAAAGGGCGGTGCTGGAAAAGCACAGCAGGTCAGGCAACGTCTGAGGAGCAGGAGAGTCAACGTTTCGGGCACAAGCCCTTCTTCCTGATGAAGGGATTATGTCCAAAACATTGACTCTCCTGCTCCTCGGATGCTGCCTGACCTGCTGTGTTTTTCCAGCACCGCCCTTTTCGACTCTGATCTCTAGCATCTGCCGTCCTCACTTTCTCCTAGCCGTTGCTAACTGTAGCAGTTGAGTTGCATAGAGCAGGGTTAAAAATCAGGTTGTAGAACCTCTACAGTGTGGAAACAGGCCCTTCGGCCCAACAGGTCCACACCAACCCTCTGAACAGTACCCACCCAGCCCCATTCCCTTTCCGTATTACTCTACATTTCCCCCTGACGAATGCACCTACACTTCCCTGAAGCCTATGAACAATTTAGCATGGCCAATCCATTTCGCATGGCCAATCCACCCTAGCCTACATATCTTTGGACTGTGGGAGGAAATGCAACACCCGGAGGAAACCCACGCAGACACGGGGAGAATGTGCAAACTCCACACAGACAGTCGTCCAAGGCTGGATTCGAACCCAGGTCCCTGGTGCTGTGAGGCAGTGCTCCGAAAGCTAGTGCTTCCAAATAAACCTGTTCAACTGTAACTTGGTGTTGTGTGATTTTGACCTTTGTCCACCCCAGACCAGCACCGGTTCCTCCACGTTATGTATAGAGCAGTGCTGAGCTAGCATGACGTGCAGGTCTGGCCCATTCCCTGAGCCTGTGCTGTCATCTTCACCTTTACCTCCTCTAGAGATTAGAAATGGATTGTGTCTGCACAGGGGACCAGGTTTAAATCTCTGGATAGAGGTAGGGAAGAACATACCCTCGCTCACCCTTATTCTTTGTGTGTGGCTGCAGCAAGCTGGATATGTAGCCCCTCGGTAGGCAAACACCAAGTGCCTCCACATGCTGTTTCCCCCCCACTGTATTGTGAAGGATGGTTCTGGCCATGTTGCTGTGCTCACGCCCCAAGAATTTGGATCATGCCTTTCCGGTTGTGGCCTATGGAAAAGCTTGTTGAGGTGAGCATCTTTATTACCCATGGTCTGTCAGGCAGCGGTCAGCGGTAATGTCCACATGGTAGGAGGAAAGGAGAGGTATCCCCTCCCTCAGCATGACTGTCAAAGTTACCTTGGCCAGACGTTTCCAATAAACAGCTTGCTGTCCCTTTCGGGGTGCTGCTGGAACTGCGTTGACACACAGCGAGCAGAGAATATTCCACCACTATCCTGACTTGAGCCTTGTAGAAGGTGGGCAGAGTTTTAGAAGTCAAGAGACAGGTTATTGGCCACAGAATTTCCAGCCTCCGACCTGGTCTTGTAGCCGCGTTACGAATACAGCTGGTCCAGTTCCCATCCTAGTCATCGTAAACCTGATCATGTTGATAGTGGAGGATTCGGTTGCATTGAGTGACAAGGACAGCTGGTTAGAAACTCCCTTGTGGACATGGTCATTGTCTGGCACATGGGTGCTGTGAATGTTACGCACCACACATCAGGCCGAGACTGAACACTGTCTAGGTTTTGCTGTAAAGGAGTCACAAGTTGTGTTGAACATTGTGCAATCATCAGTGAACATCCCCACTTCTGACCTCGTGTAAGGGGAAAGGTCATTGATGAAGCAGCTGATGATGGTTGGGCCTAGCACTCTACCCTGAGGAACTCCTACAGAGATGTCCTGGAGCTGAGATGGCTGACTTCCAACAGCCACAACCATCTTCCTTTGGTATGACTCCAAAAAGTAGAGTGCTTTCTCCCAATGTCTATTACTTCAGTTTTGCTCAGTGTTCATGATTCACACTCGCCTCTAAAGCTGCCTTGATGTCAAGGGTAGTCTCGCTGACCTCAGCTCCTGCGTTCAACTCTTTTGTCCATGTTTGAGCCAAGGCTGTAATGAGGTTAGGCATTGGCAGAACCCAAACTGGGCGTCACTGAGCAGGTTATTGCTGAGCAGGTGCTGCTTGATAGCACTGTTACTGACACAGACCATCACTTTACTGATGATCGAGAGTAATCTGATGGGGCAGTAATTGGCTGGGTGGGATTTGTCCTGCAATTTGTGTACAGGACATTCCTGGGCAATTTTCCACATTGTTGGGTACATGGTAATATTGTAGCAGCACTGGAATAGCTTGACTTGGAGCCTGGCTGGTTGCAGACAGTGAGTCTTCAGTACAGCCGCCATTGTACCCAGTGTCTTTGGGTGTTTTCTGAAACAATGTGGAGTGAAGCAAATTTATTAGAGATTGGTACCTGAATTGCTGGAGGCATCAGGAAGAGATTGAGATGGATTGTCTCTGTGTCTGGAGGAGGCCGGGATGGATTGTCTCTGCGTCTGGAGGAGGCCGGGATGGATTGTCTCTGCGTCTGGAGGAGAACGGGATGGATTATCTCTGCGTCTGGAGGAGAATGGGATGGATTGTCTCTGCGTCTGGAGGAGGCCGGGATGGATTGTCTCTGCATCTGGAGGAGGCCGAGATGGATTGTCTCTGCGTCTGGAGGAGGCCGGGATGGATTGTCTCTGCGTCTGGAGGAGAACGGGATGGATTGTCTCTGCGTCTGGAGGAGGCCGAGATGGATTGTCTCTGTGTCTGGAGAAGGCCGAGATGGATTGTCTCTGTGTCTGGAGGAGGCCGAGATGGATTGTCTCTGCGTCTGGAGGAGGCCGGGATGGATTGTCTCTGCGTCTGGAGGAGGCCGGGATGGATTGTCTCTGCGTCTGGAGGAGAACGGGATGGATTGTCTCTGCGTCTGGAGGAGAACGGGATGGATTGTCCCTGCGTCTGGAGGAGAACGGGATGGATTGTCTCTGCGTCTGGAGGAGGCCGGGATGGATTGTCTCTGCGTCTGGAGGAGAACGGGATGGATTGTCTCTGTGTCTGGAGGAGAATGGGATGGATTGTCTCTGTGTCTGGAGGAGGCCGGGATGGATTGTCTCTGCGTCTGGAGGAGGCCGAGATGGATTGTCTCTGCGTCTGGAGGAGGCCGAGATGGATTGTCTCTGTGTCTGGAGGAGGCCGAGATGGATTGTCTCTGTGTCTGGAGGAGGCCGGGATGGATTGTCTCTGTGTCTGGAGGAGGCCGGGATGGATTGTCTCTGTGTCTGGAGGAGGCCGGGATGGATTGTCTCTGCGTCTGGAGGAGGCTGGGATGGATTGTCTCTGCTTCTGGAGGAGGCTGGGATGGATTGTCTTTGTGTCTGGAGGAGGCAAGAAGCAGAGTGAAAGGGTGAGATTGAAATCATTTAGAGTCTTGAGGTCACGATGAAGTTCTCCAACCTCAACTTTCCCAACTGCAAGAGGCTTATCTCTTAGCATCTCATCAACAGCACAACTCTTTGGAGTTAAGTCAGTCTCCCCAATTCAGTCGTGAAGTCTTCAGATGTGTGATTGCATAAGTCAGGTGAGTTTCTGACCACCTTTACCCCTTCAGGGTAAACACTTTGTTCTGGTAAGAGTTTGGCTTGAAGTGGTTGTTGCACTGAACTGTGGTGGAACCTCTTGAAGCACCAGCGTTCAAGGGGAGATGTTTGGAATTGTCCCTCAGCTCACTCACTGTCAGTGTCCCCCATCTTGGCCCAACACCTTCCATTATGGGAAATGGTAGAAAACCGATAACAAACAAATTAGATCAAAACTTCCTGTCAGTCATTCAGGATCAGCCACATACGTTATAGCACACGAGGAGTTTTGTGCAGTGCTGGTCAGGTCAGAGTGGAGAGGGTTAATGCTATAACTTTGACAGTGTCCGGCTGCTTTCTAAGTATTTCTGCATGTGTCGAGCGAGTCAGTTCAATGGTATGGCCTGCACTTGCCAATCTCCAGGAAGAGCCTCCAATGTTTCAAACCCTCCTCCAGCTCGGAAACTTAAAAAAAAGTCCAAGATATTTTCTGTTTCAATGTTTGCCAACTGTCAAAAGATTAATAAAGAAAGGAATGATCTATAGTCAGTGCAATCTGACCTCTCCCCATTCCCCCCCCAGCCAGTCTTTCCCTACAATCTGGTGTAAGATGGAATTTTACAGCAGTGTAATGTGTTTAGGAGGACAAATGTAGCTCTGTGCTACTCAAAGAGTTTACAGTTATGTTCACACTGCATCCTCATTGAAAATTAAACTGTTGCACAACTTTATTTTGAATTCCTATTACAATAGTGTTTTTTTAAAGACCTAACTCCAATGAGTTTCATTGGTTGAGAGCCAGAGAGTCATATAGCACAGAAACAGACCCTTCAGCCCAACCAGTCCATGCCGACCATAATCCCAAACTAAGCCAGCCCCACCTACCCTGCTCCTGGCCCATATCTCTCCAAACCTTTCCTATTCATGTACTTATCCAAATGTCTTTTAAATGTCATGATTCTTTGAACAAGTCTTTGATTCAGACACGCGCACACCCAAAGGAACAGGAGGTCTTTTCCAAGAGAAGGCTGGACAATCAGGTGAGGCACTGACATCTTTGCAATCCAAACAACAGCCACCGCTTTCCGAAGTGGGAAAGTAAAAGCACACAGAGCACAAACAGACAGCTGCCTTTTTGGGTGATCGAGAGTGAGTTTTCAGTTGGCCCGCTGCAGTAAGATCAAACACATTAAATATTGGGCTTCAACAAGCTAAGCCAATTGGATAAAATATGTTGAAACTCACCAAGTGTTTTCACTTGTGTGCCTCTGAGTGAAGTTTTGGTGCCAACTTCCCTGATTTCATTGTATCAGAGCTACGGAATGAGAAGGGTCTTGGCCTTGGATTACTTACGGACAAACTGAGCTTATAGTCACAACGTGTGGTTTCTTTAAAGAAGACATGGAGCCAAAAGATGACTGTGGATGTCAACTCAGTGGCTGCCTCCATGGAATGTCACACATGTCACGTGTCGGGTCAACATCAAATAGTGAGACCTAAAAGAAAGAGACAACAAGGTCACTCAGCGTAGTCTATTGCAATCGCTGCTCACAATGTAGTCGCCTGTTCACTGGAGACTGGGTGAGCACTTCTCAAAACGCCCACGTTCTGTCCACAAAAGTGACTCTGAACTTCCTGTTGCCTTCAACACACCACTGTGTTCCTCTCTATTTCAGTCTGCTACAGTGTTCCATCAAAACTCAGTGTAAGCTGGAAGAATGGCACCTCATAATCCACTTGGGGACCTTAGCTTCTAGGCCACAACATGGAGTTCAATAACTTTATAGCCTGAACAGTTTCCCCAGGTCCTTTACGCACCCCTGCACCCCAGGACCTATGATGGTCTGGATTAGTGGTGCTGGAAGAGCACAGCAGTTCAGGCAGCATCCAACGAGCAGCGAAATCGCTGCTCGTTGGATGCTGCCTGAACTGCTGTGCTCTTCCAGCACCACTAATCCAGTATTTGGTTTTCAGCATCTGCAGTCATTGTTTTTACCCTGTGATGGTCTGGGCAGCTTCCAGTACAGGTGACACATTTTCACCGACTTACAATGCCCATTATCATCTTTCCTTTCTTCCAGGAATACGACTACCCATTCCTTTGTCTCCCTGGCTGTCATTTTCTCTCCCTGGGTTCCACTTCCATCTATCTGCGCATTCTCCTCACGCCCCTGTCCTGAGTTATGTATACGACCTCGACTGAGCTACCATCGGTTCTGAATAACGATCATTGGACCCAAAATGTGAACTCTGCTTTCTCTCCACAGATCAGTTCTGGTCTCTCTGCTACAGGAAGGTTGTTGTGAAACTTGAAAGGGCTCAGGAGGATGTTGCTGGGGTTGGAGGATTTGAGCTATAGGGAGAGGCTGAATAGGCTGGGGCTGTTTCCCCCCCGAGTGTTGGAGGTTGAGGGGTGACCTAATAGAGGTTTATAAAATCATGAGGGGCATCGATAGGGTAACTAGACAAGGGTCTTTTCCCTGGGGTGGGGGAGTCCAGAACTAGAGGGCATAGGTTTAATGTGAGAGTGGAATGAATTAAAAGGAACCTGACAGGCAACATTTTTCACAGAGGGTGGTATGTGTATGGAATGAGCTGCCAGAGGAAGTGGTAGAGGCTGGTACAATTGCAACATTTAAAAGGCATCTGGATGGGTTTATGAATAGGAAGGGTTTAGAGGGATATGGGTCAAATGACGGCAAATGGGACTAGATTAATTTACAAAATCTGATCGGCATGGACCAAAGGGTCTATTTCCGTACTGTACACCTCTATGACTCTATGCTGCCAGACCAGCTAGGTTTATCCAGCAATTGCTGTTTTGTTTGAGGACTGATTAGTCCTGTCAGGAGAAGACCATCTCTTGTGAATTATGAGCTGAACTGGAGAGCTCTTTGTGTTTTATACCCTCCAGGAATTTACAAAGTGGGGTTAAAAATCAACAGCAACTTCTGATTGATGTGTGTTAGCAGGATGCTCTGTGAATGTGGATAGGTGTATTGCGACTACAACCATGAAGACACCCCTGCGCTGCAGGTAAAAGAAAGTCCGTCTCTTGTTTTGAGAGCTAGGAGCCAGGGCAGTCAGTGTAATTACTGATAAGAAGGAAGAGTTGATAAAGGT
Source organism: Chiloscyllium punctatum (assembly GCF_047496795.1). Taxonomy (NCBI): domain Eukaryota; kingdom Metazoa; phylum Chordata; class Chondrichthyes; order Orectolobiformes; family Hemiscylliidae; genus Chiloscyllium; species Chiloscyllium punctatum. The sequence continues at coordinate 88,231,994 of NC_092758.1, forward strand.
GTGGTGCTGGAAAAAGCACAGCAGGTCAGGTAGCATCCGAGGAGCAGGAGAGTCGACATTTCAGGCAGGACACCTTCACAGAACCCCTACAGTGTGGAAACAGGCCCTCTGGCCCAACAAGTCCACAGCAACCCACCCATAGCCATCCTCCTACCCTATTACGCTACTTTTATCCCTGACTAATGTACCTAACCTATACATCCCTGAACACTATGGGCAATTTCCCATGACCAATCCACCCTATCCTGCACACCTTTGGATTGTGGAAGGAAACCAGAGCACCTGGAGGACACCCACACACAACACAGGGAGAGCGAGCAAACTCTACACAGACAGTGACCTGATGCTGGAATCAAACCCAGGTCCTGACACTGTGAGGCAGCAGTGCTAACCACTGAGCCACCGAGCTTCAGGCCACAAGAAGGAAACAAGACAGACACCTGCCAATGAACTGCCGAGCCAAGAATCTCGAAATCAATGGCTTCACCACCAACATCAGTGTTACCAGTCTCATCCAACTTAACAGCTGCAAGATTCCAGCACCCACCCTTCCCAAAACCCTGGGACTGATATCATTTTACATGTTAACATTTTAATGAATTCATATTTCTAATCCGTGCCGCATTTATCCATGTTTCCTTGTGTTTAATAGCTGATAAATTCACTCTTTCTTTAATTCAGGAAAGCCTGCTTAACCTGGCTCCTTTAAAAAATAAATACATTTGGATTGGAAAAACGTAAACATGTGGGAAGGGATCGTTACTGAATTCACCTTGATGTGAACTAACCGAGAGAGGAATTAGTGTTCATCGCTCTCGCTCACCCGCATCCAGGAGAGGTGACAGGACAATGGTATCATTGCTTAGATAGTTAATCCAGTGGCTCTGGTAATGCTCTGGGAACACTGGCTCAAATCCCACCAGGGCAGATGGTGGAATTTTAATTGGTTACAAATCTGGAATTAAGAGTCTAATCCACTCATGTTCTTTGGGGAAGGAAATTACTATCCTTACCTGGTCTGGCTTACATGTGAGTCCAGTACAGCAGTGTGGTTGACCCTTAATCCCTGACTGGTAATAAGCATTGACCCTTAACTGCTCACCGGTAATAGGTGTTGACCCTTAACCGCTCACCGGTATTAAGCGTTGATCCTTAACCGCTCACTGGTAATAAGTGTCGACCCTTAACCAATGACCGGTATTAAGCTTTTACCCTTAACCACTCACTGGTAATAAGCGTTGACCCTTAGCTGCTCACTGGTAATAAGCATTGACCCTTAACCGCTGACTGGTATTAAGCATTGACCCTTAACTGCTCACTGGTAATAAGCATTGACCCTTAACCGCTCACCAGTATTAAATGTTGACCCTTAACTACTCACTGGTAATTAGGCATTGACCCTTAACCGCTCACTAGTATTAAGCGTTGACCCTTAACTGCTCACTGGTAATAGGCGTTGACCCTTAACTGCTCAAAAGTATTAATCGTTTACCTGTAACCACTCACTGGTAATAGGCATTGACTCTTAACCGCTCACCGGTAATAGGCATTGACCCTTAACCGCTCACCAGTATTAAGCGTTTCCCCTTAAGCGCTCACCGGTAATAGGCATTGACCCTTAACCGCTCACCAGTATTAAGCATTTCCCCTTAACCACTCACCAGTAATAGGTGTTGACCTGGCTGGTAATGCCCTCATCAAATGAATCAATGAATTTTTTTTTAAAAACCCAGAAGCATAACCATTTGGGGATGTCCTGTCTGGAATTACAATGAGTTGGGAACCTCATGACTTTGGCATTACAAAGGAGAAGTCCATAGTGCACCAGGAGACACCTAATGCGCTCACTTCAAGGTGTTAACTCATACTGCAATGACACTTTCAATAATTCTTCATTATGTTGCTGATGTGCAAACAATTTAAGTAGAAACTTGAGCAGATTAAAAATAATTTCTGCAACTGCTACAACTTAGAGTACAAATTGCATCCAGATCGCTGAAAATAGAAATCCTTGCTCCTTGTCTTGACCTGGTATCCACGTGTGTGAATCTCCCAGTGAGAGTCATTGGCTGCAGTCTCAAATGGAAACTGTCCCTAATATACATTATCAAGACAGAAGATACAAAGCCCAACTTATTCCTCACATTGGCCATGCATGGGGAGAATTACCGACACTTCTTCAAATTGTTGTGTTCACCTGCAAATCTCAACTGGGCTTGAGTGGGTAGGTGGTCTTATAAGGATTGAGTAAAACATCATATGACACCAGGTTAGAGTCCAACAAGTTTATTTGAAATCACAAGTTTTCAGAGTGCTGCTGTTGTGTTGTGTGATTTTTAACTTTGTCCATCCCAGTGAGGCACTGGCACCTCCACATTAAGGATAGGCTAGACAGGCTATTTTCACTGGAACTGGGGAGAGTGCTCGGAAATTCAGGAGAGCATTGAATGATTATTTAGATGGAAAAGGTGTGCAGGGATATGGAGGAAAGGCAGCAGATTGGTACTAGGCAATAGAGCTGGTGCAGATACGATGGGCCAAATGGCCTCTTTCAGGAATGTACAAATCTTGTGATTCTAGCTGAACACAGTCACACATCATCTGCTTTGAACAGCTTACTATCACATTGAGCAATATCTTTAGCATGCTCAGCCACATCTCAATGCTGTAACTCTTAATTACCTCAACGTTTCATTATGGCATTACACCACAGTATTCCCGACAGCTATAACAGTTACCCAATATTCTGTCAAGACAGATAGCATTACAGTAATAGCTTCATATTTGTGTATTTTGGGGGCAACTAATTAACATGCAACTTCTCTTTCGAATAAATATTTGGCGGTTTAAGTGTTGTGGTTGGACAGAAGGCAGCCTGAACAATTTTGTCAAGCCGTTCAAAATAATTAGAAGCGTATTCCAGAGGCAAACTCCCCCTGAGGGAGGTGCTAGCGCCAGGAGAACAAACTCCTGGAAGTTTAAGCACACGTCAGAGATGCGATCCATTAACGCTTTCAAAAGGCAAATCCAGAAATTACTTTGTATCCCAGCTCCAATTCATCCCAGTGAACAGATTGGGTGGAACTCAGAATAACTTTCTATAAAATCAGCAATGGAGTTATCACCATTTAACAGCATTATTTGAGCACACAAGGAGGCCACTTGACCCTACACAGGCCTGATTATCCAATTGGCTCTATTATCTATTACCGATTTTAAAATCATAGAATCCCTATGGTGTGAACGCAGGCCATTCAGTCCACACTGACCCTCTGAGGGCAGCCCATCCAGACATACACCATCCCTGTACCTCTGCACTTCCCCAAGGCTAACCCACCTAGTCTGCACATCTCTGGACACCATGGTATGGCCAATCAACCCTAACCTGCACATCTTCGGACTGTGGGAGGAAATCCCCAGAGGGGAGCCAGGCAGACACAGGGAGAATGTACAAGCTCCACACAGACGGTCATCTGAGGCTGGAATCGAACCCGAATCCCTGGCGCTGTGAGGCAGCAGTGCCAACCACTGGGTCAGCCTGCTGCTGTCTTTTCCCTGTCGCCCCTCACACCATCATTATCCAAAAAAACCCAGCTAAGACCTTTTTGAATGCCTCTGTGGAACCTGCCTCCATTGCATTTCCAGGCTGGTTCTGTACAATACCCTAACTCCATGAAAAAGCTTCCTCGCACATCATGCTTGCCTTCATTTGTAAATCTATGATTTCTCACCCTTGGTTCCTTTACAAGCGAAAAGAGCTTCTCCCCATCCAATCTGTCCAGCCCGCTCAGGATTTTGTGAACATCAACCAGATCTCCTCTCCGCCTCCTTCTCTCCAGGGAGAAGCATTCGAGTATATCGCCAATACACCTATTGAAGGCACTCCTCAATGCTACTAGCTGTTGTGTTGGGAGTTAAAGGACATGGGGTTTCATGAAGAACTTGTACACACCAGCATGCAAATAGATAGTGGAATGGCTGTATCCAGATATAGAGACATATATGCACAGCCATCCAGAGGCAGATGAACATGCATACCCACTCACACACTGACATATGTGTGCACCAAAGAGCAATAACATTCTGATGCTATTGATGTGTAATACAAATGAGGCACGTGGTTTCCACTTCTGAACATCACTGTTGGGTAACATTGTACGAATGCTATGGCTTTCTTTAGTAGCTCTCTCAATGATGAGGCTGTGTTGGATTAGTTTGGAATACATGGTGCCGAGTAGTTGAAAAATCCAAGGCATCTCTGTTGGTTATCTTTGTCTTGTGAGGTAAGCATTTAGCTTTGTGATTTTGTCTGGCTCAGCATGGATTCAACAACCTGAATACATAAAGCCAAAAACAAAAATTGATCCAACTGATTCACTTGAACACAATGAATCCTTCACTGAAAGCAACTGCCAACCATGCATGAGAGTGATCATGCTCTATTTCACAGAATTCCTACAATGTGGAAGCAGGCCACTCAGCCCATCAAGTCCAGACCGACCCTCCGAAGAGCCTCCCACCCAGACCCATCTCCCTGCCCTATCACTGTAACCCTACATTTCCCATGGCTAACCCACCTCACAGGATAATTTAGCATGGCCAATCCACCTAACCTGCACATCTTTGGACTGTGGGAGGAAGCTGGAAAATCACGCAGACACAAGGAGAATGTGCAAACTCCACACAGACAGTCATCCAAGGATGGAATCAAACCCGGGTCCCTGGCACTGCGAGGCAGCAGTGCTAACCTCCAATCTGTCCTTATGACTTCACCCATTATTACAATACCATCTACAATACTTACACATCCTGGCATGATTTCTGTAATTCTGTCCATCAGCAGCTGGAATAGATCTTGACTGACAGATTACCTAAAAGGAAATCTCCACAGCAATAGCTTCCAAATTGTGTTCTGGAGGTGGTGACTCCCTGAGATTGCCCAACCAAGTGTATCGACCAATACCCATGTCTGATGCCCAGCTCAGAGAAGGACATAGCTCCTGTGAACTTCAGATTCAACTCTTCTAGTATTGGCATCTCTGTAGGGAGAAGTGTTGATGTGGCTGATTGTACCACCACTGGTCAGTGCACATAGAACTGCACGACACAAATCTGTGTGGTGATCTACATGGAGGATAATGCCATTGCATTCTGTGTCATCCAATGGACACGTAATGTTTTCCGATATCTGAGCGGTACATTGTCGAAGAGGGATTGATCTTCTGATGTAGCATCACCTTTGAAACTTCCTCTGGCGCCAGTCATGTCCAGGTACAATTGTTATAAATTTTGGACTGAATCAACCTGATGGTACTTGGTCTGCTCTGCTGCCCCTGGGACTCTTGGTGAGCTCATGGATAGTCACATGTTGAGAGCTGTAGGTTCTAGTAGCCCAGTGACTGCTGGTCCAATTGTGTTTACCTATTACAATACTGCTGGCTTCCATGGCAAATGGCATTGCATTGTTAGTGCACAAATGGGGGTCCATTGTAATTTAGCAGATGTCAACGGCACCAAGTGAGTTCCAAACAACAGTATTTTCCCAAACCAAAGCAGTAAATGTACTAGCTCCTGAGTCAATCTCGGTTTTCGGTCTATATTTGCCACATTATCCATTATCTACTCCAACTATTCAGCCTCATTACAATCACTTTGCCAAGGCATCTGCTGACTAGGGTAATTATTGATCCCCACCCCTTTCCGCCTTCCGCAAAGACCGTTCCCTCCATGACTACTTGGTCAGGTCCACACCCCCCCTACAACCCACTCTCCCATCCTGGCACCTTCCCCTGCCACCGCAGGAACTGTAAAACCTGTGCCCACACCTCCTCCCTCACCTCCATTCAAGGCCCTAAAGGAGCCTTCCACATCCATCAAAGTTTTACTTGCACATCCACTAATATCATTTATTGTATCTGTTGCTCCCGATGCGGTCTCCTCTACATTGGGGAGACTGGGCGCCTCCTAGCAGAGCGCTTTAGGGAACATCTTCAGGACACCCGCACCAATCAACCACACCGCCCCGTGGCCCAACATTTCAACTCCCCCTCCCACTCTGCCGAGGACATGGAGGTCGTGGGCCTCCTTCACCGCCGCTCCCTCACCACCAGACGCCTGGAGGAAGAACGCCTCATCTTCCGCCTCGGAACACTTCAACCCCAGGGCATCAATGTGGACTTCAACAGTTTCCTCATTTCCCCTTCCCCCACCTCACCCTAGTTCCAAACTTCCAGCTCAGCACTGACCCCATGACTTGTCCGGACCTGTCCTACCTGCCTATCTCCTTTTCCACCTATCCACTCCACCCTCTCCTCCTTGACCTATCACCTTCATCCCCTCCCCCACTCACCCATTGTACTCTATGCTACTTTCTCCCCACCCCCACCCTCCTCTAGCTTATCTCTCCACGCTTCAGGCTCACTGCCTTTATTCCTGATGAAGGGCTTTTCCCCGAACGTCGATTTCGCTGCTCCTCGGATGCTGCCTGAACTGCTGTGCTCTTCCAGCACCACTAATCCAGAATCTGGTTTCCAGCATCTGCAGTCATTGTTTTGACCTTATTATTGATTACATCTATTGATTCCTGTAGCGACTGCCCATAGGATATCAATTCTAACTGAAGAAGTGTAAAATTGACTCTTAAATGCAACTAATCTTTCCGTATCTTTGCAGGTTCTTTCTGATCCTTGCTAGAAAAGCCCCAGGTCTTGACTCTGCACCACCGAATTACCAACTGATACCAGGAGCTAGAGCTTGTGTAACAAGTTCTGAAAATGCTGGACGCATAGTTGCAGTCTTTGTTTTAAAAGGTTGAACTTGGAGGGTAGATCTATGGCTCTCCAGTTCATGATGAGGGATTTGGTATCCATCCTTCTGCTATTCTGTTCACTTTGCATTTAACCTTCTTCCTGTGTTTTCATCACCATACTTAGTGTTCTTTTGTGTTTTATTGGGACTTGAAACCTGTTTTAGGGCTTGGTTTGTTCGCTCTGAAGACAGCCCACTTTTTCTGAATTGAGACATGTTTTCTGTTAGTTCAGTTTGGGACTGATTCCAGACGGCAATTGAGATTTGAAATAGTCTTTAGATAGGACAGGTTTGGATTAGCTGTCTGCCTGCACCCTCCTGGTCAACTTGGATCTACTCACTGTTTACAAAGAAATCTTATTTTCTTCCTTTTCCTATATTCTGAGCACTGTTGTAGAAGAGCTTCAGGACCGTGGAGCAACCTTGGAATGATGTCCTGGAGTTGCACACGACTGATTATAAATAGCACAGTGTACACGGTATTACAATACTCTAGAATGGCATTTACCAATTTCAACATGAGCCTTTGGGAGAACCTGGAGGTGCTTCTCAACATTCCAAAATGACATCAATGATTCCTACTGACATACAGGATTCACCAGACATAATTCTGATCTTTAATGGATTAATTTATCTAAAGCAAAGTAACAGAACATTGGCAAGTAATTCAGGAATGAAAATAGGAAACACCTTCTCACGTGTTGTAGGCCTAACTTATTTATTTTTTAAAAAGCCTTCACCTCTAATTTAACTGTTACTATGGTATAATGTTTGGAGAAATCTCCCTTCAAGAGCTCAACATGCAAATGGGCCAAACACCCAACTCTTAAAACATAGCCCCACGGTGGCTCAATGGTTAGCACTACTTCCCCATTCTACCAAGTCCTGGGTTCAATTCCAGCCTCGGATGACTATCTGTGTGGAGTTTGCTCTTTTGAGAGCTCATTGATGTGTACACATGAAGAAGATAGATTAGTCTCTACCTGTTGTAACTGTAAGTCAGAGCCTGATGACTGCCATGTCTAGTAGCATTTACTACTAATATATAATAAGTAATGTTACTTTGAAATCTAAACCTAAAGACAGTTCTTGGTTTTGCTTTCTCCTCAGCAAGTCTGTCCTGATTCCAAACTCATAATGTGCTTTCACATTTAAGAAGAGGAAATTCAGATTACAATTATTTTTTGTTTGCTGCTACTCCCTTTGGACTTCAATCTTACAAAACTGTCGCTTCTTTGTTCAGTTTATTAAAAGAAACCATCTGCATATTATGAAATAATATTCATGTTTTACCTAAATGTTAAACAAATGAGATGTGCAGAATTTGTTTTATTTGAAGATGTCTAATGGGTTTTCTTCTCGCTAAACTAAAAAAAAATGCCGAGTAAACTGCCTGTGCCTAGAGGGTAACATTGCAGAGAGTCTGTGACTCTTTTTAAAGAATCCCTTCAGTGTGGAAACAGGCCAAGCAGCCCAATAAGTCCACACCAACCCCTCCAAAGAGTAATCCACTCAGACCCATTCCCATATCACTCTACATTTCCTCTGACTAATGCACCTAACTAGCACATCCCTGAACACTATGGGACAATTCAGCATGGCCAATCCACTCTAACCAGCACGTCTTTGGACTTCAGGAAGAAACCGGCACAGACACAGGGAGATGTGCAAACTCCACGCAGACAGCCAGCCAAGGCTGGAATTGAACCCAGGACCTTGGTGCAATAAGGCAGCAGTGCTAACTGTGGGGCTATGTTTTAACAGTTGGGTGTTTGGCCCATTTGCATATTGAGCTCTTAAAAGGAGATTGCTCCGAACATTGTACCATAGCAACAGTTAAATTAGAGGCAGGTGAAGGCTTTTTAAAAATAAATAAGTTAGACCAACAACACGTGAGAAGGTGTTTCCTATTTTCATTCCTGAATTACTTGCCAATGTTTTGTTACTTTGCTTCAGATAGGTTAATCCATCAAAGATCAGGATTATGTCTGGTGAATCCTGTATGTCAGTAGGAATCGTTGATGTCATTTTGGAATGCTGAGGAGCACCTCCAGGTTTTCCCAAAGGCTCATGTTGAAATTGGTAAGTGCCATGTTTGTGGTTACCTGGGGAGCAGGAGGAAGGGTGGTGGGTCAGCAAGCTCAGCAAATGGAAACACTGCAATAAGTCTGTGCTAAACCTGAACAATTACACCAACTTCCCAAGAAGATCCCACCCAGACCCACTCCCCTACCCTCTCCCTGTAACCCTGCCTTTCCAATGGCTAATCCACCTAACCTGCACATGCCTGGACTCTATGGACAATTTAGCATTGCCAATCATCGTAACCTGCACAAAACCAGAGCCCTGGGAGAAAAACCATGCAGAAGAACGTGCAATCTCCACACCTTTGGATGCCCAAGTGCACAATTCAACCTGGGTCCCTGGTGTTAACCACTGGGCCACCATGCCAGCCTATTTACTTGTCTCTACTCATCAAAGCATTGAATAGTTTAAGTTAGGCCACATGTGGAGGACTGTGTGCAGTTCTGGTCCCCACACTATAGGAAGGATGGGGGTGCAGAGGGGATTGATCACGATGTTGCCTGGGCTGGAGCAGCGATAAAGAGAGATGAGATAGGCTGGGGTTACTTTCCTGAGAGCAGAGAAGGCTGAGGGTAGGATTTGACCGAGGTGTACAAGGTTCTGAGGGGGATGATCAGGGTGAGAAACTTAGTCAAGGAATCAGAAACCAGGCGTCACAGGTTTTTAGGAAGCAGGAGGTTTAGAAGGGATTTGAGGAAAACTAACATGTGGTCAAGACATTTAAGAAGTATTTCGATGAGAACTTCAAAATGTCAATGGCACACAAGGCTACAGCCAAGTGCTGGAAGGTAGGATTATTGGATGTTTGATGCGAGGCCCAGACATAACCAGCTGCAGAGCCTTTTCCCATTCTGTAAAAACTCTATGAGCTGATGCCCTTAATGTGTGACAGCAGCTGGTATGAGCAATCCCCATCACCGACCCTTATTACCATTGCTCTCTGTGCAACGTGCTTGCAATGTCACAACTCAGAGACTGGGCTGGCGACCCTGGGTTATCATTGCTCCAAACAGATACTCCAAGTCATTAAGCTTCGAGGTGAAGAGGTGATTTAATTCATCATCCTTTTGATTGGTCATAATGCGGTTAACTTGGAGAAGGGTTCCTCCCTGGGGCCTTTCTCTGGGACCAAGTGAGTATGTTTCAAAAGGAGCCAATTTAATCAGGTTAAAGAAATGATAATGCAACAGCCATACACACAGGTTTACGATAAGACTGATGCTTCATGAAGAATAGATTGTGGAATATCAATAGTTGAACAATCAATTTTGAAATTCTTTGGCTTAAATGGTTGAAATGCCTTGGATGATGGTTGCCTGGCCATATTTGGGGCAAGAAAGTCCTTCTTTATCGCGTTTCCTTTTAACTGCCTTGTTAGCTAACTGGGTTCTCGCACTCAGAGTAAGAGAGAGAGTCTGTTCATCTGCAGTGCAGAGTTAGGTATCGGGTGGTTCATAAATTTTCACAGCACACTGACACTCAAACCCAGCCTGGCACACACATGCATGCCTCAGTTCATCTGCACACCCACCTTTCACTGGAAAACACACACACACCGACACACACACACAGACACACAGACACACACATATATCCAGGAAGGCGAAACATAAAACAAGTCTGAAGACGTGGCCCTCTGCTGAGAGGGGGAAGATAATCTGCTGCTTTGTTATCTCTTCCTGTTATGTCCCTGTTTGTAGTTCCCCCAACCCTCTGAATTGCAGGGTCCCAGACCTGATTTTGCCAATCAGCTGTGAATTTACATCTGCAGTCTATTTTTGTCTGAAACCATCCTCTTTTAAAAATGTTTTGAAATTCAAAGTTAAAAACGTTCACTATACTTTGGGATTCCAATCTGTCATTATAGAATCCTTACAGTGTGGAAGCAGGCCATTCAGCCCACACTGGGCCTCCGAAGAGCATCCCACATAATCCCAGAACTTCCCATAGCTAACCCACCTGGCCTGAACACTGCAGGACAATTTACCATGGCCAATCCACCCTAACCCACACACAACAGGACAATTTACCATGGCCAAGCCACCCTAACCCACACACAACAGGACAATTTACCATGGCCAAGCCACCCTAACCCACACACAACAGGACAATTTACCATGGCCAATCCACCCTAACCCACACACAACAGGACAATTTACCATGGCCAAGCCACCCTAACCCACACACAACAGGACAATTTACCATGGCCAAGCCACCCTAACCTTCACATCTTTGGATTGTGGGAGGAAACCCACGCAGACACTATGCAAACTCCGCATCGACAGTCACCTGAGGGTGGAATTGAACCCAGGTCCCTGGCACTGTGAGGCAGCAGCACTAACCACTGAGCCACTATGATAGCTGCCATCATTCTATTTAGGGTGGGGATCCAGAGGCCTACTCCATCTGGTGGACCTGAGGATACCCACAAGGTAGCCGAGTGAGAATAGGTTCTTGTCTTAAATAAGATTATTGCTGTTTCCTTGCAACTCTGTCAGATGTCACCGTTGTGTGTGGTGCTTAAAGCACTCCTCAGTATTTATCCTTCCAAACCCCTTGTGTAACATTTGGAGTCAGAACTGTGCCTTGTGTGGAAGTTCCTGAAGAAGGGCTTATGCCCGAAACGTCGATTCTCCTGCTCCTTGGATGCTGCCTGACCTGCTGTGCTTTTGCAGCACCGCACTCTCAACTGTAATCTCCAGCATCTGCAGGCCTCACTTCCTCTTTGTGTGGAATGCTGGGAGTGTAGCTTTGACCATGGCAGAGCACGTTGGGAATTAGCTGGTCCAGGTACTGAGCTGCTGTCCTGGAAATTGAAACGGAAAAGCTCACAGGGTCCCACGGGAACAATGAGATGAATTCAGTTACTATTTCAATCAGGCTCAGTGCACCAAATGATTTCCTTTGTGCTGCATCGTCCTGCAAAAACTTCCCTCCGTTTTCGAAGAGCATTTGCAGATATTCACTTCTGACACTTACAGGTCAAGCAGCGAAGGCTGAGTCATGGAACTCACTTTCTGACCAGTACTACTGTCATTAATCTTTCAAAGCCAGAACTCACATGACACCAGGATATAGTCCAACGGGTTTCTTTGAAATCGCAAGCTTTCGGAGCGCTGCTCCTTCATCAGGTGAAGATTGCTTTCACCTTTTCAAACTGATACAAAAGCTTACTGCAGTTGCTATGTTAAATCAATGAGTTTGAGAACTATGGATGCAGGTTTGCTCGCTGAGCTGGAAGGCTCATTTCCAGACATTTCGTCACCATACAAGGTAACACCTTCAGTGCGCCTCTGGGCGAAGCACTGCTGCTGATTCCATTTGGAGGCCCACTGACGATGTGACCTAGTAGGGTGACGAAACGTCTGAAAATGAACCTTCCAGCTCAGCGAGCAAACCTGCATCCAAAAACTCAACCTGAGCTACAAATCTTCTCAAAACTCGCCATTGAGAATTATTTTAAGGATTTAAGACTCTCCTGTGAATCGAGGGAGAGGGCTAGAGAGGCTGTGGATCTTCTCACAGACAGAACTCTACACTGATACAATCCTTCCACAGAGCTGTCATCTTTAGTGAAACAACAAAATCAATTGATTTTTATAGACTCCTTTTAGTAAAATGTCCCATTTGGTGCTTCACTGGACTGTTATCAGTGGAGCGCATTTGAAGCATTGAGTCTGGGAACTCTCCGAAATGGGAGAACCTTCTGCTCCCATAAGTCACGAGCTTGGAAATGGGAATGGCGATGTCAGTTGAGGTCCTCAAAGGGTCAGCTTACAGACCTCTTAAGGGCGTCAGTGTTACAAACCGCCCAGCCCCCACCCCTCGTGCCCCCGCGCCCCTCCCCCATCGCTGGGATGTTCCCAGCTGTCACTGTGTCTGTCACCAAACGATACGTGCAGCTGATCAAACTGTCCAAGCACCTGGTCATAGAGACGTACAGCACAGAGACAGACCCCTCAGAACAACTCATCCATACCTACCTGTTATCCTAAAATAATCTAGTCCCATTTTCCAGCATTTGGCCCAGATCCCGCCAAACCCTTCCTATTTATATACCCATCCAGATGCCTTTTAAATGTTGTCATTGTCCCAGCCTCCACCACTTCCTCTGGCAGCTCATTACATACATGTACCACCCTCTGTGTGAAAAAGTTGCCTCTTAGGTCTCTGTTATATCTTTCCCTTCTCACCCTAAACTTATTTCCACTAGTTCTGGTCTCCTCCGGCTCAGGAAAAAGACCTTGTCTATTTATCCCATCCATGCCCCTCATAATTTTGTAAATCTCTATAAGGTCCCCCCTCAGCCTCTGATGCTCCAGGGAAAACAGCCCCAGCCTGTTTAACCTCTCCCTGTAGCTCAGATCTTCCAACCCTGGCAACATGCTTGTAAATCTTTTCTGAACCCTTTCAAGTTTCACAACATCCTTTCGATAGGAAGGAGACCAGAATTGCACACAATATTCCAATAGTGGCCTAACCGATGTCCTGTCCAGCCACAACTTGACCTCCCAACTCCTATATGCAACACTCTGACCAATAAAGGAAAGCATACCAAATGCCTTCTTCACTATCCTCTCTACCTGAGACTCTACGTTCAAGAAGCTATAACCTGCACTCCAAGGTCTCTTCTTTGTTCTTTGCAGGGAGCAGAGGGATACAGATCCTTAGAAAATAGGTGACAGGTTTAGATAGAGGATCTGGATCAGCGCAGGCTTGGAGGGCCGAATGGCCTGTTCCTGTACTTTTTTTTTTGTTCTTTGCTCCTTAGACCAGAAGGCAATCATGGCTGGATTGGGAGCCTGGATATCAGGCAGGGACAGTGCCCCCTTGGAGCCCTTGTGTGGGCTCACCAGGGGACTGATTGGCGTGTGGTTTGATGGGTTTTCATGAGTAGAGATAACACAGGTCTCTTGCCAGTTCTACAGTGAGTAAGACCGCTGAGAGTATGTATTTAAAGCCACATAGAGTAAAATCCTACCAATCCGGCTGGGAATAGAATTCTGATGAAAGATTCCAAACCACAGGAAACAGAGTGCATGGGGGGGGGGGGGAAGTGTCTCGCTGCATTAGCCATCATTCCTCACTCAGCAATCATAGTCCGGTAGTCTAGAAATACTCCTCAGGAATCTTACCTCTGAGCTCTGAGCTTAAACCCAACTCAAAGGGAGAGGATGGAAATCTTCACTGTGGGCTGTAGCAACCAAATGTGAAGTGAATTTCTCAATTCAATTCCAAAACACACGTGAACTTTTAGCAAATATGACATCATCACAAAAACTAGTTGGAGCGGGAAAGGGAACAAGCTGTGGGCTTACGGGTTGAGACACGTTGCTAGGACAACATGGGAGAGTTCCTTAACACCTAGCTTTAACTGATTGGGAAGATCACTGGCACTGTGGCTCAGTGGTTAGCACTATTGCCACACAGCTTCAGGAACCCAGGTTCAATTCCAACATCGGGTGACTGTCTGTGTGGAGTTTGCACATTCTCCCCGTGTCTGTGTGGGTTTCCTCCGGGTGCTCCGGTTTCCTCCCACAGTCCAAAGATGTGCAGGTTAGGGTGGATTGGCCATGCTAAATTGCGCCATAGTGTGTCTCGGGTTGTGCAGGATGGGTGGATTAGCCTTGGGAAATATGTGGGTGGGTCTGTGTGAGATGCCCTTCAGAGGGTCAGTGCAGATTTAATGATCCAAGTGGCTTCTTCCTGCACTGTAGACATTCTACGATCTTGTGTCAACATCCTTCAGCTTGACCATAACAGATTTCTTGATGAGGGGGCTGCCAGCACATTAACATCTGAAAGGAGTGTTTGGAATCTTTATAAATGTGACTGAGTACTGCACGCAGTGTGAAGCCAGTGCTGAGGAACAGCATTGTGCCAGGTGAAGGCTGCTGTTTGTGTAAGTGACAGATTGTCAGTTTGATAACTTCACACGCACATCGCACGTTATACATCAATGAGAAGCCAAATCCACTTCAAAACAATGTGAAAGCGTGCAACGACATTGGGCTGTATTGTTGTCCATGCCTCAAATATTGCTGCCTTCTGCCTGAGGATTATTTTGCCAAATATCATGTTTTCAAATGTTGAGAACTTGTTTAGCATAACGATAACTCTGCAGAAAACCATACCATACGCTCTCAGTGAAACGTTGTTGCTGTCTAACTGATTTGTTTTCTTTAGTAAAACCCGTGTTATTCATTGCTTCAAAGTTTAACAAAAAGGAAAAGTTAGAAATACGCAACTTGCCCAACAGGATCTGAAGGACAGGTTACTGTTTGAGTTGGGGAGAGTTTATGAGGACAGTAAGGGGGAAACCCCCTTAATGGAGCAGGATACAGACTGCGGAGTGTTCAGTGTTCTGGAAAACATCTCACCCCCTCATGAAACAAAGAACTGTGGATGCTGGAAAGCTGAAACAAAAACACAAATTGCTGGAAAAACCCAGCAGGTCTGGCAGCAACTGTGGAAAGAAAACAGAGTTAACGTTTCAACTCCAGTGATCTTCCCACAGATGCTGCCAAACCTGCTGAGTTTTTTCAGCAATTTCGGCTTTCATTTCAGATTTCCCACTATCAGTTCTGTTGAAAGGGCTACATCTGTAACATTAACCCATTCATTCTCTTCCACAAAGACTAACAGCCTTGCTGTGTATTTCAGTCTTTCTTTACCTCCTTGAGGTTCCCAGGAATCACTTTATTATTTGTGTAACTCATATGTTTAGTTGCACATCAACTAGATGCCGTGATTCTGTTTAAATTGAAAAATATATTAAATGGACTGTATTCTGTTTTTTTTCAAACTGTGCTTACCAAGAGAGCAGCTATTTTTCTTCCATCAAATAAACGACAGTACAGCAGCTGCTTGGGGTCGAGGGTAGATTCATTCACCTCCTACATGCCTGTGGCTTTTTAAATCAGGCCAAGGTTGGAGCTGTGATGCTCTGACTTACTGCAAGGAAGTGTGTTTATGTGTTTGTGTGTGAGAGAGAGAGAATGTGTGTGTGTGTGTAAGAGAGTGTGCATATGAGTGTGTGTATGTGTATGTGTGTCTGTGTGTGAATGTGTGTGTGTATCTGTGTGTGAGTGTGTGTGTGTGTATGTGTCTGTGAGTCTGTGTCTGTGTGTGTGTGTGAATGTGCATGTGTGAACATGTGTGCGTGTCTGTGTGTGTGAATATGTCTGTGTATGTGTGTGACTGTGTGTGAATGTGTATGTTTGTTTGTGTGTGTGAGAGAGTGTGTGTGCTTGAGTATGTGAATGTGTGTGTGTGTCTGTGTGTGTATGAATGTGTATGTGTATCTGTGTGTGTTTGAGAGTGTGTGTGTTTGAGTATGTGTATGTGTGTGAATGTGTGTGTGTGTGTCTGTGTGTGTGTGAATGTGTGTGTATGAATGTGTGTGTGTTTGTGTGTGTTTGAGAGAGTGTGTGTGTGTGTGTGTGTACCCAGTAATAAAGGTGACATGTGACCGAGCTGTCTGTCTGTAGCTGGGGAAGCGTAGCTGGGGAAGTGTACCTGGGGAAGTGTAGCTGGGGAAGTGTACCTGGGGGAGTGTACCTGGGGAAGTGTACGTGGGGAAGTGTACCTGGGGAAGTGTACCCTGGGGAAGTGTAGCTGGGGGAGTGTACCTGGGGAAGTGTACCTGGGGAAGTGTACCTGGGGAAGTGTACCTGGGGAAGTGTAGCTGGGAAAGTGTACCTGGTGAAGTGTAGCTGGGAAAGTGTACCTGGGGAAGTGTAGCTGGGGGAGTGTACCTGGGGGAGTGTAGCTGGGGAAGTGTACCTGGGGAAGTGTACCTGGGGAAGTGTACCTGGGGGAGTGTAGCTGGGGAAGTGTACCTGGGGAAGTGTACCTGGGGAAGTGTACCTGGAGAAGTGAAGCTGGGGAAGTGTAGCTGGGAAAGTGTACCTGGGGAAGTGTAGCTGGGGGAGTGTACCTGGGGAAGTGTAGCTGGAGAAGTGTACCTGGGGAAGTGTACCTGGGGAAGTGTAGCTGGAGAAGTGTACCTGGGGAAGTGTACCTGGGGAAGTGTACCTGGGGAAGTGTACCTGGGGAAGTGTAGCTGGGGAAGTGTAGCTGGAGAAGTGTACCTGGGGAAGTGTACCTGGGGAAGTGTAGCTGGGGAAGTGTAGCTGGGGAGGTGTACCTGGGGAAGTGTACCTGGGGAAGTGTACCTGGGGAAGTGTACCTGGGGAAGTGTACCTGGAGAAGTGTACCTGGGGAAGTGTACCTGGGGAAGTGTAGCTGGGGGAGTGTACCTGGGGAAGTGTACCTGGGGAAGTGTACCTGGGGAAGTGTAGCTGGGGAGGTGTACCTGGGGAAGTGTAGCTGGGGAAGTGTAGCTGGGGAAGTGTACCTGGGGAAGTGTACCTGGGGAAGTGTAGCTGGGGGAGTGTACCTGGGGAAGTGTAGCTGGGGAAGTGTACCCTGGGGGAGTGTACCTGGGGGAGTGTACCTGGGGAAGTGTACCTGGGGAAGTGTACCTGGGGGAGTGTACCTGGGGAAGTGTACCTGGGGAAGTGTACCTGGGGAAGTGTAGCTGGGGAGGTGTACCTGGGGAAGTGTAGCTGGGGAGGTGTACCTGGGGAGGTGTACCTGGGGAAGTGTAGCTGGAGAAGTGTACCTGGGGAAGTGTAGCTGGGGGAGTGTACCTGGGGAAGTGTAGCTGGGGAAGTGTACCTGGGGAAGTGTACCTGGGGAAGTGTAGCTGGGGAGGTGTACCTGGGGAAGTGTAGCTGGGGAAGTGTACCTGGGGAAGTGTACCTGGGGAAGTGTAGCTGGAGAAGTGTACCTGGGGAAGTGTAGCTGGGGAAGTGTACCTGGGGAAGTGTAGCTGGAGAAGTGTACCTGGGGAAGTGTACCTGGGGAAGTGTAGCTGGGGAAGTGTACCTGGGGAAGTGTACCTGGGGAAGTGTACCTGGGGAAGTGTAGCTGGAGAAGTGTACCTGGGGAAGTGTAGCTGGAGAAGTGTACCTGGGGAAGTGTACCTGGGGAAGTGTAGCTGGAGAAGTGTACCTGGGGAAGTGTACCTGGGGAAGTGTACCTGGAGAAGTGTACCTGGGGAAGTGTACCTGGGGAAGTGTACCTGGGGAAGTGTAGCTGGGGAAGTGTACCTGGGGAAGTGTAGCTGGGGAAGTGTACCCTGGGGAAGTGTACCTGGGGAAGTGTAGCTGGGGGAGTGTACCTGGGGAAGTGTACCTGGGGAAGTGTAGCTGGGGGAGTGTACCTGGGGGAGTGTAGCTGGGGAAGTGTACCTGGGGAAGTGTACCTGGGGAAGTGTAGCTGGGGGAGTGTACCTGGGGAAGTGTAGCTGGGGGAGTGTACCCTGGGGAAGTGTAGCTGGGGAAGTGTACCTGGGGAAGTGTAGCTGGGGAAGTGTACCTGGGGAAGTGTACCTGGGGAAGTGTAGCTGGGGGAGTGTACCTGGGGAAGTGTACCTGGGGAAGTGTAGCTGGGGGAGTGTACCTGGGGGAGTGTAGCTGGGAAAGTGTACCTGGGGGAGTGTAGCTGGGGAAGTGTAGCTGGGGAAGTGTACCTGGGGGAGTGTAGCTGGGAAAGTGTACCTGGGGGAGTGTAGCTGGGGAAGTGTAGCTGGGGAAGTGTACCTGGGGAAGTGTACCTGGGGGAGTGTAGCTGGGGAAGTGTACCTGGGGAAGTGTAGCTGGGGGAGTGTAGCTGGGGAAGTGTACCTGGGGAAGTGTACCTGGGGAAGTGTAGCTGGGGAAGTGTACCTGGGGAAGTGTACCTGGGGAAGTGTACCTGGGGGAGTGTAGCTGGGGAAGTGTACCTGGGGAAGTGTACCTGGGGAAGTGTACCTGGGGGAGTGTAGCTGGGGAAGTGTACCTGGGGGAGTGTACCTGGGGAAGTGTACGTGGGGAAGTGTAGCTGGGGAAGTGTACCCTGGGGAAGTGTAGCTGGGGGAGTGTACCTGGGGAAGTGTACCTGGGGGAGTGTACCTGGGGAAGTGTACCTGGGGGAGTGTAGCTGGGGAAGTGTACCTGGGGAAGTGTACCCTGGGGAAGTGTACCTGGGGGAGTGTACCTGGGGAAGTGTACCTGGGGGAGTGTAGCTGGGGGAGTGTACCTGGGGGAGTGTACCTGGGGAAGTGTACCTGGGGAAGTGTACCTGGGGAAGTGTAGCTGGGGGAGTGTACCTGGGGAAGTGTACCTGCCACATATAAGACATCCCCCTTTGAAATGTCACACTGCTCTTCGCTGTAACAGTAACACACTCTTTAAAAAGAAGCTCAGCATGAAAGCTCCATCCTGGAGTTCGAGCTGCAGTCAGAACAATCCCGAGGCTTTCAGCAGCTGGCTTTTATCTAGCTTTTATTTGGAACTCAATTATGTTTCTGATCCAAGAAGATTTGCTGTTTTACATTTAACAAAAAGACCTACTGGTCCATTACATCTCAAAACGACACATGCTGACTGTGAAAGGTGTGATAAAGCTGAACGTGAGTGACAAATGGACCCATTGGACGATAAATCACAAGTGAACAGGTGGAAGGTGAGAGGTGCGGAGAGGGTGACTGCTCCTGACCCCAGGGAATCCAGGAGGGTCTCTCGGCCTGTCCTGATTGGCTCCTGATTCCAGACAGTTGGATTACCCTCTGCCAGTTTGGGATTTTTCAGTTGTCCTCCTTTATTTGGAGTCACAAAGGCCCTAACAAATTGTCCTGTGAGGATGGCTAACCTCCAAAGCTGTCTCGGCTAAAGGATGGGCACAACTTGAGGAACCCGGTGTGCCAGGTAGCACCAGGAATGTCCTATTCCCAGCTCCTATTCCCAGCATCAGGGGAGGGGGGCCCAAAATACACCTCCCTTCTCCCACACAAAGTGGGCGTGGGTGACCAGATCAGCATTTATTATCTGCTCCTTTTGAGGAGGTGGTGTTGAGTTGCAACCTTGAAGCACTGCAGACCGGGGTGGAGGGTGGGGGGGGGTGCTCCCACTGACTGACACCTCGGGACATCAAGCATCCTGACCCAGTGACAATGCAGAAACAGCAATGGGATCATTCCAAATGAGGACCCTGTGGGGCTGCATAGAATCCCTACAGTATGGAGGCAGGCCATTCGGCCTGATGAGTCCACACCGACCCTCCGAAGAGCATCCTATCCAGACCCACCCCCTATCCTATTCCTGTATTCCAGCATTTCCCATGGCTAACTAACCTAGCCTGTACATCCCTGGACACCATGGGGCAATTCAGCACGGGCCAGTCCACCCTCACCTGCACATCTTTGGATTGTGGGAGGAAACCCACGCAGACACGGGGAAAATGTGCAAACTCCACACAGACAGTCATCTGAGACTGGAATCGAACCTGGGTCCCTGCAGCTGTGAGACAACAGTTCTAACCACTGAGCCACCTTGCCACTCTGCAAGGGGATGTTGTTGACTGTGGTGGTCCCATGCATCTGCTGCTTTTGCCCTTCCAGGTGGTGAAGGTCAGGGGTTTGGGGTGTTCTATGAGAGGTGCCTTGTTGCAGTGTGTCTTGTAGTTAGTGCACACCGCTCTCATTGGTTTGTTGGTAATGGAGGGAGTGAATGTTGGGGGTGGTGGATGCAGTGCTAATCAACAGGTCTTGGATGGTTATTAGCTTCTTGAGTGTTCTTGGAACTGAAATTAACCAGGAAAATGGGGAATATTCCGTTAGACTCCTGATGTGGACCTTACAGATGGTGGACAGGCTTTGGGGAGTCAGGAGGTGAGATACTCACTGCAGAATTGAATTGAATTTATTGTCATGTGTACCGAGGCACAGTGAAAAGCTTTGTCTTGAACAGACTGCAGCTGTTTTCCCTGGAGCGTTGGAGGCTGAGGGGTGACCCTATAGAGGTTTAGTGTGCAGGTGGAAGCAAGCTTAGATCCAGGGCCTCTGATTAAAAAGTCTGCTGATCCTCCTCGCCTGACTCACACACACAAAGAACAGACCGCAGAGCAATCCAGCAGCAAGGTGTCGCCATTTTGTGAGGAGACAGGAGAGATTCATAGAGCGGAACAAATCGTTTCGGATTGTCCCGAAGAAGATGAGAACCAGCCTCAGGAGAAGGTAATAGGCAGCCATCTTTCATGTTTACATGTGATGGCTCAACCTCTGGGAGGTCGGGTAGTAAGAGTTAAACGAGGCTGCAGCGATTAGCGTGCAGTTTCTTGCCAGCATTTCTCTCCACCCACGGTGCGCTTAGATCAGAAGGCGGCATTATCCTCTGAACAACCCTTTCTTCTGCAGCCCTGAATTGACTGAAAATCTAGTTTCCTGAACTATTGTGTCATGCTACTTATTAAACACGCCACAGAAGCAACTCTGAATAGGGGCTGGATTCATACTGCCGTGGGCCCCCAGATTTAAAAAACGAAAGGTCGTTTTCCTCCTTTTTGTTTGTGTGTGTGTGTGTGTGTGTGTGTGTGTGTGTGAGAAATACAGTTGTGCATGGAGCCTATCTCCTGTCATACAGATAGTATGTGCATGGGTCATGCTGAGGTCAAAGCAGCGAACAAGAGATTTCTTGGTGCAATTGATATCCAGATATGAATGACTGAAACTAGGCCCACGATTGTACTGCGATATCTTTACAGTGGAGTCAACCTGAGGTGAAAACAGTCTCAGGATTGTCTGTCACGAAGTAGGCAAGAGGACCACTCACTCTGGAAAAGTCCTTTCTTTTTATCCGTGCTCTGAATATTCCAGTGTTTTTTTGCTCAGCGCAGCCACAATCTGAGTTCAGAAGTGATCAGTCGACACTGGGCCCAGTCATTCACTGAGACATGAAACAACTCCCTCATAAACTTGTCACAAGGTTCAGTTTCATTTTCTGCTCAACACTTACTTGTTTTTCTGAAGGCTGGGGGTTGATTGCACTGGGTGTCACCTCTTGTCAGTAATATACTCCCTTATCAAACTGACTGTTCCTAGTAAAGGGATACAGGGAGTGTTAGTTGCTTGTCAAGGGTTGGACATCATGTATTTCTAATATCAATTACAAGCAAGAATTTACCAAGGCACATGGAACAATGTTCTCTCCAGAACTGGATAAATGCAAATCTATTTGGGAGTCTGATCAAAGAATTCAGATGTTTCACAGACAGGATATCACGACCCAGGACTGAGTTATAGGGCCCTTGTGGCACAGTGGTAGTGTCTCTATATCTGAGACAGGAGGCCTGAGTTCAAGACCCATCCTGCTCCAGAGGCGTGCAACAACATCGCTGAACAGATTCATCAGAAAATATGTCTGGGAATGAGATGTGGGCCATTGTGGTTCAGTGGTAGCATCTGTGCCTCTGAGCCAGGTTCAAGTCTCAGGGGTATATCAACACACCTCAGACCAGATTCATCAGAAAGGCTCTCCAGGGATGAGTTATGGGCCCTTGCAGTGTGGTGGTAGTGTCCCTACCACGAGCCAGGAGGTCTGTGTTCAAGTCTTATCTGCTCCAGTGATGTTCAATAATAATACCTCTGAACAAACCTCAAGGAGTGAGTTACACACCCAATCTGAAGGTGATGTGGAGAAATTATATTTTTGTTTCACGGTGACTGGTTGGGGTCTGGAATCTGCTGCCTGAGGGTGACGGGACAAATTCACCTGCACCTCCACACATTTACTGCATCCGCTGCACCCGATGTGGCCTCCTCTACATTGGGGAGACAGGCCGCCTACTTGCGGAACGTTTCAGGGAACACCTCTGGGACACCCGGACTAACCAACCCAACCGCCCCGTGGCTGAACACTTTAACTCTCCCTCCCACTCCACCAAGGACATGCAGGTCCTTGGACTCCTCCATCGCCAGACCATAGCAACACGACACCTGGAGGAAGAGCACCTCATCTTCCGTCTAGGAACCCTCCAACCACAAGGGATGAATGCAGATTTCTCCAGCTTCCTCATTTCCCCTCCCCCCACCTTTTCTCAGTCCCAACCCTCGGACTCGGCTAATGTTGTACCACTTTTTAAGAAAGGTAGGATAGAGAAAACAGGAAATTATAGACCAGTTAGTCTGACCTCAGTGGTGGGAAAGATGCTGGAGTCTATTATAAAGGATGAAATTATGACACACCTGAATAGTAGTAACAGGATAGGTCAGAGTCAGCATGGATTTATGAAGGGGAAATCATGCTTGACTAATCTTCTGGAATTTTTTGAGGATGTAACTCTGAAGATGGACGAGGGAGATCCAGTAGATGTGGTGTACCTGGACTTTCAGAAGCTTTTGATAAAGTCTCACATAAGAGGTTAGTGAGCAAAATTAGGGTGCATGGTATTGGGGGCAAAAAACTTGGATTGAAAGTTGGTTGGCTGATAGGAAACAAAGAATAGTGATAAACTGCTCCATTTTGGAATGGCCGGCAGTGACCAGTGGGGTACCACAGGGATCAGTACTGGGACCGCAGCTTTTTACAATATATGTTAATGATATAGAAGATGGTATCAGCAATAACATTAGCAAATTTGCTGACGATACTCAGCTGGGTGGCAGGGTGAAATGTGAGGAGGATGTTAGGAGATTACAGAGTGACCTGGACAGGTTAGGTGAGTGGTCAGATGCATGGCAGATGCAGTTTAATGTGGATAAATGTATGGTTATCTACTTTGGTGGCAAGAACAGGAAGGTAGATTACTACCTAAATGGAATCAATTTAGGTAAAGGGGCACTATAGAGAGAGATGGGTGTTCTTGTACACCAGTCAATGAAGGTAAGCATGCAGGTACAGCAGGTCGTGAAGAAGGCTAATAGCATGCTGGCCTTCATAACAAGAGGGATTGAGTATAGAAGCAAAGAGGTGCTTCTGCAGCTGTACAGGGCCCTGGTGAGACCACACCTGGAGTATTGTGTGCAGTTCTGGTCTCCAAATTTGAGGAAAGATATTCTGGCTATTGAGGGAGTGCAGCGTAGGTTCACAAGGTCAATTCCTGGAACGGCGGGATTACCTTACACTGAAAGACTGGAGCAACTGGGCTTGTATACCCTTGAGTTTAGAAGACTGAGAGGGGATCTGATTGAGACATACAAGATTATTAAAGGATTGGACACTCTGGAGGCAGGAAACATGTTTCCACTGATGGGTGAGTGCCAAACCTGAGGACACAGCTTAAAAATACGGGGTAGACCATTTAGGACAGAGATGAGGAGAAACTTCTTCACCCAGAGAGTGGTGGCTGTGTGGAATGCTCTGCCCCAGAGGGCAGTGGAGGCCCAGTCTCTGGATTCATTTAAGAAAGAGTTGGATAGAGCTCTCAAGGATAGTGGAATCAAGGGTTATGGAGATAAGGCAGGAAGAGGATACTGATTAAGGATGATCAGCTATGATCATATTGAATGGTGGTGCAGGCTCGAAGGGCAGAATGGCCTACTCCTGCACCTATTGTCTATTGTCTATTGACTCAGCACCGCCTTCTTGACCTGCAATCTTCCTCCCGACCTCTCCGCCCCCACCCCCACTCTGGTCTATCACCCTCACCTTAACCTCCTTCTACCTATCGCATTCCCAACTCCCCTCCCCAAGTCCCTCCTCCCTACCTTTTATCTTAGCTTGCTTGGCACACCCTTCTTATTCCTGAAGAAGGGCTTACGCCCGCAACGTCGATTCTCCTGCTCCTTTGATGCTGCCTGACCTGCTGCGCTTTTCCAGCAACACATTTTCAGCTCTGATCTCCAGCATCTGCAGTCCTCACCTTCTCCTCATTATCTGAACAGCATGAGCTGATTTGTTCCTGCAAAGAGGCAGCACAGACCTAACACGCTGAACACTTCTCCCACGGTTCAGTAAGGAATGATCGGTTGTTAAGTTGTGTGGAGTCACAGTGCCGGAAGGCTCTTATTGCCAGGCCTGCCTCTTCCATCACCTCCTGGCTCTCTGCCTCTTGGGCTTGTTCATTTCTCTGACCTCTGTTCTTGGTGAGACATGTTCTGAATGTGTTGTGCAAATGCCACTCCCTATAGCATCTCAAAGAACCTTTCCAAAGCTCTGTACAGTACTGGGTAATCGAAAAGAACAGCTACAATTATTTAGCTGTAAAACTAAAACTTTTTTTTATATACTTGTGTTATTTTTCTTCACCTCTGCAATGCTGTTCATTCTCCCCAATGCGGAACAGTCAACCAATTCTGAAGTGACGCAGAGTGGAGGCCATACTCCTGTCCTCATCAATCGAGCGGAGCTGGAGATAGTTGACAGCATCATGTTCCGATGAGTTGCACAGTGTGGTGCTGGAAAAGCTCAGCAGGTCAGGCAGCATCACATTCCTGATGAAGGGCTTATGCTAAAACATCGACTCTTCTGCTCCTCGGATGCTGCCTGACCTGCTGTGCTTTTCCAGCACCACACTTTGTAACTCTGACTCTCTGACATTTGCAGTCCTCACTTTCTCCAGGTTCCTGGGAGTGATGATCACCAACAAAGTGGTCCACCCACGGTGATGCAACAGTCAAGAAAACACAACAATGTCGCTTCTTCATCAGGAGGCTAAGGAAATTCAGCACGTCCAGAAAGACTTACCAATTTTACAGGTGTACCATAGGAAGCATTCTATCTGGATCAATCACAGCTTGGTATGGTAGCTGCTCTGCCCAGGACTGTAAGAAACTACAGAGAGTGGTGAACACAGCCCAGTCCTTCACACAAACCCAACCTTTCATTCACTGACTCCATCTACACTTCCCACTGCCTTGGGAAGGCAGCCAACATCATCAAAGACGCCTCCCATCCCGGTTATAATCTCTCCCAACCTCTTCCATCAGGCACAAGATATAAAAGTTTGAATACACCTACCAATAGATTCAAGAGCAGCTTCCTCCTGTTGTTATCAGATTTTTGAACAGACCTCTCAAACGTTAATTCTGATCTCTCTTTCTACGGCTCTAACACTCTATTCTGCACTCTGTTCTGCTGTCCTGATGCACTCTGTATGGTAAGATCTGCTTGAAGAGCACACAAAACAACACTTTTCACTGTATCCTGGTACATGTGACAATGCTAAATCAATCAATCAAGTGGACATTCAATAACTGTGGAGGCTACAATGTGAGGTGGACTAACGTTTTGCATCTCCATCTGCTGGAGCGGGTCTGGCAAAGATGTGATTCTGTTATCCTGCAGGTTCTTCAGTTCCACACTATGCACCCACAAAAGGCAGCACATCTTGTGCCCCTGCCAAGTCTTTGAAACAGTACTGTACAGAATTCAGTCAGTATGGGTAACCTGTAAAAATCATATGTCGCTCAAAATCTCCCCTGTAATTATATTCAAGAGACTGAGAAAGAGACATTCACAGTATTCACATCTGAAGTAGATTATATTTGTCACGAGCTGAAAATGTGTTGCTGGAAAAGCGCAGCAGGTCAGGCAGCATCCAAGGAGCAGGAGAATCGACGTTTCGGGCATGAGCCCTTCTTCAGGAATGAGGAAGGTGTGTCCAGCAGGCTAAGATAAAAGGTAGGGAGGAGGGACTTGGGGGAGGGGCGTTGGGAATGCGATAGGTGGAAGGAGGTCAAGGTGAGGGTGATAGGCCGGAGTGGGGGTGAGGGCGGAGAGGTCAGGAAGATATTGCAGGTTAGGAAGGCGGTGCTGAGTTCGAGGGATTTGACTGAGACAAGGTGGGGGGAGGGGAAATGAGGAAACTGGAGAAATCTGCATTCATCCCGTGTGGTTGGAGGGTTCCTAGGCGGAAGATGAGGCGCTCTTCCTCCAACCGTCGTGTTGCTATGGTCTGGCGATGGAGGAGTCCAAGGACCTGCATGTCCTTGGTGGAGTGGGAGGGGGAGTTGAAGTGTTGAGCCACGGGGTGGTTGGGTTGGTTGGTCCAGGTGTCCCAGAGGTGTTCTCTGAAACGTTCCGCATGTAGGCGGCCTGTCTCCCCAATATAGAGGAGGCCATATCGGGTGCAGCGGATGCAGTAAATGCAGTAAGTGCAGTAAACCTGCAATCATCTTCCTGACCTCTCTGCCCTCACCCCCACTCCGGCCTATCACCCTCACCTTGACCTCCTTCCACCTATCACATTTCCAACGCCCCTCCCCCAAGTCCCTCCTCCCTACCTTTTATATTAGCCTGCTGGACACACTTTCCTCATTCCTGAAGAAGGGCTCATGCCCGAAACGTCGATTCTCCTCCTCCTTGGATGCTGCCTGACCTGCTGCGCTTTTCCAGCAACACATTTTCAGCTCTGAACTCCAGCATCTGCTGTCCTCACTTTCTCCTCGGATATTTGTCACAAGGTCAGTGTCTAAAATCAGAAAGGGATGAATCAGCATCTCTTCCTTGTTCTCATGTCACAGTGGTGGGCTGGTGGGGTTTAGGGAGGGGGGAGGTGGGATAGGACCCGTGGATATGGTTTGCTTCCTCGGGCTGCCGTGTATATTCTCCCCTATCTCTGCTTTTCAGATAGTTCACTGATGTTCCAGAGTTAACACCTTAGCAACCGCATGGTATCAACAAAAGGATTGCGATGTCTGCAACAGGAAAGGGGTGAGTAGACAAAGGTGATCATTTATAGGAAGGTCATTTCCTCTATTTTACAGTCAGCAATAGCAGAGACACTGAAGACTGTCATAGATAGGTCTGTTTGAAGGTGAACAGTTGAACAGTATCCAAAGGGGACTACAGAGAGCTTGCTCTGGGATTGATCTATGTTTTCCGAATCAATCTGTTCAGAAATGTTACCACAAACCTCTGGAAAGGGAGGACGTATACCCTGGTCTCATAGCTCAGAGGTAAGGACACTACCACTATGCAACAGGTGACCCTGGGACTGATCTAAAATTTTTAAAAATCTTTGATTTATCTATTTTACACACTAACTGGTTCAGAGATATTATTACACACCTCTGCAGTAGGTAGGATGTGATCCTGGCCCTCTCACTCCACAGGCATGGACTGTGCCACAAGAAGGCTCCTGGGACTGATCCACCAGATAGTGATCAACTGAAATCAAGTGTGTTACAGATCAATTTGAGAGGGTTTAACTGCATGCAAATCAACTTCAGAGTGACCATCTTCAGCAATGAAGGTAGAGTGATCAACTGCACAGCATTCAACTGAGAGACCAAGGTGCAGAGAGAAAACCTGCAGCGATTCTGTACTGATTGGAACAAGGCTGGCTAGGTGGAACTCATTGACTGTGAGCTTCCTAACTGGGGCTGTTAACCTGGGGCCAATCAGGGAGCCCTGGCTGACAGACAGAAACAGGAGATAAACCAGGCCTCTACATTTAAAAAAATGAACAGGTGATTTACAATCTCCTGAGTTTAGGGAACTGACTCTGTGCTGGCTGGACCTCAGTCAGTGTGTTCCTGCTGCTGTTGGTTTCTGCTTTTTTGGGGGGGAGAATCTGATTCCTAAACTCCTGGTTTACAAAGCCAGTTTCGTTAACCAGTATTCCTTTTATTTTTACTGAGGACTGATTCCTAAACTGCCTGATCTACACAGTCAATGTGTTTCAGGTGTAGCTCAGTTCTCATTAGGGAACTGTTGTTCCACTGGCTGGTTACAGCCTGGGTGTTACTCTTTTCTCTTCCACTTCGAGAAAGGGACTATGCTGATTATGTAACAAGGCTTAGCCCTTGCACTCTGATTTTCTTTGCTTTTTGAATGTGTTTTCACTTTTTTGGTGTTTGGACTGAGCCCCTGTGAAAAAATAAATCTTTCCAGGTGAGCTGTTCCTGTGGGTAGACCTGGCCCTTTGTGGGTGGACTAGGCCTCTGTAAGGACTGAACATCTGTGTGTGCAATGGTAGGTGAGCACTCACTGTGTCCTGGAGTTCGGGAATGGACCAAACCCCTGGGAATGAACTGCACCTTCACAATGTACTGTGTTCCTGAGAGTGGGCCTGGTTCTCTATGGGTGGGCCGGGACTCAGTGGAGGCTGAACACCTGTGTGTGTGCTGTGGGGTGTGCATTTGCTGCCTTCAGGAGTGGACCTTGCCCTCGGTTGTGGACTCTGTTTTTTTAGCAATGGACTCTGCAGTTGAGAGTGGACACTATTTCTGACAATGCACTTTATACACTGGAGTGGACTCTGTTGCTGGGAATGGATTCTACATTTTGAAGAGAACTGTTTATGGTAATGAACTCTGTACCAGAAGGGACTCTGTTTGTTGGTAATTGATTCTGTCATGTTACTTGTTGGGGTTATCACCTGCACTGTCTTGTATGCCCCGGGTCTGGCAGGCCTCTCTGTGAGCTGGGAGGCTCGTAGGTCGCCCTGAAAGCTGTCACCCTGAGACCCGAAGGGTAGGTAGGCCATCCTGTGAACCTGAAGGTGGGTAGGCTGTCCCGATGCTGGTCGCCTGGAGAGCTGGAGGGTGGGTAGGCCGTCCCGAATACTGGAGGGGGGTGTGTAGGCCGTTCTCAGCACTGTCGTCCCGAGAAGAGGTAATCAGGATGGCCTGTCCTAGAGGTGGCCTGTTATGACACAGGGTAAACCCTTCTGCTTCATTTAAAACCAGCAACACAGAAAAGATTTATCCCGTGCAGAAATCTGTAAAACTTCGAGTGGCCAAGAACTATTTAAAGTAAAAATGAACAACTTTATTTCTTAAAGTATAACAGAGAATAACTAACAACTATTTACAACTCCTTCCTCTAACCTATCTGTTGCCTTCCCTTCTATAACACTAGACCAATAAAACTCCCAATTTCGATTTACAAAACAACACCTTCTTATCTCAAATCCAGGCAGCTTTTGGTTCTTCTTTTTGGATCTTCCTTTTTTTTTCTTAGGAATTTCTGTGTAACAGGTTACTGATCGCAAAGGTAACTTTTTAAGTGAGTTATTTTTCAGGCAGCCTGCTTATATGCTGGGTTTAGAAGTTCTCCTCTCAACTGTTCAATTTTCCCCCAGTCTTATATCCCAAAGCATTGGATTGTGTCATTGGCTTTTAAGATTGTCAATATACTCAATTCAAACTGAATTGGAGTTTAATATTTTCCGGGGTATAATTTAAACTGATTGGCTGGATTCGAATTTGTTTTTGTCTGCAAGCAACGAGCTATTTGAGTTGTTTGAGCAAGTGTAACATTGTTGCCTCATTGAGAGCACTTGGTGCTGTGTCCGGTAGTTCTGCTGCTTTAACTTCTCTTAAAGTGCACCCAGATCTTCATAACACGTTCCCCCGCTTAAGCGAAAATGAACCATAATGAAAAGATGGCTCATTTTTTCCCTACTTTCTAAACACATTACCCTGACATACAGATAACTTTAATATAAATTCACCTCAACTTCTTCTCCATATAACTTTAACATTAAATAAAGACAATATAACATTAAATATAGACAAATCTCATCTAAACTCTATCAGTTGAATCTGAGATAACGCATCTGCGATTACATTCTTGCGACCTGCATCTTGTGTGATTTTTAAGAGTGTAACATAAGACTCCAACAAAATAATCTCATATTCTTGTCTTTAAAATGTTCTAAGAATGTAAGCAGATTGTGATCCATGTACACAACCGTCTCCAACACATTGTTTGTGACATACACATTAAAATGTTGTAAGGCCAGTTCCTTTTCGATCGTGGAGTATTTCCTCTGGTGGATGTTGATCTTCAAAAAGTAACCAACTGGCAGTTCAATCCCATCCTCATCCTCCTGTAGGAGCACAGCTCCAACTCCTATGTCACTAGCATCAATGGTGACTTTAAAAGGTTTTGAAAAGTTTGGTGTAGCTAAAACTGGTTTGGTGGTTAATATTGATTTCAAATGGTCGAATGCCTCCTGGCGTGGTTCTGTCCACTGAAACTTTGTGTTCTTCTTCAGTAAATCGGTTATCGGGGCCACTACACTGCTCAAGCTTGTAACAAACTTCCGATAGACTCTGCTGAGTCCTAAGAATTGAAGCACCTCTTTCTTCAAGGTGGGTCGTGGAAATTCCTCCATGGCCTTCGTCTTTGTGTTCCATGGGGTCAACCCTCCATGACAGTGTTATGTCCCAAGAACATCACCTCTGCTTTTGCGAAAACGGTTTCATTTAAGTTTATCACCAATTTTGCTTCTCATAGTCATTCAAAGAGCTCTGCCAACTGTACCATGTGATCTTTCCAGGACTTACTAAAGATCACTACATCGTCCAAATAGACTGCACAGTTTGTTAATCCAGCCACAACTCTGTTCAGGAGTTTTTGGAATGTGGCGGGTGCATTCTACGTTCCAAAGGGCATCCCTTTTAGCCCATTTGGGGTTACAAACGCCGGTTCTGATAAAGATACATTTCAATAACCATGCAGTAAATCCAACTTGGTGATGTGACTGACTTGTCCGACTCTCTCGATACAGTCCTCCAATCTAGGAATTGGATAGGAGTCCAAAGTTGTAACAACGTTGATCTTCCGATAATCCACGTGGAACTGTTGAGTCCCGTCTGGTTTGGGAACTAAGACAATCGGTGAACTCCACTCGCTCTGGTTTGGTTCAATGATGTCCTCATCGAGCGTGGCCTCCATCTCGATCTGGACCTGTCCGGCTTTGAAAGGATTAAGCCAATAGGGGAGTTGTTTTATCGGAGCAGTATTCCCTATGTCTACTTCATGTACAGTAGAATAGTCCTCCCCATCTGATCCTTACATATGTCCTTGTACTGCAGTAACAAATCTTTCACCTGTGTTCTATGCTCCTGAGGCAGATAGCTTACTAACCTATCCCACTCCTCAAGGACTTCTTCATTTTTAATCTATTTTAAGGCACATCAAAATCCACATCACCTGAATTTGATTCCTCACTCTGTGGGCCATTAACTAACACCTGTTTCTCCAGTTCTTTCTGTCTATTGTAATATAGTTTCAACATGTTCACATGACATACCCGATACCTTTTTTTCTATCTGGCATCTTTACTAAATAGTTCACCTGACTCAACTTTTTCTCAATTTGATAGGGACCACTAAACCTGGCTTTGCAGGGTTTTCCTATCATTGGTAACAGTACTAACATGTCATCCCCTTGGGAAAACGTCCGAGTCTCAGAGTTTTTATCAACCACCTGCTTCATTCTACACTGTGCTTGCTTTAGGTGCTATTTAGCGAATTCACCAACTCGACTTAACCTCTCCCTCACCTCCAATAATCTAAGTGTGAGATCTCTGACTTTGGTCCTGTCAATTTTTCTTTAATTAATTTCAAAAGGCCTCTCATTTCATGCCTGATTATTATCTCAAAGGGAGTGAACTGAGTAGATTCATTTAGAGAATCTCTAATGACAAACAATACAAGTGGGATACCTTTATCCAAATTATTCGGGTTATCCTGACAGTATGCTGTCAACATGGTCTTCACGGTCTGATATCACCTTTCTAAAGCTCCCTGGGATTCAGGATGCTACGCACTGGGTTTAAAGTGCTATCCACAACCTCCTGAAACAGCCTAGCAGTAAAATATGACCCTGGGTCTGACTGAATCTCTCTGGGTAGCCCACACTGTGTGAAGAAAGCTACTAACTCCTCTACCACCCTTTTTGCCTCAATACTCTGTAATGGATTTGCCTCCGGAAATCTGGTAGACACATCCGTTCTGGTTAACAAGAACTGGTTCCCAGTTTTAGTTCTCAGGAGGGGACCTACACAATCAGTTATAAACCGTGTGAAAGGTTCTTCAAATGTGGGAATTGGCAACAAAGGGGCTGGTTTTATTACCGCCTATGGTCTACCCACCATTTGGCATCTATGACACGTACGTCAAAAGTTAACCACATCCTTGTGCATTCCAGACCAATAAAAATGTTTTGGTACCTTAGCCTGAGTCTCTCGTTCCCCGAGGTGACCTCCTACAGGTAGTTCATGTGCTACAGTAACGCCCCCTGTCTGTATGCTACCGGCAACACAATCTGGTGCACTCCGGCCCACTTCTCCTCTGCACTAACCTGCCGTGGTCTCCACTTCCGTCTTCTATCTTTCAGATAATAACTCTCCGGAATGTTCTCTGCCTCCTTTTTCAGAGTACGCATCCACATATATATATTTTATCATCTTGTCTTGCTGTTGCTTGTCTCTTAGCCTTTCAGGACTAAACACTTCTGTCTGACCCTCTGCCTGTTTAGTTTTGTCCTGCACCATTACTCCAAACAGGGTATCCGCTAACTGAACCTCAACTCCTTCATCTTTCTCTATTCCTTTTCGCTTCGTGCTGTGACTTATGATAGTGGGATCTAGTTACCACACAGTCTGGGAAAATATCATGATATTTCTGTTTTAACTCCTCCGTTTCTTGGTCTTCCTTGGACTTCTCCACAACAAGGGGTGTCACTCCCACCTTGGATCCTGCCAAATCATTCCCAAGAACAAACTGAATTCCTGGAACTGACATTCATTCAATCATTCCCACTGTAACTTCTCCAGTCTTAAGTCAGTACTCCAACCTGACCTCACATAGGGGAATGCTAAATTTCTGTCCATCTGTCCCACAAATTGCCACACTCTCGGGTAATAGATCAGAAACATTGCATATTTGCTCATCCCTTACTATCAGTGACTGGTTAGATCCTGTATCTCTCAAAATTATAACTTCTTGTCCTTCTCC
The DNA here is from genome assembly GCF_047496795.1 of Chiloscyllium punctatum. NCBI lineage: Eukaryota > Metazoa > Chordata > Chondrichthyes > Orectolobiformes > Hemiscylliidae > Chiloscyllium > Chiloscyllium punctatum. The sequence continues at coordinate 88,265,403 of NC_092758.1, forward strand.
CCCTGTTCGTTCTGAATAAACTTCACCCACAGAGTATTCTGCGTCACCAAATACCAGACTAATGCCATTTAAAAGTTCGCTGATGACACCACCAGAGTTGGTCCAATCTTGGATGGCGATGAAGCAGACTATAGACGGGAGGTGGAAGACCTGGAAAAATGGTGCACTGAGAACAACCTAGCTCTCAATGCTGGCAAAACCAAGGAACTCATTATTGACTTACGTCTACACATTACACATGTCACCCCCCTACACATTAACAGCACAGAGGTGGGATGAGTGGAGAGTGTCAAGCTCCTGGGAGTAGTCATCCCCAACAAGCTTTCTTGGACTCTTCATGTGGACGCACTGGGATACGTAGGCCTAACAGCGTCTCTTCTTCCTCACACAGCTGAGGAAATTTGGCATGACGGCGAATACCCTTGCCAACTTTTATAGGTGCACCGTCGAGAGCATTCTGTCTGGATGTATCACTACCTGGTATGACAACTGTACCATTCAAGATCGGAGCCGGTTACAGAGAGTGGTGAACTCGGCCCAGACAATCATAAAGGCCAACCTCCCATCTATAGAATCCATCTACCAGGCCCACTGTCAAGGAAAGGCCGCCAGCATTCTCAAAGATCCATCCCACCCTGGCAATGTTTTTCTACAACCTCTACCATCGGGGAGAAGGTACAGAAACCTGAACACACTCACCAGCTGGTTTCAAAACAGTTTTTACCCCACTGTTGTTAGAATACTGAATGGACTCACAAACTCTTAACATTCGCCTGTACCTGTGTTTTGTTTTTGCTGCTGTTTACCTATTATTTACTATCGATGCTACTTAACTCTGTGATCTGCCTGTATTGCTCACAAGACAGAGATTTTCACTGTGCCTCAGTACACGTGACAATCAATTCAATTGAATTCAATTCAATTCAGAGGTGAATTCTTTGTAGAGCTCAGGTACTAACTCCATACCCAGCTCCTGCCTAGGTTAGGCACTTACCTGCAGCTTCTGAGCTCTTCTTGGGGTCTCCTTTACTACCTTCACTAATGCCACTGGCTGAGCTTCCTTTACCACATCTTTTCCCACAATGCCTTTCTTTAACGACCAGCACTGTGACTTTCTGTGTCTCACTTTACCAAAGTGGAAACACCTGAGGCCTTTCACCTCCTGCCCACCCTCTTGGGCTTCTTTTTTATCCTGTGGTAAACTCTTACCAGTGTTCTCTACTCTTGGTTTCGTAGTGTAGGATCTCCCCTTCTCCCAACTTTTATCTCTCCCAGGACAAAATTCTGGCCGGAAGCTTGTCTTACGCACCAACATGTATTCATCTGTTAATTCTTCTGTCCTCCTCACATCCTGAACTTTCTGTTCCTCCATGTGAATTCTTACCATCTCTGGAAGTGAGTTTTTAAACTCTTCCAGCAGAATAATCTCTCTTAGACCCTCAAAGGTCTTATCTATTTTCAAAGCTCATACCCATCGATCAAAATGACTATGTTTAATTCTTTGAAATTCAACATAAGTCTGACCTGGTTCCTTCTTTATGTTTCTGAACGGCTGTCTATATGCTTCTGGTACCAATTCATAATCACTTCAAATAGTCTGTTTAACCTCTTCATAATCTCTTGACCCCTCATCTGACAGTGCGGCAAATACCCCACTAGCTCAGCATTCTAGTTTAGTGTGAACTAGCATTACCCATAAATCCTCGGACCACTCCATCTGCCTAGCCAATTTCTCAAATGAAATAAAGAAGGGTCCAACATCTTTCTTGTCAAAATGTGGCAGAGTGTTGACATATTTATATATATCACAACCTCCTCTTTTAATCTCCATCCTGTTAACTTGGCTTTGCTGACTAAGTCACAACTTCTCAAGTTCAGATCCTCTCTCTTCTTTCTCTCTCTCCTTCTCTCTCCCTTTCTTCTCTCTCTCTCTCTTGGCTCAGCCAAGAACCTTCTCTCTTTTTCTTTTCCCTCTCTCTCCTATCTCTCTTCCTCTTTCTCTCTCCCTCTCTCTTTCCCTTTGTTTATCCTCTAACTGCATTTTCCTCAATTGTAATTTCAGTTTTTCTATCTCTACTGCACTTGTCTGTTTCTCTGACACATCTAAATGTTTGAGAAATTCCCTTACAATTTCAGCTTTACTTTTGTCCTTGGTTAAACCCAAATCTACCTTCTTTGCTAATTCTAAAAGTATGGCCTTTTTCTTTCCTTCTAAACTTTCTTGGCAAATTTGAGAAACATTTTCAAATCCTAGAACCACTTTAGCAATTTTAAGAGCCATTTCTCTCACTTTTAATTTAATCAACCCCAAGTCACCGAAATTAAACAAATTGTCTCACTTACGTTTTATTTAAAGAGCTCAGATACTATTCTGGAAGTGTTTAAATCTGCTGGGATTTTTCATACCCACAAATCTATTTCAATCTGTCTAAACCAGTTCAAGTCACGGACCTGAGCCCCCAAACTGTTACAACGTGGGGTAAACTCTCTTGTTGGTCTTCAAGGGACCCTCTTCTCTCTCTAGTTTGTTACAACATGGGATAAACCCTCCTGCTTAATTTAAAACCAGCAACACACAAAAATTAATCCTGTGCAGTAATCTGTAAAATTTCGAGTGGTCAAGAACAATTTAAAGTACAAATTAAAGACTTTATTTCTTAAAATTAACTAACTACTATTTACAACACCTTCCTCTAACCTATCTGTTACATTCCCTTCTCCAATACTAGTTGGATAAAACTCCCAATTAAGATTTACAAACAACACCTTCTTATCTCAAAACCAGGCAGCTTTCAGTTCTTCTATTTGGACCTTCCCGTGTCTTCTTTTCTTCTTAGGAATTTCTGAGTCACAGGGTATTGATCGAAAAGGTACCTTTTTAAGAGAGCTATTTTTCAGGCAGCCTGTTTACATGCTGGGCTTGGCAGTTCTCCTCTCAATTGCTTAATTTTCCCCAGTCTTATACTCAGAGCATTGGATTGTATCATTGGCTTTTAAGATTGTCAATATACTCAATTCAAACTGGATTAGAGTTTGATATTTTTTGGGGTATAATTTAAACTGATTGGCCAAATTCAAATTTGTTTTTGTCTCCAGGCAACGAGCTAATCGGATTGTTCGACCTAATGTTTAATACATTGTTGCCTCATTGAGAACACTTGGTGCTGTGTCCACTAGTTCTGCTGCTTTTAACTCTCAAAGTACAAGCACATCTTCATAACAGGCCAGAAGGTGTGTCAGAACATCAGACAGCTAGAAGCTGCATAGGGACAGGCTGAGATCCGGAAGGCTTGTGGGCTGCCCTGCGCACTGTTGTCCCTGGGGAAGGGGATGGGCTGTCCTAGAGGTGGTCGGAAGGTGTGTCAGGGCAGTCCACAGGCCGGATGGAGTGTCAGGATGGGTGAGAGCCAGATGATACACAAGGGCAGACTGAGAACTGGAGGGTGGGGTAGTCTCTCCTCAGCGCTGTCACCCCGGGCGGGTACTGGGGCAGGCTGTCCTAGAGGTGGCCAGAAGGTGTGAAGGGCAGTTAGGGAAGCCATCCGGCCCACTGTTGTCCTGGGGGGGGTATTGGGGAAGCAAGATGGGCTGTTCTAGAGCTGGTCGAAAGGTGAGTCAGGGTGGACCGACAGCCAGAAGGGGCATGGTACGGACCAAGAAGCCGGAAGGGGCATGGGGTGGGCCGAAAGATGGAAGGGGCATGGGGGCAGACTACCCTAGAGTGTACAGAAGGTGGGAGGGACGGGTGGGTTGCTGGGAGTGGTGTCTGTCCTCTATGTACTGTCTCTTATCGAACTGGACTGTCTTGTATGTATTTGTTACTGCTCCTGCTTTGATACTGACGGTGGGATTCTAGGCTTGTCCTCATTTCCCTGAAAACTGGCTGAACGGTGGGGTTTGGGGCCTGGCTTTGCCATTCCTCTCCCCCGTAAACTGCTGTTTCTCTGTATACAGCTGTTAATGTTAATTGTTTGTAAACTGTACTGTTTAATAAAATAAAAACATATAAACAGGAGATTCGGAGAGTGTCCTCAGTCTGGAGCCTGGTTGGTCAGAGGCCGTGTATTGTACACGTGTCAATAAAGAGGGAGTGGGAGACCACATCGTGTCCTCTGGGCAGTTATTTCAGATTATTTGGAGAGAGATCTGTGGCAATTAACTGCAGAGTGATCGATAAATTGGAGAAATTGGAGACTGGCCAGTTGGAGGATAATCAGTTGGAGATTAATCAGTTGCTTAGGTTTCCATTGCAAAGCACTGCAGAGAGATCAACGCCAAGGTAATCGCTGGCAGTGATTAACTACAGACAGGTCATTCACAATGTGATCAGTTCTAAATCAAGTGATTGCAGAGTGAGCAATCACAGGGCTATAAATTCAAGAGTGATTCATGGCAGTGATCGACAACAGAGGGATTAACTTCAGAACGATCAATCGTAACGTGACAAACTGGAGAAAACGAAGAAACAAATGTGTCAGTGAATGGCAGAACAGTAACGACTCGAATGCAAAGTGAGGAGATCAAGAGCAAGTACTGAACCAGCAACGACAAGCCAACTAAAGGAGGGGCAGAGGTTCGGAATGAACATTGTCGAGCTCTGTGCTGAGCCTGGAAGGTGGTGGAGGGTCAGGTTGGTGCTGTCTCATGCGCTTGTGTTGAACTTGGTTTGAAGACTGTAACAGGCTGAGGAAGAGAAGTCAGCCTGGGAGCAAAGTGACAAGTTCAAATGACAATAGGAAGGAAGCTCAGAATCGTGTTTGTGGACTGAATGTAAGCATTTTGTAAGGTGTTCAGTCACCAGGTCTGGGGCTTAGGGTTCCCTATTGTCAAATAGACCTCATAGTAAGCAGCAAACACTGAATACTGGATTAGTGGTGCTGGAAGAGCACAGCAGTTCAGGCAGAATCCAACGAGCAAGGGCTTTTGCCCGAAACGTCGATTGCACTGCTCGTTGGATGCTGCCTGAACTGCTGTGCTCTTCCAGCACCACTAATCCAGTATTTGCTTTCCAGCATCTGCAGTCATTGTTTTTACCTAGCAAACAACTGAATACTGAACTCAAAGGTGCATAGTGTTGAATCGCATGGTCTTCCTCTGAGCTCTATATCCTGTAGTAATGGGTTAATCTAATGGTGCTGATTCAAGCTCCAGTCTCCTCTAAGCTCTGGAACTAGGAACAAACGACCAAGACACAGACAGCAGCCAGCAGCCTTATTCTCCAGAAATCTCAATCCAAGCAAAGTGTCTTTCTGGCAGACTGACCTGTGGGTTTATCTGGTATTTATACTGAAAGGGTCTGAAAGAATGTAGCATTTATCCATTTCTCACCTCAGCTGTGGGACAGCCATGCCAGCATGATGGGGAATGCAGGAAGAGTGAGCTGGCAGTGCCTGCTGTTTAACTGGTTTTGGGGAGAGATATTCACAGCAAACATCAAAGAAATGAAGGAAAATGTCACCCCTTCAGCAGCTCCCAGCCAACGCAGCTCATAGAATCACTCACTCCAGTATGGAAGCAGGCCATTCAGCCCATGCTGACCCTACAAAGAGCATCCCACCCAGACACACACGCCCAATTCCTGTGGCTAACCCACTTAGGGTACACATCCCTGAACACTATGGACAATTCAGCCTGGGCTAATCCACCCTAACCTGCACATCTTTGGACTGTGGGAGGAAACCGGAGCACCCGGAGGAAACCCACACAGACACGGGGAGAATGTGCAAACTCCACACAGACAGAGGCCTGAGGCTGGAATCGAACCTGGGTCCCTGGCGCTGTGAGGCAGCAGTGCTAACCACTGAGCCACCAGTTGGAGCTGTGACCATCCAGACACTAGAATTTTGCAAGGTTCCTATTTTCTTTTCCTCCTCCCTCAGACATCTGCTGTCTTGCTTTGAAGCTTCTGACTTCTGCTCGGTCACAGCTTCGTAAACATTGCCAGTCCTTCAATGGCCCAAAACATAAATGGCCTTTGCCTGTCCCCTTCACATCTCAGGGACAGAGTGAATATTTATAGGCTGCTCCTGAGCTGGAACACTGGAGAGGGGAGGCTACGGTGGGTGTAGTGGTGGTTGGAGATAATTAAAACCCCTTGTATTCCCACATTGGAGGGAAATTCCTCTGTTTCTGGCAACGATAATGCCACTGAACCAAAGCTGGCCAGTTGTACAATGTGCTGATTGCTCCCAGTCTCTGTCACCATCACTTGGGGAAACAGATGTGTATGCTTCCCAGGGACAGAGCGCGGGAATCTGACCGGATTAATCTGCAGGGAGTTGGCACAGAGCAAAAGGGCTAAAGGGTCTCCATCTCCACCCAGACATGACTGTGTGTGTGCGTGTGTGTGTGTGTGTGTGAGAGTGCAAGTGTCTGTGTGTGTGTGAGTGTGCGTGTGTGTGAGTGCGTGTGTGTTTGAGAGAGTGTGTGTGTGTGAGAGAGTGTGTGCGTGTGTGTGAGAGAGTGTGCGTGCGTGTGTGAGAGAGTGTGTGTGCATGTGAGATAGTGTTCGTGAGTGTGTGTGGGAGAGAGAATGTGTATGTGTGAGAGAGTGTGTGTTGTGAGAGAGTGCGTGTGTGTGTGTGAGAAAGTGTGCGTGTATGTGTGTGAGAGAGAGTGTGTGTGTGAGTCTGCATGTGTGTGTTTGTGAGAGAGTGTGCGTGAGAGAGTGTGTGTGTGTGAGAGAGTGTGCGTGTGTGTGTGTGAGAGAGAGTCTGTGAGAGAGAGTGTGAGAGAGAGAGTCTGCGTGTGTGTGTGAGAGAGTGTGCGTGTGTGAGACAGTGTGCGTGAGAGTATGCGTGAGTGTGCATGTGTGTGTGAGCGTGTGTGTGTGAGAGAGAGTGTGCGTGTGTGAGAGTGTGTGTAGGTTTGTATGTGAGAGAGAGTGTGTGCGTGAGAGTGTGCATGTGTGCGTGCGTGTGTGTGTGTGTGTGAGAGAGTGTTCGTGCGTGTGTGTGCGTGCATGCGTGTGGGAGAGTGGGCGTGTGTGCGTGTGGGAGAGTGGGCGTGTGCGCGTGCATGCGTGTGGGAGAGTGGGCGTGTGTGCAGGCGTGTGGGAGAGTGGGCGTGTGTGTGTGCATGCGTGTGGGAGAGTGGGCGTGTGTGTGTGCAGGCGTGTGGGAGAGTGGGCGTGTTTGTGTGCATGCGTGTGCGTGTGCATGTGTGTGGGAGAGTGGGCGTGTGTGTGTGCAGGCGTGTGGGAGAGTGGCCGTGTGTGTGTGCATGCGTGTGGGAGAGTGGGCGTGTGTGCGTGTGTGTGTGCATGCGTGTGGGAGAGTGGGCGTGTGTGCGTGTGTGTGTGCATGCGTGTGGAAGAGTGGGCGTGTGTGCGTGCATGCGTGTGGGAGAGTGGGCGTGTGTGCGTGTGGGAGAGTGGGCGTGTGAGCGTGCATGCGTGTGGGAGAGTGGGCGTGTGTGTGTGCAGGCATGTGGGAGAGTGGGCGTGTTTGTGTGCAGGCGTGTGGGAGAGTGGGCGTGTGTGTGTGCAGGCGTGTGGGAGAGTGGGCGTGTGTGTGTGCATGCGTGTGGGAGAGTGGGCGTGTGTGTGTGCATGCGTGTGGGAGAGTGGGCGTGTGTGTGTGCATGCGTGCGCGTGGGCGTGTGTGCATGCGTGCGCGTGGGCGTGTGTGCGTGCATGCGTGTGTGCGTGCAGGCGTGCATGCGTGTGTGCGTGCATGCGTGTGTGCGTGCGGGCGGGCGTGTGTGTGTGCGTGCGGGCGTGTGTGAGAGAGTGTGCGTGCGTGTGTGAGAGAGTGTGCGTGAGTATGTGTGTGAGAGAATGTGTGTGAGTGTGAGTCTGCGTGTGTTTGTGAGAGAGCGTGCGTGAGAGAGAGTGTGTGTGAGAGAGTGCGCGTGCATGTGTGTGTGAGAGGATGCATGTGTGTGTGTATGTGAGAGAGTGCGTGTGTGTGAGAGAGTGTTGTGTGTGTGAGAGTGTGTGTGTGAGAGAGAGTACGTGTGTGAGTGTGTGTGTGAGTGTGTGTGTGAGTGTGTGTGAGTGTGAGTGTGTGTGTGTGTGAGTGTGTGTGTGAGTGCGCGTGTGTGTGCGTGTGCACGTGCGAGAGAGTATGCGTGTGTCTGTGAGAGAGCGTGTGCATGTGTGTGAGAGTGCACGTATGTGTGTGAGGGAGTGTGTGTGTGAGAGAGTGAGCATGTCTGTGAGAGAGTGCACTTGTGTGTGAGAGTGTGTGTGTGTGTGAGAGTGCACATGTGTGTGAGAGAGTGTGTGTGAGTGTGAGTGTGTGTGTGTGTGAGTGTGTGTGTGAGTGTGTGTGTGTGAGTGTGTGTGTGTGTGAGTGTGTGTGTGAGTGCGCGTGTGTGCGCGTGTGTGTGCGTGTGCACGTGCGAGAGAGTATGCGTGTGTCTGTGAGAGAGTGTGTGCGTGTGTGTGAGAGTGCACGTATGTGTGTGAGGGAGTGAGTGTGTGAGAGAGTGAGCATGTCTGTGAGAGAGTGCACTTGTGTGTGAGAGAGAGTGTGTGTGTGTGTGAGAGTGCACGTGTGTGTGAGAGAGTGTGCGTGTGTGTGTGAGGGAGTGCGCGTGTGTGTGTGAGAGAGTGCACGTGTGTGAGAGAGTGCGCGTGTGTGTGTGAGAGCATGCGCGTGTGAGAGAATGTGCGTGTCTGTGAGAAAGTGCACGTGTGTGAGAGAGTATGCGTGTGTGTGTGAGAGAGTGTGTATGTGAGTGTGTGCGTGTGTGAGAGAGTATGTGTGTGTGAGAGAGTGTGCATGTGTGTGTGTGTGAGAGAGAGTGTGTGTGTGAGATAGTGTGTGCGTGTGTGTGTGAGAGAGAGTGTGTGTGTGAGTGTGCATGTGTGTGTGAGAGAGTGTGTGTGAGAGAGTGTGCATGTGTGAGAGTGTGCATGTGTGTGTGAGAGAGTGTGTATGTGAGAGAGAGTGTGTGCGTGCGTGTGTGTGTGCGTGCATGCGTGTGGGAGAGTGGGCGTGTGTGCGTGCATGCGTGTGGGAGAGTGGGCGTGTGTGCGTGCATGCATGCGTGCGTGCGTGTGTGTGTTAGAGAGTGTGTGTGAGAGAGAGTGCGTGTGAGAGAGTGAGAGAGTGTGTGTGTGTGAGAGAGTGTGTGTATGTGTGAGAGAGTGTGTGTGCGTGTGTGTGTGAGAGAGTGTGTGTGCGTGTGTGTGTGTGAGAGAGTGTGTGTGTGTGCGAGTGTGTGTGTGAGAGAGAGAGAGAGAGAGACAGAGTGTGTGTGAGAGAGAGAGTGCATGTGAAAAGCTGTGTTATTGGAGGGGCAAGGTTAAGGATAACTGGCTGTAGATGGAAACAGGAGAAAGTGAGGCCTGCAGCTGCTGGAGATCAGAGTCGGGAGTGTGATGCTGGAAAAGCATAGCAGGTCAGGCAGCATCTGAGGAGCAGGAGAATCGATGTTTCCGGCATAAGCCCTTCACTAGGAATCATGATGAACAATGCTGTGCTTTTCCAGCACTACTCTCTTGACTGCAGATGGAAACAAACAGACTCCATTCAGCTTCAAAACAAACTGAAATCTTTGGAAGGAGGAGGGACAAAGCTCCACATTTAATCTTTTTCTTTTGTTTTTAGTCAATGTGAAGGTTCAAAATGGATTCTGAGGACAAATCATCAAAGACTGAAAAGACATTTGGATAAGTTCATGACTAGGAAAGGTTTGGAGGGATATGGGCCAGGAGCAGGCAGCTGGGACTAGTTTAGTTTGGAAATATGGTCGGCATGGACTGGTTGGGGCCGAAGGGTCTGTTTCCCTGCTGGATGACGATGACTGGTCATGGGAATGGACTGGTCCAACAATTTTGCCCATTCCTAATGGCTTGGAGGGATTGGTGGTGAGCTGGGTATTTTTATTTTAACCTATTTTTCTAATCAACCTGTTTGGAGACGTTATCACACAATTCTGGCGCAGGCCCCCCAGTCCAGAGGGAGGGGCACTACCACTGCACCACAAGCTGGCCCCTTGACTGCTTTCTGGAACTGCTGTTGAGGGAAGGGGTCCCCAGCATCTTAACTCTGTGACAGCGAAGGAACAGTGAGACCGTTCTCCATCAGTGACAGTGTGTGTGGAGGTGACGGGGCAGAGTGGGGCCCACACTCTGAGGGGTGCATGCAGCCTCTGCTCTCTGCCACGTGCTGCTCGGGTGAGGGGGACATGGAGGAGGCGGGCTGGTCACCATTCCTGACACAGCCCCGCCTCAGAGCTGAGCCGGAGGAAGACAACACACGATTAACAGTCCAGCACGATAAGAACACACTTAGTTTACGCGCGACAGAACGTTGCCTGTCAATCTTTTCCACATTAACCGCTCGCAAGCGCCCATACACAAGAAGTCCCAGCTCTTCCCATAACGTCTCTCCACACCGTGTGCCCACACCTCAGCAGGACACAACCTCAACTGCATACCAATGCACCTCATGCAGGCAAGGTACCTGGGGAGAAACAAGTCCACCCAGCGCTGTTATTACACAGGGGAGTCCAGAAACCTCCACCTGACACGGAACATGGAGTACTCACCTTTCGTATCATAGTGGGTGGACCCTGTGCTACCACTGGTCTTTCCCCTAACACCCTCCCGTCAGCACCCATACGGAGTATCTACTCAACAATAATGGGCTGCACAGTTTTTAGGGATCCCCCTTTCCCTTACTCTCCATGCACATGTTCCTCCAGCATTCCCTTCTGTCTGTATAAAACACCAACCTTCATTAGTTCATTTACTTTTATTTTCAAGTGTACTATTTTGGTGTTTCTAAGTCACTTTCACGTACAGTACTGACATTGGTCATTCCTTCAGGGTAGCCCTTAAGATGGAGGTGTAAGAAAAGGAATAGACTGGCCAGTATATTGGTTCAGTGGTTAGCACTGCTGCCTCACAGCGCCAGGGACCCGAGTTTGATTCCAGCCTTGGGTGACTGTCTGTGTGGAGTTTGCACATTCTCCCCGTGTCTGCGTGGGTTTCCTCCTACAATCCAAGGATGTGTGGGTTATGGGGATAGGGTGGGTCTGAATGGGATGCCCTTCAGATGAGGGTGAGTGTGGGCTGAGTGGCTTGCTCCCACAGTGTAGGGTTCTAATACTCCGATGCATCCTGTGTACGACACTCCAAAGCATGGACAAGAAATGCTGAACTTGCTAATGATGCCCATAATCTCATGAAAGTATTAAAAAATAAACTGGGACTTCCCAGCTCTTCGCAGCTTTGTGTTTTTTGCAAAGCAGTTTTTCCTGTTGGGCTTTCTGAAGAGAGCAGAAACTTTCTATAAACATCCTGCTGTCATCGCACTTCACTTTCTGTCAGCCTTTGTTGAGCAGAGTGTTTGTGATGGCAGAAAACACAGGGAGAAGTGGGGACAGGGAGGGGGGGTGGGGGAAGAGGCTGGCCTGGGATTTCACTGCTGAGCTCATGGTTTTCTCCAAAAACTCACACCACATCTTCTTGACATTTTAAAATGAATTCTCTTCCCGACAAAAGCTGACCATTCTCTTGCGAAGACTGTGTTGCTGGAAAAGCACAGGCAGCACCCGAGGAGCAGGAGAGTCGACGTTTCGGGCATAAGTCCTCCCCACGATCCTGATGAAGGGCTCTTGCCCGAAATGTCGACTCTCCTGCTCCTCGGATGCTGCCTGACCTGCTGGCCTGAGAGCACAACACTCTCCAGCATCTACAGCCCTCATTGTCTCCTCCTGACTATCCTGTGGGTTCTATCAGCTGCTGCTTTGTCATCTTGTAGGGAGCGCAGCAAGAGGAATGAGAGTTTGGGCGGGGGAGTTTCTGAGCCAAGGGGGGAAACGGTATCTCATGCTGTAATCTCCAGCGGTGCTGCACTGGTTAGTTTCAGTCAGGATGTATGGCCCACGAAGGACAGGAGACACAGACTGACCCATTTCCCTGACACCCACATTGCTCCACCGAGCGACTGGAGGTTACACCTCATTAACCGAGCCCAAACACTTCACCTCAGGAAGTCCTTGTCTGTGCTCACGGTGCTGGCAGGAGGTCACACAATGTTTTGCAGTCAATGTTGACCAGGGCTGGCTGGTCACAGGGTGGGGGTGTGGAGTGGGGAGATGCTGATGACGCAAACTCCTGGTTGGGCAGGAGAGAAACAGAGACACACCCCCTGAGACTTTTCACCTTGCACTTTTCAGGACAGAATTGCAAGAATGCCAAATCTCCACGGGAACGCCATGCTCTAGTGGGCCAGGAATAATTATCATAGAATAGAATCCCTACAGTGTGGAAACAGGCCCTTCAGCCCAGCCAGGCCACACCAACCCTCCGAAGAGTATCCCACCCAGACCCATTCCCCTATTACTCTGATTAATGTACCTAAGCTATACATCCCTGAACACTACAGGCAATTCAGCATGGGCCAATCCACCCAACCTGCACATTTTTGGACTGTGGGAGGAAACTGGAGCACCTGCGGGGAAACCCACGCAGACACAGGGAGAATGTGCAAACTCCACACAGACAGTCGTCCAAGGTTGGAATCGAACCGGGATCCCTGGCGCTGTGAGGCAGCAGCGCTACCGTGCCATCTCAACTGCTGCCACAGAGAAAGTGCCGTAACAATGCTGTTTGGAAATTAGCTGCAGGGCAGAGGCCTGGTCACTATTTGAAGCTGTTGTCCAGACAGATGGAAATATTGCCACAGACTGCACTGCTTGGTGAAGTTCAGGGACTCTGGTAGGTGGGAATGTTCGGAGGAAAACAGATTCGGGCTAGTAATGAAAGCAAAAAGTGCCGGAAATTACAGTGGGTCAGACAGCATCCATGGCGAGAGAGCAAGCTAAGAGTCATCTAGACTTGAAATGTTCGCTTGCTCTCTCGCCATGGATGCTGTCTGACCCACTGTAATTTCCGGCACTTTTTGCTTTCATTACTAGCCCGAATCTGTTTTCCTCCGAACATTCCCACCTACCAGAGTCCCTGAACTTCACCAAGCAGTGCAGTCTGTGGCAATATTTCCATCTGTCTGGACAACAGCTTCAAATAGTGACCAGGCCTCTGCCCTGCAGCTAATTTCCAAACAGCATTGTTACGGCACTTTCTCTGTGCAGCAGCTAAGATGGCACGGTAGCGCTTCTGCCTCACTGTGATCACCAGCATTTTTTGCTGTCAGTGCAGATTCCAGCATTGGTAGTAATTTGCTCCTGTGCATGGGTTGGTAATGTTGGCTTGCACAGTCACAGAGCCCACTGACACTCTCTCTTCACACTCAAATATGGAAATTGGTGATTGGACTGCCGGTCTCTGTGGAAATGCTTTGCATCTGAGACAGAAGGGGTGGAAACTCCCAGGAAACAGGCCAGCTAGCTGAATATTCAGGTCTGATGGTGCTCAAGACTCAAGTGTAATAAAAGTAATAAATGCAACAGGGCTGGCTCACGGATACCCCTAGAATCAGAGGAAACAATCAAGAGACATTGTTAAGACTATTTAATATTTTTTGAAGCAAAAGTAGAGATTGCTGGAAAAGCTCAAAGGGTCTGGCAACATCCATAGAGAGAATCCATGGTTAACTTTTCAGGTCAATTCGACACTAACTGTGATTTCTCTCCACAGATGCTGTCAGACCTGCTGAGCTTTTCCAACAATCTCTTTTTGTTTCTGATTTACAGCATCTGCAATTCTTTCAGTTTTTAATTTAACAATAATTTACTGAGTTCTCAATGCTTAGAACTAATTTCAGTGCAAATCATCATTATACTAGCTGTTTACTCATGAACAATTCAGCCTAGCAGCACGGCAGTGACGCTGATGGGCTGAATGCTCAAAGAGCAAGGAGGAACAATTTTAAGAAATTTAGTTGGAAACTCAAATGTTTGAATGACCAATGTGGTAAATTATGCTGAAATCCCTTAATTGTAAGGTTACACGATTTTGATGTTTAATCTGTGCATGTGTTTAAATTAGCATAACCATTTGGTTTAATAGATGAGAAAGTGGTGGACGTAGGTACAGTTACAATGTTTAAAACAAATTTGGATAAGTATATGAATGGGAGCAGTTTGGAGGGATATTGTCCAAGTGTAGGCAGGTAGGACTAGTGGTTTGTTTCCATGCTGTGGGACTCTATGACTCCATATGGAAATCCCAGGAAATCCAAACTACTTCTGAGTTTCAGGCTGCAACTCACGAAAGCGAGCTACCTCTTTTTTTTAAAAGACTTCTTTCCATTTCGAATAAAGAGTGACATTTGATGAATAATATCGCTGAAATGCAATGGGTATAAATGAGGTGCACAACCTTTGTAACAGAATCAAAAACAGGTAAATTGTATTTAATATTAAACACCGGGTCAAGAGAAAAATATTCAAAAATATTTTAAATGCAAACCCAGCCATTTATGCAGCAACCTCACTGAATGTACAACCATTGGAACTAGAGTTCGCTCTGCAAAACGGCTGGACTTTCCGAGGACAGTTTACTCAATGCCTGGATTTCCAGAACTGTCCCTTAAATATGTTGATTACAACTGTACCCAATCAAACAACCTTCTCACATCAAAGGGTACCCGGGATGATTTACTGCGAGTTGGCTTTGAAAAACATTGAACACATTCCTGGGAGCTGGCAATGATTCAGCTTCAAAGTATTTAAAACTTATGCAAGTCAGTGGTTACTGTACCCTGCATGTTTCAGATACCTAAAGAGCCCAGCCTCACTTGGGTAGAAATGGGAGTCCTGCCTAAACACTATCACCATGCTTCAAGGAGATTGGTAGATATGTAGAGAGATTGAGAGAATTGGGTGGATCAGAGATACCTCAATCCATTGCAGTGACTATTTGGCAAGTTTACAATAAGTAATCAAACATGAGTAAAAATACAACTCAGAAACAATAGCACGTAAAATATGTCACATGGAACTAAACCAAGCCAATGCAGATAATAAATAGGTAAAGGTACCATAGTCCCAGAAGGCTTCTCTCTCATGAGGGAGAGGGAGAGGGTGAGGGAGATGACTGGTGGTGGTTTAAGCTGAGGGTCACCACACCTCAAGCGAGGGGTGAGAAGGTGGAATCTTTGTGATAGTGTCAGCTGGTGTGGGAATCGAACCCATGCAGGTGGCATCACTTTACACTGCAAACTAGTCACCCTGTGACCTGAACCGCTCCCCAGGTAATAAATAATAACTTACAGCAGCACCCAGATTAAAAGCTCCCAGTTCCACATACCTCTCACACTGGGATTGTGATTATACCTGGGCCCCTCTCAACTGGGGGAAAGGGGGAAAGTGGGGACCACAGATGCTGGAGAGTCAGAGTCAAAACGTGTGGGGCTGGAAAAGCACAGCCAGTCAGGCAGCATCCGAGGGGCAGGGGAGTCAACGCTTCGGGCATAAGCCTTACATCAGGATTCCTGATGAAGGGCTTATGCCTGAAATGCCGACTCTCCTGCCCCTCGGATGCTGTCTGACTGGCTGTGCTTTTCCAGCCCCACACGTTTTGACTCTCTATTCTGATTATATTAATACGACACTTACATCACGGTAGGTGGGGGCTGTTGAACACTAACAGTGGTTGCACGGGACTCTGCACGAGAAACGTACATCATTCCTGGCTCAGAAATGTTCTTATTAGGTTGTGTTGTCCACAACTGAACAATGACCATAATTTACGCTGAACTTTACAGACAATTCCTGTAATATTTCCTGTCAGTTCAACCATGGAAGTACTGTCCATATGTGAGACCAGTGGCATATTTCTTTGTTGTAAAGTTTCCCAACTTTTAAGCATTTTCATAGAATCCTGACAGTGTGAAAGCAGGCCATTCAACCCATCAAGTCCACATCGACTCTATATAGAGCATCCCACACCCCTTCCCTTTCACTCTGCTTTTCCCATGGCCAATCCACCCTAACCTGCACATCTTTGGATTGTGGGAGAAATCCCATGCAGATACGGGGACAATGTGCAAACTCCACACAGTCAGAGGGTGGAATTAAACCTGGGTCCCCGACGCTGTGAGGCAGCAGTGCTAACCACTGAGCCACTGTGCTACCCTACCCCTTCAGTTTACCACGTGCTCCTACTCTGTTAGTTGCGGTCAGTGCCTTTTCAGTATGGTTCTCCTCTTTCCTTAGAGGCTCTGATCTGATCATACCGCCGCCAATCTCACCTCTTAATGGCTCAGTATCTTCGCTTTGGATGAGGGGGTGGGGCAGTCTCTGTCAAGGGCAATTCAGGATGGGCGATAAATACAGGAGAGCCAGCAATGCCCATAACCCACAAAATCAATCCAAAAAAAAATCCTTACAAGGCAGGCTTGTCCTTGCATTCAGCTGACACGGTAATAGAATCACAAGATGACAACCAACAGCAGACATTTCTGCTGATCCTCTACCATTCAATCAGGGGATGACAAAGCAAAAAGGGCTCAGTTTGAGTTACGCAAACAGCAATTGCTGGAAAAGCTCAGCAGGTCTGGCAAGCATCCGTGGAGAGAAATCAGAGCTAACATTTCGGGTGGAGTGAACCTTCCTCAGAGCTCCTTTGTCCCTGATGTACAGCATCCGCAGTTCTTCGGGTCCTCAGCATGGAAGGCCATTCAGCCCGCTGAGCCCATGCCTGCCCTTTAGAGGGCATGTTGTTAAAGTCTCACTCTCTTGTTCTTTCACCCAAACCCAGCAGACAATCCCTCACTGCCAGCTCTTTTGAAAGTAATCGCTGAATCAAAATTCAGCCCCTCAATGACAACTGAAGCTATCACAGCATCCCCTGACTCTCTCAAGAGGAGATAAGGTGACTCGATAATCAGAAATGCGAGACCTCCCTGTATATTTACATGAGAGTTGCAGTGAGTGGGATAGCAATGGTATCAGTTTATTACTCACAGTGGATACGGTCCCTAGCATACAGTGTCTAACACCCAGCGCTGGACTTGCCAATGCTTGCCCAAGCAATAAAACAAATTAAGGACATTAAGTCTGGAATGAAGGCGGCTTATTTGGCTTGTTGACTTCATGTCTCTCAATAGGGCACAGCCGCAGACTACTCAACTCATTCACAACTGATATCTGAACCCCAAGGCATGTTTGCACTTATAAGATTCCTCCCAGAGATTTGTTATTGTGTGGTTGGCATTTCATTAAATTATGAAAGAGATGTGGTAAAGGGAAGATAGTGGGAGTTAGAATTCAGGGATTTTGTTTTAATTCACTTGTGGGATGTGGGCTGGGCCCAGCATTTATTGCCCGTCCCTAGTTGCCCCTTGAGAAGGTGGGGGTGAGCTGCCTTCTTGGACCGCTGCAGTCCACCTGCTGTGGGTTGACCCACAATGCCCTGGGGATGGGAATTCCAGGATTTTGACCTAGCAACAGTAAAGGCACGGCGATATATTTCCAAGTCAGGATGGAGAGTGGTTGGATGAGGAATTTGCAGGGGGGTGGTGTTCCCATGTATCTGCTGCCTTTGTCTTTTTAGATGGAAGTGGTCGTGGGTTTGGAAGGTGCTGTCTGTGGATTAGATTAGATTAGATTACTTACAGTGTGGAAACAGGCCCTTCGGCCCAACAAGTCCACACCGCCCCGCCGAAGCGCAACCCACCCATACCCCTACATCCACCCCTTACCTAACACTACGGGCAATTTAGCATGGCCAATTCACCTGGCCTGCACATCTTTGGACTGTGGGAGGAAACCGGAGCACCCAGAGGAAACCCACGCAGACACGGGGAGAACATGCAAACTCCACACAGTCAGTCGCCTGAGGCTGGAATTGAACCCGGGTCTCTGGCGCTGTGAGGCAGCAGTGCTAACCACTGTGCCACCGTGACGGATCTTTGGTGAATTTCTACAGTGCATCTTGTAGATGGTACACACTACTGCTACTGAGCACCGGTGGTGGAGGGAGTGGATGGAGTGCCAAGGAAGCGGGCTGCTTTGTCCTGGATGGTGTCAAGCTGGAGCGTTGTCGGAGCTGCTTCCATCCCGGGCAAGTGGGGAATATTTTGCTTGTCAATGGTGGACAGGCTTTGGGGAGTCAGGAGGTGAGTTACTTTCTGCAGGATTCCTAGCCTCTGGCCTGCTCTTGTAGCCACTATGTTTATATGGATTGTCCAGTTGATCTTCTGATCAAGGTACCCCAGCTTTGTTGGACAAAATTAGTTGCGAATTGAGCGGTTCATTCAAAAGGAAAGTCCATTTCTCTCCTGTATCACTTACAGTCAGTGTGGTAACAGTCAGTTAATACTAGAAACTTGTAACCTTCTGGTCAGCAATCAAACATATCAGATGAAGGCTGAAATGTCCTTATTTAGTTCCAGGCAGAGTATTTCTTCCCTGTGACTGTAAACCTTAGAATGAAACATCTTAGACTAATTTTCTCTAACTCTATTGTGACCAGTTGCAACAACCAGGCCCTGATTTAAAAGCTAAATGCTGTGGATGCCAGAAATCAGAAATAAAACCACTGAAAGGGAAGCACTGGCCTAGTGGCATTTTCACTGGAATATTAATCCAAGAGACCCAGGTAATCTTCTGAGGAGCTGGGTTCAAATCCTGACACAGCACATGGTGGAATTTGACTTCAACAAGAATCTGAAATTAGGAATGTAATGATGATCGTGAACTGTTGCCGATTGTCAGGGGAAACAAACCTCAAAACTCACTAATATCCTTTAGGGAAGGAAACTGCCATCCTTACCTGGTCTGGCCTACATGTGACTCCAGACCCACAGCAACGGGGTTGAATTTAACTAGCCTCTGGGATGGGCAGCAAATGATGGCCTAGCCAGCGACACCCACATCCTGTGAACGAATAATAAACTAATATTTACTCGAAATGTTAACTCTGTTTCTCAATTCAGATGTTGAGCATTTCTGTTTTTATTAACCCATCTCAGTTACTGTCTAGGTTATGAACGTCAGGCTCAGTAATAGCTTTGCATTTACAGCACATAGCATGCTTCACAACATCCTGAAGTCCTTTACGGCTAACGGAGCACTCATAAACAGCAGGAAATATGGCAATCAATTTGGGCAAAGAAATTGAATCAGACAAGATTTACCAGGACGTTGCCAGGAACAGACGGCTTGAGTTATAAGGAAAGGCTGGGTAGGCTGGGACTTGGTTCACTGGAAGTTGAGAGGTGACCTTATAGAGGCTATGAAGGTCATGAGGGGGCATGGATAAGGTGAATGGCAACTGTCTTTTCCCTAGGGTGGGGGGATTTCAAGATGAAGGGGTAAGATGAAAGGAGAAACTTTTTTTTTGTTTTTTGCACAGAGTGGTTTGCGCGTGGAATAAACTTCCTGATGAGATGGTGAATGCGGGCACCGTTACAAAGTTTAAAAGACATTTGTTTAAATTCGTGAGTAGGAAAGGCTTGGAGGGATATGGGCTGAGCGCAGGCAGGCAGGATTAGTTCAGTTTGGGATTAGAGTCGGCATGGACTGGTTGGACCGAAGGGTCTGATTCCGTACTCTGTGAATAAGACTGTCTGCCCTTTGGGGTTGGATGAGGTGACTAATATACCAGACTGTTAGTTTTCTTTAGAAAAGATGCCAAATACAACTCGTTTTGGCTCATCAGCAAGTCAGACAAATGGTAACTGCATTCCCTCATAACTGGACTGAAATGTCAACATTGAAAAGGGATTTGAACTCACCTACCTTCAGGTCCCAGGTACAAGAATACCACCAGCTACAGCTAACATCCCTTGTCATGTACACAACAAACTAGTGGCAATCCTCGTGCAAAGGCAAAATCGTGATATTGTTCAACAGCGACAGAACTGAAAACTCACCAAAACGCTTCACAGAAGGAAAATGAAGCACTCTAATCTTTGGATTGTTCTTGCAAGGGAAACTACCATTATAAATAAAGAAAACGGAGAAAAAGGAGAGGAGAAAATATAAAATCCGACAGAACTGTCAGAACTGTAAATCAGAAACAAAAACAGAAGTTGCTGGAAAAGCTCAGCAGGACCGGTATCACCTTCCTCAGTTCGGAGGATGGGTCACTGGACATGAAATGTTAACTCTGATCTCTCTCTTCACAGACGCTGCCAGACCCACTGAGCTTTTCCAGCAAAACTTGTTTTCATTACAAAACTAACTATGTCTGCTTCCTGTGGGGCTGTATTACAATGTTATAAACAGATGGTAACCAAGGGACGGTATTACCTCCAAGACCAGCGGTAATAATATCAAATCAGTTCTAACTCATTTTCGCGACTTGTCTCCAATTCTTTAAAGACTATCCGTGGTGCAAAGGGACAGGCGAAGGAGCTAAGGTACTCCCAGTGACACAAAGCACGAATTTAGTCACAGAATGCAGCAGAGGATAAAACTGGGAATGGTTTAACCTTAAGACATAAAATTATATTTTAAAAATCCTCCGAAAAACAAGGAACTCTGACAGACAGACAGACCCAGATGACCTTCTTTCTCTTCAAGAGCCTGGAATTGCACTCAAGGGCAGTATTTTAATACTGGCTGATGAGGTTAGCTCAAATGACTGTTAAGACTCGAGCTCCCGGAACTGCCGGTTTTCCTGGTGCCTGATGGGTTGCAGGAGTTTTATTTTTTCCTGCAGCTTAAGCCCAGCTCCCTGGAATGTCATTTGGAGAAGCACTGGGCTTCCGACTTCCGACTTCCAACACACGTTAATGATGCCAACCAAGCTCTGTGGCAGTGGGAGAAGATGCTGCACTGTCCAGCCCAGTTTCTGGAATAATCTGAAGGGGAGGGCTTTGTCTTTAGCAACCTTACATGAGGCACAGCAAGGACCAACATCTGCTCAGAACAGAACAAGTATACACCCGGTCATGGGTTACGCTGCACTAGGCAATTTGGAATTGATCCCAGAATCCCTCGGAAAAGGGGCTCAACACACTCTTGAAAGGTTTAAGGCAAAGGGTCAGACTTACTTTCTTTGAACGGATGTAGATTGTAGGTTCCCTCTCTCAGTTTCCTTGTCAGACAGCAATGTGGAGAAGCTCCTGTTAGTCTCATCAATGAAGTGTCAGAGAGGGAGGGAAATGAATCAATACTGGAAAGCACATACATCCAAATGTGCACAAGGCATTCCCAGGAATCAAGGGTATTCTCTCCAGCCAATTACCTTGGACCAGGTTACAGGATGCAATCTATTTTGAACGGTACATATGGTTTATATTAGAATATTGAATAGCTGAGAGAGAGTTACAGACTGGAACCTAATCAAAAGAGGCACCAATATAACAACAGCCAACTACATTCTTCATTGACTGAGAGGCACTTTGGGATATCGTAAGATCATGAAAGGTCCTATATAAATGTCATTCTTTTTGCAAAAATCTATGGTTATTAGGAATTTTATTAAATATAATCATAGAATCCTGACAGTGTGGAAGCAGGCCATTCAGCCCAACACTGACCCACCCAAGAGGATCCCACCCAGGCCCCCACTACCCTATCTCATCCCTGTAGCCCTGCATTCCCCATGGCTAAGCCTGCACATCCCTGAACACTACGGGGCAACTTAGCACGGGCAACCCACCCTGACCTGCACATCTTTGGACTGTGGGAGGAAACTGGAGCATCCAGAGGAAACCAACGCAGACACGGGGAGATTGTGCAAACTCCAGACAGACAGTTGCCCGAGGCTAGGGTCAAACCTGGGACCCTGGTGCTGTGAAGCAGCAGTGCTAACCACTGAGCCACCGTGCTGTCTTACCCAGGAGTGACTTACCGGCTCGAGTCTAGTTGAGGGGCTCAGCTGGTTTTACAGTGGGGGGGTGAAACTCAAAACTGTTTGCCAGAAAATGTGCCAGCCAGGGAAAAGGGAGCTTAGTGGATAGCAAGTGTGAAACAGATTAGACAGAACAGAGGATGAAAAGTAGTGACTGCAATAATGGGAAGTGATGTTGATTGCTGGGATCATTCTTGCTCACCATTTACAAAAAACAAAATGGATTTGGCTATCAGGAATTATGTTTCAAAATTTGTACCTGTCAGCAAATCTGGATGTAGCTAATACAGAGGAAGGCTGTGACAAAATGTCCTGAGATGCGAACAAAAAGGGAAAATTGATGTGCAATTGGCAAATGAACTTCAATATAAATAACTACCGACGAAACATAGTTTGGTAGGAAGACCAAAGCAGCCATGTAGTCTTTAAAAATTACACATCTGAAAGAGATAGAATAAAAACTACCCAGGTCACTAAAGGTCACAAAGAAGGAATCACACCACAGGCCGTATTTCTAGCAACTGGAAAGCACAGAAGTTATTCAAATTGTGTAGACTTTGGCCAAACCACACTTATGCTGTAAAATAACTCTGCTCTCCATATTATGAAGAGGAAATACAGGAACCGCAGAAGGTGCAAAGAAGACACGTTACAAAGGATTTCACAAGTTGAGGTAATTTTCTCTACAGAAGACTGAGGGATGATCTGTATAGGCTACAGGTCTTCAAGATTATTCAGGTGCTGGATAGAGATGTTGTCTTTTGCAGACAAGACCAGAACTAGGGTCCATAATTACATAACAGGCACTAATAAAACCAACTGGGAGTTCAGGAGAAATTTCATTAACCCAGAGAGAATGTGTGGAACTCCCTACCAGAGAGTAAAAGTGATGAATATGATTGAAGCATGCACAGAGAAGCTGTACAAGCATACAGTCACAGAGATGTCCAGCACAGAAACAGATCCTTCGGTCCACCTCACCAATGCTGACCATAGTCACAGAGATGTACAGCACAGAAACAGATCCTTCGGTCCACCTCACCAATGCTGACCACAGTCATAGAGATGTACAGCACGGAAACGCACCCTTTGGTCCAACTCGCCCATTCCAACCGGATATTTTAAATAAATCTAGACCCATTTGCCAGCATTTGGCCCATATCCCTCCAAACCCTTCCTATTCATATACCCATCCAGATGCCTTTTAAATGCTGCAATTGTACCAGCCTCCACCACTTCCTCTGGCAGCTCATTCCATACACGTACCACCCTCTGTCAAAGTAGTTGCCCCTTAGGTCCCTTTTACATCATTCACCTCCCACCTTAAAGGACTCCCTTACCCTGGGAAAAAGACCTTGGCTATTCACTCTATCCGTGTCTCTCATGATTTTGTAAACCTCTATAAGGTCACCCTCTCAGCCTCCGACGCTCCAGGGAAAACAGCCTCAGCCTATTCAGCCTCTCCCTTTAGCTCAAACCCTCCAACCCTGGCAACATCCTTGTAAATCTTTTCAGAACCCTTTCAAGTTTCGCAATATCTTTCCTAGAGCAGAGAGACTAGAACTGAACAGAGGATTCTAAAAGCAGGTGGAAAGAGTAGGAGGATATAATGATGGGGTCTGATGAAGAGGTGCAGCTCACGTGGAGGATAAACACTGGTGTAGAGCTGTTGGGCCAAAGGGCTGTTACGATGTCGTACTTTGTCATTCACAGTCATACATCTGTTTCAAGATCAAGCCAAGCTCAATCTTAGATTTATAGGCCTCATTACCATGTACCCATTCAAACGTGCAGAGGGTCCAAATTCAAAACTAAATCAGCAGCACATCTCTCCGAAATGTGGCATTCCCAATCCATGAAGAGTGACAAAATATCCTGCAAAGGGGCGTGTTCTCCCATCAGCACGTACAAATGAAATACACCATCCCATCACAGATAAGAAATATTTGAAGGCAATTAATTTTATTCCAAAATAAAACCAATAAAAAAACTTCAACCTGGCATTATTATTTCACCATTTAGCAAAGCACAGGACACAGTTATTTACTCAGGAAGGATTAATGTTTTTAAGCAGAAATCTGCAGCTATAATGATTAACATTCACAGTCTCAAGGAGAATGGGGCAGATTGTGTTTTGTTGGATGGTTGAATTAGTACAAGTACAGTGTTCATTCTTGTCTCTGTCTTGTGGTAGTGTAGCAGGGCGAGACAAACTGGGTCACTATTTGAACTTGTTACTCACCATCAGGTCATACAACCTGAAAAGCTGAGAGGGCAGGAGGGGGAAGCAGCCTCTCCGACCACAGAACACACCGTATCTGTTTACCTGTAAAACCTTTGGAGAGCACACGGAATACTGAACAACAGGGCTCAGCTGCAAAGCCTCTGACAACCGATTCGCTCACCAGTACTTAGGCCCGAGCTGTGAGACAGGAAGGTTGAGTGCAGTGAACAGAGTACCTTCTGCTATATCCCATTGTCAACCAACAGGCCAGTGGAAGGAGGACTCCAAAAAAATCAGCTCAGTTGAAAAGCACAATTGGGACCGAAGACACACTGGGCTAACACTCAGGCAATTTCAAATTTCTGGACCGCAGACCAATTACTGTGAAGTAGCTTCAGCTGAAACCCTGCTTTCCCAGACAGTCTCATTAAAAATACCGATTTATTTCCTCGTTACTATTGGACGTAAGTGGTAACATTTGACCTAAGCATCATTTCAATCTTCTGACCCTTAATAATAACGTCCCAGTAACAGCCCTCACCACATCAGGAACTGCTTCAAATGGCCAAACCCTGGCGGTCAGTAAAGATCAAATAAACAAGAGCAGGAATGTTTTATTCTTTGAACTGCTGCAGTTTAAAGTTTCCCATGAATGCTCAGATCTAGTAAGGAGCAACAGGCCTACTGTGTTCTAGAATTCCAGCTACAGAGTCATAGAGATGTACAGCATGGAAACAGACCCTTCAGTCTAACTCATCCATTCAGACCAGATATCCTAAACTAATCCAGCGCCATTGGGGCAGCACAGTGGTTAGCAATGTTGCCTCATAGCACCAGGGTCCCAGGTTTGATTCCAGCCTTGGGTGACTGTCTGTGTGGAGTTTGCACATTCTCCCCGTGTCTCTGTGGGTTTCCTCCGGGTCCTCTGGTTTCCTCCCACAGTCCAAAGATGTGCAGGTCAGGTGGATTGGCCAAGTTAAATTGCCCATAGTGTTAGGTGCATTAGTCAGAGAGAAATAGGTCTGGGTGGGTTACCCGTCGGTGTGGACTGGTTGGGCCGAAGGGCCTGTTTCCACACTGTAGGGAATCTAATCTCCCAGCACTTGGCCCATATCCCTCTAAACCCTTCCTTTTCAAGTACCCATCCAAATGCCTTTTGAATATTGTAATTGTACCAGCCTCCACCAGTTTCTCTGGCAGCTCATTCCATACCCTGTGTGAAAACTGTGCCCCTTAGATCCCTTTTAAACCTTTCCCCTCACATTTTGGGACTTCCCCACCCTGGGGAAAAGACCTTGGCTATTCACCCAATCCATTTCTCGCATGATTTTATAAATCTCCATAAGATCACCCCTCAGCCTCCAACATCGCAGGGAAAATAGCCCCAACTGTACCTCAAACCCTCGAACACTGGCAACATTCCTTGGAAATCTTTTCTGAACCCTTTCAAGTTTTACAACATCCTTCCAATAGGAGGGAGGCCAGAATTGAACGCCAAAAGTGGCCTCACTGATGTCCCATAAAGCTGCAACATAGCATCCCAATTCCTCTTTGAAACATGAAAATGGACTAAAGACTGGCCTCGCTAATTGCTTAGTAAGTGGCAAGGTGCTCTGATGTTAGAGCTCATCTTTTTCCGTTCTCCGTCTCCCCAACACCGCCCCTCCCCAACCAGCATCCCCCCCACTCCAACTTCTCTCTCAAAGGTTTGTACTCTGCCCACCCCTCACTACTATTTGTGTCCATGTCTTGTAAGGATTGTCTGCGGGATATCTCAGGCTGTACATTCGACGAGGATCGTATAGTTGTGAACATCGAGAATATTGGAATTGTACTGGGGAACCTCACAATGGGACAAATGAAAGGTTTAACTTTACCACACTTCCAGCAGATTGAGTTAAAATATTTTGTAATGTAGTTTCACCAATTTTATGAATAAAGTATATTTTTGGAACAAAAGGGATCTGCAGAACATCTGATTTCAGATGGGTCCCAACTGACTATGATATATTCCATACCTCACAGCTTCATTCAGACCATTGGGGCTGTACCATTACAGTCCTTCTCTCCTGCTCACTGACCTGAGGTACTGAGCCCAATTACAACGCCTGGCTAACTCGATACAGACTATGAACAAGCGCGGAATTCTCAGCTGCCTGAGTGATTCAAACACTGGAATCAAATTTGAACACAAACACACAAAGTATTCAAAAAAAGTTTCTGCTTTTATTTATAAGGCAATGAATAAAGAGAGGGTGGTCGTTATATTATCACAATCTTTGATTAAATTTATTAGAAATGCTAAGAACCCTTCAAGAGGACCAAGGAAAATCGGCAGAAAGTTGCAAATCTTTGATCTTGGTTCAGAAATTTGGTGCAAGGCCTAGAATACAACAAAAATATAGCCTCTTCAAATACAGTCTACACAAGGTAACAAAACAAGACATTGTCTCACACAATCACTATGAACCCACCAGATCATCGGTGAACTCAATTGGCTGTACTAGTCTGGTTTGCTCTTCCTGGTCTCTCCTCGGCTGACCCACCCCAACCCCCTCCACTAACGGTTCCACCCTTTATTGAGCTGAGATCCAGGCGGCAGGTACATGGGGCAATTGCTTCACCTCTACTGGCTTTGTCAGCTAGGCACACAAAATATAAAACTATCCTGTGCAGCAGCTTCATTCCCAAACAAGGGAAGAAGGGATGGGCAAGTTGGCTGGGGTGGAGCGTGACAAGAGAGCACGATAGAACAAGAGAGAGAGAGAGAGAGAGAGAGAGAGAGACAGACAGACAGAGAGAGATAGAGACAGAGACAGAGAGAAAGAGAGAGAGACAGACAGACGGAGAGAGAGAGAGCACTAAACCTTTCAGAAGTCATCAAATGGCTCAGGTACAGTGCTCAACTTTTTTTTTGCTTCTTTCCACTCCCTTCCACCACCACCACCCTCCCACCCCACCCCCATCCCAGAGACAGGAAGGGAGGGGTACAGAAGGGAAAGAGAGAAGCCAACCATCCTATTAATCATGGTATTATGTAAATAATGTGAAATTGAAAACAAGGGGCCCCTGAATACTGCAAGATTACAGAGTCAAGGCTCCTCTACTTCTGCTCGTCAGTTCTCCCTTTCATTAATGTCCAAAGGCACCACTTGGTTCTCACTCTCAATTGGTCCCAGGAAGATGCTGGGATGGTGGTTACTGCTGATGCACAAAACGCACATGGGCCTCAGCAAATGATGGACTGTAGTGAAGGTGAAACAGTTCATCATTTCATGAACAGGAGGGGAAAGGGGGGGAGCAACTTAATCTCTTCACCCCACTACGTTAGGCTCATAGATTGTAGTCAACATGATCACCACAAAAAAAACCTGTGCAACTAGGAAAGTAGTGTAAAGACAAAATTTGGTGGGGAGAACAGTTCACGTGTCTCTTGTACGTTGTGCACGAGATGCATTTTAAGGCGTGTTCTGATAGGATTTTAAAAAAAAGTCCTGATATTTTTCTTAATTGAGAGAGTTCAGTTTTCCTCAATCATTTCCAAATCCAGATCCTCGCAGGAACGTTGGAACAGGATGGCTTCTGTGCTATCACAGTCACTCTTGGGATCTTCCTCTTCGTCACTTTCACTCAATGTTTCAATCTGGCTGTTTGTTGTTGGACAAACGGAGTCCAGTTTGAAGCCTGTGGTGTCCGGGATGGAGGCAGGAGACTGGTCCTTCAGGGGCTCTCTCCCCTTCGGTTCAAGGCATGTAGGACTGCTCAGGTTTCTCCTCTGCAACCAAACAAAAACAAAGTGAAAGCCCTCCTTGGAAGTAGAGTGCTGAGTGCAAATGTACAACAGAATGGCAGCAAACGCTACATTACATGATGCAATGACCCAGTGGAGTGGAACCCTGTTAAAATATGGAGTGTAAAGCAACTGTAATAAGATTGATTATGGGGTAAGAGATGCAAATTTGAACAGTGATGAAGGATTCACCCTCTGGTCATGGTGACTCTCCCTCAAGCTCCTACACCCAACAGCACCCTCCTTCCAACTCTCACATTCATGCAGGGTGGAGAAATAGGGAGAACCATTGCAGGGTGCAGTGTCACAGGCACTTCTGGTTGCTCCCCCCAATCTGAAGTGTGAACTATCTGTACTTTTGTGGTATCACAGTTTAACCCAATGCCATTTTCTCAGTCAACATCCACACGTGTATTCCCAGGAGGGTGTTTCTTGAGCATCAGGAGAAATTTTGACCATTTCATATTTCTCAGCCCTCTGCTCAGCCCAGGATCTGAAGTGCACTCATTAGCCCTGCTGAAAATCAGTGAATTCAGCAGTGGCCAGGGATCGAGATGGTGACCTCTCGGTCCACACCACGACAGACCTATCCATCGGGGAGCGACTTCTCAATAAGCTGCATTGCAGCTGCACACAGGGCAAACAATGAAGGATTTCTAACAAGAGCCAGGCTCAGCTGGGACTCCATACACTGTGCCACTTCTACAGCAGACACTTATTATAAACTGTATGGTAGATAATGCTGAAAGAGGATTTAGCTTTGAAACAGAAGCAGCGCCTTACAGAACAGTGAGGCAGAACAGAAACTGAAAGCATGCAGGCCAGACTTGGTGAGCCATTCTGTTCCTGTAGCATGACTTCTTTTCTCTCTCTCTTTCTCTCTCTCATACATACACACACACTCACACCAACACACCCACACAGACACACACTCTTTGCACCTTTCCTGTTGGAGTGCAACTCATGTAAATGCTACATTTTGATAATAGGAAGCTCAAACAATATACTCATTATATACAAGATGTCATCTTGCTGTTCATTATTTGGTTGTCTGAAGCCCATGCAAGCTATAGGTCAATAGGAAGATTTCCTCAGAGATGGAAATATTACTGAAGTCCAATCTTGAGCAGTAATGCAGAAGAGAGTATAATCTGAACAAGTACAGATAACTGTAATAGCCAGTGCCTACCACTGGATGGTGCTATAGAACTATACCACTGTAATAGTCATTTCACCCGTGGGATCATGCTGTGCAGAATGAAGAGGTGATAACATCAGCAGGTAAGGCCTGGGGCAGCCACTTGGATGAGAAGGAGATAGAAGATGAGCAGCAGTGTCAGGTAAAGGAAATTTCCTTTTTTCCTTCAAACTTTCCTCCATCCCAGGAAAGTGCATTGTATTACTGGGACCCAGCACCTTGAACTAACTGCACTGCAGGACAGGAAGAGATGGCCCAGTGGTATTATCGCCACACTATTAATCCAGAGACCAGCTAATGTACTGGGGACCTGGGTTCAAATCCTGCCACAGCAGATGGCGGAATCTGAATTCAATAAAAATCTAATAATGGCCATGAATCCATTGTTGATTATCGGAAAATCTCATCTGGGTCATTTAGGGAAGGAAACTGCCATCCTTACCCAATCTGGTCTAAATGTGATCCCAGACCCACAGCCACATTGCTGACTTTTAACTACCCTCCAGGATGGGCAATACATTGCTAGCCCAGTCAGCGAGTCCCTCGTGAATGATTAAAAAAAATTAAAACAACACAACTCCATGTGGCCATGGCAGGAAAGACCTCAGTCAATACCCACAAGTGCCGGATTCTGATAAGAGAAGCATTAATGCAGTTGTTTCTCTCACTCTCCTTGCATTCTGCTGTACCTGCCAAGCATTTCAGACATTGTCCAATTTTATGATGGGGTAAAGACTAATGCTTCCATTGTTCCCTGATCATCAGGTGCTTCAGAAAGCATAAGGTATTTCACACACAATGAACCACTCTGAAATACAGAGACTTACATATGTTAATATGCAGTATACATGGGCAGGTGGCAAGGAAAAGGATCTCAATGCCCACCCCCACCCCCCACTGCCAAAGTCTCTGGGATTGAAACGTAGGGGCTCATTAGCGGAGTTCAGTCGCCAAAGCGATGGGAAGTGGGGGGGAAACAATCGATACACTTCAAAATTACTTTATTGGTTCTATTTTGAGGCTTAAAGGCTGTGAATAATGTTACATAAATGATTCCTTCAGTGATGTTCCTAGTTTGTTTGAAAGGCAGTTGGTGGGGCTACAGACTTCCCATTTTACATAAAGTTATACAGAACAGAGTGGACAAAGATTAAACAAATCTTCTGATACTTGGTTGATGTGGAGTTGAGCTGTGAGCAGAGCCGTCTCTGACACCCCTGACTGAGTGACAATGCTGCAAGCAAAATCTTAAAGGAATATGTATGTCTGTGTGGCTATGATATAGAGCACAAATGATTCACATCTACAATAGCCCCAAATATATATGTATGAGAGGGAGACAGAAGGAAAGCCTACAGCCCCAAATACTGTTGAAAAATTGAATTTTTTTGGAGGAAGGATGATAAGTACACATTTTGCTCCAATGTTAATTTTAAAAAGAAAGTAAAAATTAGTGTAAAGGTGGAATTTTACAGACAGTAGATGATTCCCATGGATGAGCCCTTTAAGCTCGAGCTGAGCCCAGTGTATGGCAAAGTGAAGTCTCCTACCTGCGTATGGCTGCAGCATTACAAAAAGATCGTATTCCACTTGCCCCATTTCCTCCCAACACCTTCACTTCCCAACCCTCAACCACAACCCATGGGTCAGAATTGATCTACAGTTGCCACGTAGGTTATCGTTAAACCAGCTCCCTCAATGTTAGCTGTAAAGGCAAATCTTGCCACATATGCAGAAAAATCAAAGACAATAAGTGGCCGGGCAATAAGGACAACAAGTGGAAAAAACACATCAACTTTCCAGGAAGATAAAACCTCAGAGGAAGCCATAAATCCGCACTCATTAGTGAGGAATCATGATGGATTCTCAGCATTAAGGATGACATGGTGCAAGTGCCATTCCCAATAAATTATACAGTCAGCCTCTTCATGTCCCTCAACAAAGAGCAAGCCCTGTATCCATTTTTTATTGGACCAACCGCTGCATTGTTTCGGGCTGTCCCTTCCCTGCTGCTAAGGAACCATTTATCAGCACACTCCAATTAAACTACCTCCTGGGAGGGCAGAGGGCTGCTCTGAAACACAGTGTCATTGAGAGGCTAAAGTGTGGGAACGTTGCCCAGAGCTACAATGCTGAAGGACAAAAGGATTCAAGGGTTTTCCTGGTTTTTAGCTGCACGATCCTTGCCCACTGGTTCAAGAAAACCAAGTCAGCAGTTTTAAAAGGCTCTGTGTTGCACACTTTAGGAATTTTGTGTTTACAGGCAAGGAGTTGCTGTTTAAACATGTCAGGCACAAGGCCCCTAGTTGCTGAACAAGCAACCCTATTGAAGATGGTGGCATTAAAGTCTAGACTTGGGATGAGTGGAATTCACTTGCCCTCACCTCACCCCCTCAGCTCAAACTAGGCTGTGCAGAGAATTTCAATTTGGATCCAAGTAAGGGTTTTGAAACTGTAGATAATGCTGGAATGTATATCCTCAGTAATTTCTGGCAACCCTCATGATTTAAACAAGACGTTACTGTGGTGTTGCAGCCAAAGCATATTGGGATAACACTTAATCTTTGGAGTCTGTATTCTATATGGCTATTCCATGACATTAGAAAATAGACAAACTGTGGCACAGAAAGTTTACAAAACTCCATCTGATAAATTATAGCCAAGCTATTTTGTGTGGGTTCATGAGACAGGCTTCATGGACTGAGATCTTTATGCTAACAATATTCAGTAACAAATAGCTCCATTTATATAGCACCTTAACCCTGAGCAAACCATCTTGAGTCTATTGCACACACTTTTACAAAACACTGGGGACACTTTGGGAAGAGGAAGTAGACAGAGATTCAGGATGCCATAATGTACAGAAACTAAATAGGAGAGAAAATAGGAAACAGCTACTCACCTGACTGGCTGCCAAAGGCTCCTCCTGGTCAACAGGAAATGGCAGTGAGGAAGGGAAAGTACATGTGTAACATTGTGGTCATATATTCCTATCAGAGTCCCACATGGCTTAATGGGAAATGACAGTGTGCTGGTCTCAGGCATGCCAGCAGCTGAGATGTTGCAGTGGTTTTGGGGTATAGGGAGAAAGGAATCCGCCAGGGTTCCACTTGATTGCTACTCTCTACCTGCTTTTGTTGAAGAATGTGGTGCTGGAAAAACACAGCAGGCCAGAATCGACATTTCGAGCATAAGCCCTTCTTCCTGGTGAAGGATTATGCCCAAAACATTGACTCTCCTGCTCCTCGGATGCTGCCTGGCCTGCTGTGTTTTTCCAGCACCACATTTTTCAACTCTGGTACTCCAGCATCTGCAGTCCTCACTTTCTACCTGCTACTGAGCATGTGCATAAACCTAAATCCCAGCCTCAAAAAGGCTAGAGGGTACAATTGACTCAGGTGTAATACAGATTATTAGCATCCAACTTTTGGCATACACTCTTGCATTCACAATGATACAACACTGGTATTCTGGAAGGCAAGTGTCTGTATTAACCTCAATTTTCACTGTTCCACTCAGGGGCAATATGGGCTAGCTCAGTGGTTAACACTGCTGCCTCACAATGCCAGGGACCTGGGTTCAATTCCAGCCTCGGGTGACTGTCTGTGTGGAGTTTGTACATTCTCCCCATGTCTGTGTGGGTTTCCTCCGGTTTTCTCCCACAGTCCAAAGATGTGCAGGTTAGGGTGGATTGGCCATGGGACATTGCCCATCGTGTCCAGGGATGTGCAGGCTGGGTGGGTTAGCCGTGGGAGATGCAGGGTTACAAAGATAGGGTAGTAGGGTCTGGGTGGGATGCTCATTGGAGGTTCAGCATGTAATCAATGGGCTGAATGGCCTGCTTCCACACTATATTCTATAAAATCCAACAGCGCTAAGAGAAAAGGTTTATTTTATCTCAGCTGTCCAAATAGTACTTGATGAAATTTCACATTACTTAGAAGTGAAATAATTGCTTAGAAAGCTCTTTGACCTAGCTTGGACTCAGCAACACCCCATTATACACGTGCTGTTCATTATAAATATTTACTGTCACACAGGCTTTCCGTCATTAAAATAACTGCGTCCCAATGAGCTCCTGAGAAATCTCACCACATAAATCCCATTGCTCACTACCACTAAACTACACTAACACTGGAATTGGAAAAGTAAGTTAGTGAACCAACACCTCATGGCATCTTATAGTTCTCCATTTTTACAAAGTTCTATTCCCAACCTACACAGCTTATTAAAGCAAATCAGAAATTGCTGAAAAACTCAGCAGCATCTGTGGAGAGAAAGCAGAGTTAACATTTTGGATCTAGTGCATTAAACCATGCTGCCACACCTGCTGAGTTTTTCCAGCAATTTCTGATTCTGTTTCTGATTTCCACCATTCCCAGTTCTTTGATTTTTCACCCATTAGAACAACTGGGCCAATGTCCAGTAGGTGACCACCCATAAAGATTGTCAGCTGTGTTCTCTGAAACTGTACTTTGAAGAGGGTTACCAAGTCGTTCTTGAAAGTGAAGCTAATCAGCAAGTTCATTCAGTAAGTTAAAAGGTCTGAGACCCTGAATATGTTCACCTCAGCTGGGGAAGCAGAGGGAGTACTGCAATTGGTCCAGCACTCCCTTGTGAGGGCAGGATACTGCTATTCAACACTATTGACGATCATTTATGCTAAATGTAATACGTGAGATTACAGATGAGGACACGATGCAGCTGTTATGTTCTACAAATAACATTCACGCCACACGAATGCCAGGCAATGACCATCCCCAATAAGATACAAGCTAACCACTGCCCCTCGGTTTTCAATGGCGATTCCATTGCCCAGAAACTCAGCTGGGTCGCTATACATATACAGTGGCTACAAGAGCGGGACAGAGGCTATGAATACTGCAGCAAGTAACTCATCTCTTGATTTCCTAAAGCCTGTCCACCATCTACAACAGTGAGTGATGGAATACTCCCCACATGCCTGGATGTGTTGCTCAGTAGCAGCAGCGTGTAAAATCTACAAGATGCACTGCAGAAATTCACCAAAGCTCCTCAGACAGCAGCTTCCAAACCCATGACCATTTACATTGAGAAGGACAAGGGCAGCAGATAGATGGGAACACCACCACCTTCAAGTTCCCCTCCAAGCCACTCACCATCCTGACTTGGAAATATATCACCGTTCCTTCAGTGTCACTGGGTCAAAATCCTGGAAGTCCCTCCCTAGCAGCACTATGGGTCTTCCCCACATGAACTGCAGTGGCTCAAGAAGGCAGCTCACCACCACCTTCCCTAGACCTGCTAGGGACGGGCAATAAATGCTGGGCCCAGCCAGTGATGTCCACATCCCATGAGAGAATAATTAAAGACCCACTGACAAAAGCAGCAGGTCTGGCAGCATCTGTGGAGAGAAATTAGAGTCAACTTTTTGGGTCTGGTGATCCTTCCTCAGGACTTGCTCCTGCACTGCCAGGGGGTTGGCTGTGAATGAAGTGCACTTGCACAAAAATACAGGACGAGGTGATAACCATAGCCCGGTGACCAATCAATGCCCATAAGCAAAGAGAAGGAAACTTATTTTTTTTTTATTAACCTACTAATTAAAGGCTTTAGTTTAAAAATTGCTTGGCGTTTTGAGAATACAAAGAGCAGTCAATTCAATGCTTTGCTATATTCACGTGTACATTTTTAAAAAATGTTCAGAGGTGCTTACAAACTTCAATTGGAAAGTACCATGTGTATCACAGTTTGAGTTGCTAACCTGGAAAGGGTAACCGTGCGGTGAGTGAAATCTCACTCAAGCATCATGCAGAGAGATCTGGAGATGCTTGCTGGCCTTAGTAAGCACAGCCTGGCCACCTCCTCCACTAACACAGCTCGACAGAGTCCTCACTAGAAAGGAAGGTCACTAGACATTCACTGACCCATACACAGTCACTGGACATGCAAAACCCCAGGCTCAATTCTGGCTCCATCTACTGAGATGGACAGGATTAGAAATTCCACAACACCGGGTTATAGTCCAACAGGTTTATTTGGAAGCACTAGCTCCTTCATCAGTGGTTGTCAAGTGTTTGAAATAGTCTGGTCCTATTGGGGAATAGGGCCAGACCACTTCAAGACTGGAGGTAAAAAATAATTATTTGGGCAAAATACTAGTCACACTCAAATGTGAAGGCGAGAATTCAGGTTTAAAGTAAATCAAAATCCCTTATGATTGAATGGTGACTGGACTCACTGCACTGTAACTCCCTATAGTTGTCAGAGAGACCTGAATAGTGTTGGAACAGCCATGGGGTACGTTTCGAGCTACCTGATAAACAGATGTTCCATTGCTCACCTTCGTGGGTGAGTGGGAGCTCACAAGTTTGATGGGGTACAAATCTGGTCCAGGGTAAAGGCAAGAGTGAGATTTAGCAATGCAAAACCAACTCGTCCCCGAGCAAGTGACCTTCTTGAAACATTCACTCCTTGTCCAACCCACAGGAATTTATAATAGAGTATCTTTGCTTTTTGTGGATCGGGCTGAAAGGGGTGGGGGGATAATATTTGCAACTAGAGACCTTCTTATCCACTCTGAGCTCAGCTGTGTCCATGAAACATCAGAGCTGCATAACCATGTCTCCAGTAGAGTCACAAACCCCCTACGCTTCAAGTAGATGGTCAGGGGACAGGAAGTGGGTCATGTGGCAACAGAACACAGTGACCCAGAAAAAGGCATTCTTTTCCATTCCCCTACAATTTTGCTGGTAAGAACGTGTTTGGGGGGGGCAGTTCAAATCATACCACCCATCCCCTCCCCCACATTATGTCAATCTACCATGACCACTGGCTTCTTTATATTGAGAAACAAAATGCAGTCATAATGCTCACATTTTTAGCAAATAAAACAGAATACAGGTTTTACTTGTCTCATAAGAAATCTTCTGATGCTAGCGAAGTTCAATAAAAAGCATAACCAGATTTGATCTTCCCACAAGAAGTGATAAGAGACAAATTTGGACGCTAAAGGCCCCACAGCGTTCCAGTCAAACCTCAAACCCAGCCATTTTTGAAGATTATTAGGACCTTGATTAACAGAATGAGCTATTTTAAACCCTCTTTTCCAAGACCAGACTAAACCACACAAAGATAGCACCACTTACTCATCTCCAGACATTTTACTCCCCAAACTGGAGGTTTTCTTTCACAAATTAAACATATCTGCTTCAACCTGGTTTTTACAGCAATCAGAGCAACCTTCAATATAGAATTGCAAAACCACCATCAGCAATGTAATCTAAAAAGGATTTGTATTTTGTAAAAATACTGCAACCAGATAGGCAGATAAGGCCATCAGAAATAGGAACAGGAGTAGGCCGTTCGGCCGTTCAAGCCTGCTGCACCATTCAATAGGAACTTGGCTGATCAGACATTCCTCAAATCCACTTTCTTGCGTTTCCTCTGTAACCCATGATTCCCCGATTGATCGAGCCTTGACGTGAGTCTTAACCAAAAGGACACAGACAGCAATGAAAGCACATGATTAATACTCATTTGCCCATTTAATTTGCCATTAGAATGGATCACATGATGGGAGGCGCAAAACCATTCATGCTCCAGCTGTAAATAATAATAAAGCATTCTCTGCGACTCTCTATGGTATTAGAACAGAGGTTGTAACGGTGGCTCAGTGGTTAGCACTGCTGCCTCTCAGCGCCAGGGACCTGGGCTCGATTCCAGCTTCAGATAACTGTCTGTGTGGAGCTTGCACATTCTCCCCATGGGTTTCCTCCGGGTGCTCCGGTTTCCTCCCACAATCCAAAGATGTGCAGGTTAGGGTGGATTGGCCATGCTAAGTTACCACTGGTGTTCAGGGATGTGTAGGTTAGACGCAATAGTCCGGGGTAAATGTCGAGTAATAGGGTAGTGGAATGAGTCTGGGTGGGTTGCTCTTTGGAGGGCCGGTTTGGACTTGTTGTGCCAAATGACCTGTTTCCACACTGTAGGGATTCTATGATTATGAAAAGTCACAACAAAGTACCAACAGGGTCAGGAAAAGATCATCCATCACACACGCTTAACCAAGAGGTTGATGTTAAACAAATTCAAGGTTGCCATGACTTGGAGGTGCTGGTGTTGACTAGGGTGGACAACATTGGAAAGGTCAGAGTAGTGCTGGAAAAGCACAGCAGGTCAGGCAGCATCTGAGGAGCAGGAAAATCGATGTTTCGGGCCGGAGCCCTTCATCAGGAATTCCTGGTGAAGGGCTTTCTGCCCGAAGCGTCGATTTTCCCGCACCTCGGATGCTGCCTGATCTGCTGTGCTTCTCCAGCACCACTCTAATCTCCAGCATCTGCAGTACCCACTTCAGCCCTCTGCAAAGTTAAGCAGGTCAGTTGTATTAGCTCTGAACAGTCCTCAGGAGAATACAGTTACGTCCTGTGTTCCAGGCACGAACTGGCACAGAAATTGTTCACTGCTATGGACTAGATTCACCCAGCACATCACAGTGTAGCTTCATTTTCATGTTAGATATCACTTTAAACTTAAACAGGACTCAAGGACCCCAAATAGCTTTAGATTAGATTACTTACAGTGTGGAAACAGGCCCTTCGGTCCAACAAGTCCACACCGACCTGCTGAAGTGCAACCCATCCAGACCCATTCCCCTACATTTACCCTTGCCTCTAACACTACGGGCAATTTAACATGGCCAATTCACCATTTTGGACTGTGGGAGGAAACTGGAACACTCTGAGGAAACCCACGCAGACACGGGGAGAATGTGCAAACTCCACACAGACAGTTGCCTGAGGCGGGAATTGACCCGGGTCTCTGGCGCTGTGAGGCAGCAGTGCTAACCACTGTGCCACCCACTATTGTGCAAAAATACAGTAGTATTTCCAATCGGGGAATGCTTGACTGTTTTAGTCCATGCTATAGCAGTGTTGTTGGAACAGTCCTTAAAAAGCTACACTCCACATTCAACCTGGTTTGGAGTGGACCAGAGGCCTGGACAGTAAAAACACAATAAGTGTTCTGTTTATTAACATTAAGGTCCTTTGTTTGTTCATTAGCTAAAGCTAGTCAAAATAAATTCTTATTTTACCTTAGCCCTCTTGGGCAAAACTTGAGCACTTTAGGAGGTGTTCCAAACCAAGTTTATGTTATTGCCCACTACAGATG
The DNA here is from genome assembly GCF_047496795.1 of Chiloscyllium punctatum. Lineage (NCBI taxonomy): Eukaryota > Metazoa > Chordata > Chondrichthyes > Orectolobiformes > Hemiscylliidae > Chiloscyllium > Chiloscyllium punctatum. The sequence goes on from NC_092758.1 coordinate 88,303,432, forward strand.
CCCACTCATTCACACCATGCATCCGAACAATAGATTATTTGGAAGCATGCCTAATGACTATGTGCATGGAGGTCACTCTGGTGTTTGAAGTTACTTTCCTGTATTTACATCCCATAACAGGAAGGGCGAGCTATTACTGCCGTCAAAATTAACGTAGTCGATAGGATAAGAACAGGAACAGGAAAGTAGCACTTCAATGCAAAAGCTGCAGATCACAGCAATAGGCTAAAATCATTAAGAACCACACCAGCTCTAAATATACCAGGCAACATGCGTTAGACTTCATAATATTTGAAACACTGCACTACTTACTGTTCCTTGGTTTAGACTGTCCTGACAGTCTAGAGGTAAACTGTCCAACATTATGTAAAGTGACTAGGTAGGTCTTGGAATGGAATGTTGTCTGTACTGAATTAAACTGGACAGCGATATCAATACCAGCCCAAAAGAACTAAGTACATGAGAAGAAAAAAAAACTTACTTCAAAAACAAACTTCTGCTCTGGCCCTACCAAGGGCAGCCTGTACAAGTGCCCATTATTGCATCCCCTCACCCCACCCACCTTTTGCTACTTCTATGAAACATCGAATAACAGCTTCAGGACCTCCACACTTCCCAACAAACAAGAAAACTGTCCCATCTTTGGTTAACAAGAACCTCTAATTCTCGGCAACAACCTGACGTTGATTAATTAAAAAAAAGTTGATTCAGGAGTTCCGAATGCTTCTGGCAAAGCCAGCATTTGGTAACTCTCTCTAATTGAGCTGGTAGTGGTGAGCTACCTTCCTGAGTCCTGTACACCACCTGGCAGAGGCACATCCACAATACAAACAACTAATGCTGGAGATCAGAGTGGGTCAGACAGCGTCCACGGAGAGACAGCACATTAAAGTTTTGAGCGTAGACTCCAAAATAATTAGCTTGGTCTCTCTCCATGGATGCTGTCTGACCCGCTATGATCTCCAGCATTTATTGTTCTCAGTACAGGTTCCAGCATCTGCAGTAATCTGCTCCTACATCCACAACGCAGTTAGGAAAATAATTCTCGGACTTTGACTCAGCAATAGGGAAGGAATGGTGATATAGTTCCAAGTCAGGCTTGGACAGGAAACTTACAGATTGTGGCATTCCCATGCATCTTCTGCCTGTGTCTATTTGGGTGGCTGAAGAAGGGCTCATGCCCGAAACGTCGATTCTCCTGCTCCTTTGATGCTGCCTGACCTGCTGCGCTTTTCCAGCAACACATTTTCAGCTCTGATCCCCAGCATCTGCAGTCCTCACTTTCTCCTTGCTGCATATAGATGCAACGTTTGAGCAGTAATGAATAGCGCTATACAGTATGGAATCAACAGCAAACATCCCCTACTTCTGACCTTATGATGCAGGGAAGGTCATTGATGAAGCAATGGATTGAAAATGGTGATCTAGACACTACCCTGAGGAGCTCCTGCAATGCACTCCTGAGATTGAGGATGGTCACGGTTCCTCACGAAGCACAGTCATCTTCCTTTGCGTTATATAGGACTACAGCCTTTCAAACACTATCCGGTTACAGGTTCGTTAGAATAACCTGTGATGCAATGACATGAAAAGCAACCAGTAAGATTTCCATGGATAGCTTTGGATTTCAGTTTCAAGCTTGGTCCCACCATGAGACCATGACTACAGCACGACAAAGGATATAACTAACAGAGGCCAGCACTGGCATTTTGAACAGCTTCATCCAAAAGAAGCAGTTTCTGCTAATACACTTTGCGCAGAATTAAATCTTCAGCCTGTGGATGTAGTCAACATGCCCACACAAACAGAATAGTGTAACACAAATCTCCCCGGGTCCCTGGTACGATTGCTGAGAGACAAAGTTAGTTAATTTTAGTCCATACCTTAATTAGAGAGCACAATCTCACTGAGCTAATGGGGAGAGAAGAGAAATATTAACCAGAGCTCCCTCTCCAGGAGTTGCTACATATTTGGATAAGGAGGAAAGGAAACTTGGCCAAGACTCAGTCTGAACTACAACATAGGACCGACACAGTGAACTTCTGATTTCAAAGACACCACTGTGGATTAATTGCCAAGCACATGGCAGTTGCTTCCTCAGAGGAAAAAGTGGGGAGAATAGTAAATGGACCAATAATTTATCAAATAATGCCTTTATATGGCATTTTCACTTACTGTATTGAAGCTGCAACAGCCCTTTCTACTAAGAGTCCTATGCCTCAAGATACTGAACAACAGAGGTCAAAGCAATCTGAACTCATCAGAAACCCTGGGGCAAACAGTTTGTGACAAGAGGCTCAAAGGCAAAGGTACCGAGCTGCTGGCTTAAACAGTAGGTGGGCCGCAGTTGGCCCCCAGGCCAAAACATTCCTGATGAAGGGCTTTTGCCCAAAACGTCGATTTCGAAGCTACTTGGATGCTGCCTGAACTGCTGTGCTCTTCCAGCACCACTAATCCAAAACAGAGGCTATCAAACCTACAACATACCATGCAGTAAACCAAACAAAACCACTCTTTTCAAACATGTCATTGGCCCAGTGGAGAATGTGAGCAGATTTCTGATGAAGTAATGAACTATGATTTTAATTTTCCACTCCTGTTTCATTGAGGTGGTCAGGACCCAGAAGAAGATATCACACATAAGAAATCTAAGGGAAGACTACATAAATGTAAGGAGCACAGTTGTTGCAAAAGGATCAGATGCCAGGAGATTGTCTGTCTGTGAGATGGTGTTATTACCCCTATTGTACAGGGAGCCTAGGAGATTTAGATTGGCTTTTTGCTGTCTTTTCATGTCGAGATCACCATCCCTCTCTCTCTCTCTCACACGGACTATGGAAATGCAATACTGCCAAAACGTTTTTAAAGAACCAATGCTCCAAGTTTATCGCCCAAGAACAGAATCAAACCAATGCAATAACCCCTGCTTGGAACAAAGCATCTGAGTCAGATGCACCAGGAATGGGCAAGATCAGACAGAACCAGAGAGAAACTTCACCACCTTAAATCATTAACCACTATACACCAGGGTGGTCAGATGCCATGCGCTGCATATCAACTATTAGTATCACAATGCACTTATGACACTGCATTGAATCTACACCTCTCAGTTTCTGTTTCAGACAATGTTGGTGGCACAGTCTGCCTCTGTCACAGGAACTCCAGTGTGGGAAATCTGCAGGTATCTATCTGCCAGCCTCCTACACAGCCCTCCAGAACTCCACACGACAGTATACGAACACAGTGTATCTGCTGCTGAAACCTCCGACTATGTCACTGCTGCCAGGAACAATATGGATTTTCTTCCAGCCAATCTCTCCCATTTGGTGAACTTCAGTTCATTTAAACAACACCTCCCCACATTTTAGCCCACACTAATTCGAGCGCCTCTGTCCACATTGAGCCCAACTTCTCCACACCTTCAAATTTAAAATTTTTAAATTTGTGTTTAAGTCATTTCATGGCCTTATTGCACCGTTCGACTCCAATACTGACCTTTTGCACACTCCCAAAGGTGGAGGAGTCTTGAATGGTCTTGGTCTTATGCTGTGAATATCCCTCTCCAAAGCTTTCTACAATTTTTACATTATCCACATCTCTTGTAAACTCATCTCTTTGTCGAAGGACAGATTCTTGTATTTTCTTAGTTAAGTGCTAATTGTGTCAGGTTTTTTAAGGTGTTTTGATTGAGTTTTTTCACAATATCTCATTAAACTTGCCGTGTTAACTGCCAATCCCACCTCATGGCGTCATTCTTGCCTGTGTCTATCTACTCTTACCACAGCTTTCCCAGCACAACTCGCCATCACCAGGATATGTCAACTTGCCAGCATTCCTGGCACTGGCCCAATCTTTACAAGGCTGCTGTGCACTCGGATAAGCAGCATCAGTCCAGTGCTGTCCTGCACGTTTGCTGACACTTGCCCTGGACATTGCGGACTGGGGAAATTCGGCACCCCCTCTGTAGACAGGGAGCAGGAGGTCCTGCTGAGCAGAGGCGGCTAACGACATTTTGCCTTTGTACTACTGGGGCCAGCAGTGGAAGCAATGACCCCTGGCCACGGTGAGGTTGCAACCTAGTGCTGTCTCAAGTGTCTGGAGAAATGCAATGCCCTTTTCCACTCTGCCAGCATTAAATGTCACCTCATACCGTATACTTCATACCTCACACTTTCTCTGCTGCTGTACCCATCTCCCACTAAGGCTCATGCTCTACCGCACTCACCACTGCCTGCAATGTCTTCCCCAGTCACTCTCACCCAACCCAACCCTGAACACAACTAAGCTTACATACCCTCTGTGCTGCAAATACACTTGCGTAGGACACCTCTGCACCCGTGCCAGCAATAACTACGGAGCCAACCTACTTTCAGCTCCCTTAATATCTGCATCTCACTCAGGGAGCACTTCTACTTTGAGCAAATGGTAAACTGCAGTCACCAAATACCCACTCTGAGGTCCAGATTGCAAAATGACATCAAGCTTACTGCTAAAAGTTACAGCACCATGTTAGTGGGCGGCACGGTGGCACAGTGGTTAGCACTGCTGTCTCACAGCGCCAGAGACCCGGGTTCAATTCCCGCCTCAGACAACTGACTGTGTGGAGTTTGCACTTTCTCCGTGTCTGCGTGGGTTTCCTCCAGGTGCTCCGGTTTCCTCCCACAGTCCAAAGATGTGCAGGTTAGGGTGGATTGTAGTGTTAGGTAAGGGGTAAATGTAGGGGTATGGGTGGGTTGCGCTTCGGCAGGTCGTTGTGGACTTGTTTGGCCGAAGGGCCTGTTTCCACACTGTAATGTAATGTAATCTATAGTCCAACAGGTTTATTTGGAAGTACTAGCTTTCGGATCGCTGCTCCTTCATCAGGTAACTAGTGGGGCAGGATCATAAGGCACAATTTATAGCAAAAGATCGGTGTCATGTAATTAAAATGATATATTGATCAAACCTAGATCGTTGTTAAGGCTTTCATCTTTTAGAATGGGTTGCAGGTTTCAGTTCATTGATATGTAAATCCAAGAACTTTTTAAAAATCACATTCTTGAGATAACCTAAGATTTTATTAAAGAAAGGTGACATCTCAGCTCAGACATTGCATTAAAGGTGTGAGGTTAGCGTCTGTCTGTATCCCAATCTTGAGTCAGACTGGTTCTATTTCCAAAGAAGGAATCTATAAAATGTTACTTTGATTGACTGTCTGCAGATTGTACGCAAACGCAAATTCACCCCTTGGACGTGTGTGTGTGTGTGTGTGTGTGTGTGTGTGTGTGTGTGTGTGTGTGTGTGTGTGTGTGTGTGTGTATGTATGTATGTATGTATGTATGTATGTTGTGGGATGGGGGAGGAGATGATAGTGTATGCTTGAGAGTGTGCACGTGTGAGTGGGAGTGCGCATGAGAGAGTGTGTACTTGCATGTGCTTTGTACAGTCTGTATGTGAGCGTGACAGAGTATAAGCCTGTGAGAGGGCGTGTGTATGTGTATGTGTGTTTCTGAGGGAGACGGTGCATATGAGCATCTGCGTGAATATGCAAGAGTGTGTGTGTATATGTGTGCGCATGTGTGTGAGAGAAAGAGTGTCACCTGTAGTCCTGCCCCACTAGTTACTTGATGAAGGTACAGCTAGTACTTCCAAATGTTGGACTCTAACCTGGAGTTGTGTGATTTTTAAACTTTGTCCACCCCAGTTCAACACCGGCACTTCCACATCATAGATTATTGATGTGTCTGGTAAAATAAGAAGTTGAATGATAATGAGACACACTGTAGACAGGAGGCTGGAAGAACACAGCAAGCCAGGCAGCATCAGGAGGTGGAGAAGTCACTGTTTTGGGTGTAACCCATCTTCAGGGCTCACACCGTGGCATTGATAAGACACTTTACAAAATATTAGCGCGTTCCCCCCAAACCCCCAACCCCCCTCACCCCCAAACAACTTGCTGCTTCCCAGCAGGAAACTCACCATAACCAGCCCCCAGGTGCATAAAAGATGCAATGATTTTCCCCTGACATTGAGGCCGGCCTTACCAGACTTGTTGCACAAAATCCTGCCACAGTCCACAAAATTCCAACTTCAAAACGATCTTGTCCTACGTTTCTAACCACTTCCCCCTTAAGAATATTTTTATCTTGACTTTTTTATGCCTTCAAGATATCTGAAGATCACTCTCTATTTTCAAGGGGCTATATGAATGCAAGGTGTTGTTGAGTTGATCACAAACTATTGCAGCATTTGAACAGGCTGCACTTGCAGTCTTCACCACAAAATGATCAACGAGGGCTCGGGGCCAGACTCTCCTGCAAGTGCATAACATAACTTATTTCAAAAAGATTAATATTTACATAAAAGAAAACAGCTTGGTCACAAGGAATCTTTACACTCCAAGTTCATATTTATTTTATATTAAAATATATATATATAAAACACACACACACACACACACTTTTTGTGGAGAAACATAGAAAACAGCTAATGAGTTTGTTTTGAACACAGACGTCAGAACACAAAATGGTCTGGATTGATAACTTAATCTTCACAAAACATCTTCGTGCAACATGTCCCTGCTTAAATTTAGCCAACATCACACTGACATTAAAAAAAGCTTTCTTTCTCCGTAATGCTAGTTACATGTTCTCAGCTTGTCCAGACACGTATAATATACTCTGCAGAGCAAGATGCTGTTTATCTAAGGGAATTCTTGTGCTGATTCCCCTTAATTCACTTTCCCACGATATTTTGCCACTAGGCATTTTGAATCCTGTATTAGAAAAAGTGACATTAAAGTGACAACCACTTACAAAGGGTATTTATCTGCATCCCCACCCAAATTCAGATAATGCATATTAATTGTAACATTGTTCTCATATGTTTGCATTTCAATATTACAATGACAGTAGTAGTTATTAAAGCAGATCTCAGTACAGTACTCTGCTGTCACAGTTAGTGACTGCACAGACACAAGCAGTGCTATTTGATGCTTTGTAAAAATATCCACTTCGTGTTTGGACAGTCACTAGTAAAAAAAAACTGTATACTACAGATTTTTGTGCAACGTCAGTACTTTAAATAGTCTAATCAATTGGCACACCCATCGTATTGTACAGTGCAAAGGGTGCTTACACACCCACAAATCTAGAACCTTGCTCTTAAAAGGCCAACAGTGCAGATACATGGGAACACCATATCTGCAAGTTCCAGAACAAAGTATTGTGCAAATAAAAAGGTCCATTACAATGGGTTATGTAATCCAACAAGAAATATTGCACAATGTTACAAAGGCAGCCACAATGAAATAAATATTTGAGGGAAAACGTGACAGTTCACACCTCAGTGGAACTGCTCTTTCACACGTTTTGTATTTAACTGTTGTCCATCTCTTCACACATCAAGTTCAATAATGCATGAGAACAAAGCATTCAGTTACACCCCAATTTGGTCTCTTTAAAGTCTGGTTTGTGAGTTTCAGTTTAAGTCAGAAAGTTGCAGGCTCAAACCCAAGACAATGGGACTGATATCTTGAGGCAGTGCTGAGAGAGTATTACATTATTGGAGATACTCGGCTGTGATGTTGACTAAGTGCAGTGAGTTCTTAACCAATACCAAAATCACACATTATCTTCTAATTGTTGCTAGCACAATAGGTTTAGAATGATTGTAAAGATTTCTTAGCTGCATAACAATCAGCACATTTAAAATTAACTCACAGCATGGCTGAGGTTTCAAGTGGCTTTGGACAGAATCATGGAGAGTTCTCCCATTTTTTCTTTTCCTATAGATACACTACAGTTTGACCTACTGCTCCTGGGAGACACATCGCAGCTTTCAGGATCCACTGCAAACTTCTACAAATGCAGCAATGACCACAAATATTCCACTAGTTACTAGTTAGGCTCTCACCTGCAGGTACTGGCTTCACCTTACTGAGAGTATTGACCAATTACTCTTATAATTCAGAATCTACATTTTAATCAAGTCTAACTGTCTTTGGCCCCTTGACGGAATCTGAGAGTTGACATGTGATGTTCACAATTTTCCTTTTCAATGAGGGTGATATGAGAAACAAAGATTTTTTGTTTAGATGACTAAATAAAAAGGATTGGGCTTTAAAATTCGGGTTCACCTAACTTCCTCTCTGTTCAAGATTTGACATTCCCTCTGAAGCAGCATTTCAGGTTTCCTTCACAACAATAGCAAGGCAAGTGACAATAAAAAGACATAACTGTGCGATGCAGTACACAGATTCTGAACACCTAGTCTCAGCTGTATGCATTGAAGAGATCAAAAACTCACTAAGTACACAGACTAAGATGAAGATTAGTTAAGATGCATCCATGGAGCTGTAGCTGTGAAGAAGTCATCCAGACTCAAAATATTAGTGTGCTCTTTCTCCGTGGATGCTGCCTATGCAGCTGTGATCTCCAGCAGTTTTGTTTTCAGTACTGATTCCACCATCTGCAGTCATTTGCTCCTTCATTAGTTAAGATACACTGCTTTAGGCAGAGAGAGGAGAAAGAAACAAAAGAAAAGTGAGGTAAAAGCACATTCAACAGGGTCCAGGATCCTAATACACCATTTCAGTGTGTGTTTATCTTGAGTTGCAATGGAACAACACTCAAAATGCTGTCAGCTGCAGGAACTGAACTCAATCTATTCATAGACAGCAGCAATCTCACTGGTCACAAGTTAATGCCTGTGGCAAACTTGAGCAAGGGCTGCATTGGCCACAAAGCGAAGGCTGTGCTAGCCACAAGCTCAGAGAGATCAGCCTCTGAATTCAGGAGGTTCAACCACTACACATACATCTTTCGAGCCCCACTCTCCAACTACCCCCAACTCATAGCAAGAACGTGCACTAGTCATCGAAAGAAGCAAGCAGCAGACAGTCACAACCACAAACAGACAATTATTTCAACAGCTGCTCGAATCGACAGGCTCCCCCCCCCGTCACAGCGAGGGGTTGGTTTAACACAGGTGCGGCCATATTTGTGCATTACCTGCCCAATAAAAGCAAACCAGAACAAAGACCGAACAAGGATTGGAATACATACTGCACTTGTGATAAACCTGATAAACAGCCACAACCAACTGGAAGTGAGTTGATATCTGGCATGCTGAATTTCTGCTCAGCTCAGCCCTTTGCACTATCCAGTCGGTTTGGTGTGGTGCTGTACAGGAACACCTGTCACTAAATTAAAAAAAACCCTGCAGGTGTTGGAAATCTGAAACAAAAACAGAAATTGCCTCAGAAGCATCATCACTGGTCTCAAAACATTAACTCTTTCTCTCCATAGATGCTACAGGACCTACTGAGTTTTACCAGCAATTCCTGTTTTTGTTCCTGCCACTAGATTTTCTTTCATGAAGTTCCAATGATAATCAAACAATTTTCATCAGTTTCTACGGATATACATGATAAAAAGTCAGCATTGGGAGAGTTAGGGTTGTTTGCAATGGTGCAGTTTATGGATATCGATTGCGAGAGGTCCCTCATGGCCAAGTTAGATTCCCAACAGCATTTGAACCATCCCCAATTTTGCCAAGTTGATGACTGTGTTCGCGCTGCAGTGTTTAACCGTTGCCACTTTCAGATATGCCCACAACATCAGATAGTGAGTTCTTAGTCTATTTTTGATAAGAATGAAAGGAGGGGATGCCAGGTAGCATCAGCAGTTAGCTCATAGATGAATTACAAGCACGGCACTTGAATTACGTTCAATTAGAATATCTCTCCTTTGCACCCTCAGTCCAAGTATGAAAAGTTTTTTTTATTTTAAAGGAATTACTGGCCAACCATGAAAGTCCAAAGTTTTCATTTAGCTGTACTGATGTTTGTGACAGTGAGTGAAAGGTTCCCTGATAAATACACTACAGGACAGCAGTGGTTACCATGATGCTGACCTTTCATGTTGTTGGGATTCCTTAACCATGACCTCAAAAGAGCAAACCCCTTCTGCTCAAAGGAGAGTTCAGTTCTGCTACCGCTGTACAAATGGATTAAACTGTGGGTCATTTGGAGCTGTAAACTCAGACCTAGGAACCACATCAGAATTTCCTAAACTCATTATGAAACCTGAGATCTTTGAATTTAACACCAGCCTGAGCACCTTCACCTCTGAGTCTGCAGAGGTTCAAAAAGAATAACCCACAGTCTCAAGTGCAACAAGGGATGGGCAGTAAACTCTGGCCTTGCCCGTGATGCCTACATTCAGGGAACGAAAGAAAATACAGCAAAAGAAATTAAAGAGGCGAGTGGGGGAGGGGTGGAATTGAGAGCAAGTATGCAAGTGCAAGAAAAAGAGAGCGTGAGAACAACACAAAGATAATGAAAGGAAGGCCTTAGAAGGTGAGGGGGATGATGTTTTCTTGCACCCCTCTTCTTCCTGCCACCCAAAAGAGAGAAGGTTCAAGTCTGGGCACAGAAGCAGCTGAACCCTTATTCACATAATACAGTTCTTGTTAAACTAGTTGTGTCTCTTAAGGATTACCATAAAGTGCAGAATTAAAAGTGCCAATTAAGAGATCTTTGTCCCCGTTAGCTCATTCATTCTGTAATTCAGCTTGCATTGAAACAAGAGAGAAAAACACTGAACAAAACCTTGCCTCTGAAAGTGTGCAGCTGCCTCCAGGTGAAGCCTGGCAGCAAGGCGATGGTCTTTAATGTGACAAGCATTAATAAGCATATAATTGAGAAGTGCTTCATGCCTGGATTGGAACTTTGCATTTAAATGCACTGCTCAAGTAGAAAAATTTAACAGGAGTTAATAGGAAGCTGTTTAGCACTTGGAATTCAGGCTCAGATCTGAATAGTTTATGCTGCCCGTTTTTAAAACTCAGTTCTCCTGGTTCTTCCCTACACTCTCAATCTTATAATAGATTTTTATGGAGGGGACAGTGCATCTCAAAAACAGAAATCGGAATCAAGATTCAGTATGACATACTCCAGCCAGATTAAGCAGTGAAAGATGAAATAAATTAAACCATTTTAAAATTCTTACCGATGGCAACTGTCCTATAAATTGATATTGTTAAAATGTTTTCAGAAAAAATATATCAAAATAACACTGAAATGAATGACCCCTGCTGTTGTTGCACACCACCAGGAGGACTGGCAGACAACAGTATTGCTGTGGAGTGGGAAGAGGATGGTCTCCTGACTTTACTAAACATTTTTCCATCCCACCAGCCTTTCCTACCAACTTAACAAGGAATATGCACAGGAACATATTCCTGAAAGCTGGCAGGCAAGTCTGAAGCTTGTGTGAAACTAGGGCAGAGTAAAAGCACCTCTGCAAGACAAACCCCGTTTGTGGTATACAAAAATCCAAGCCACATCCTACTAACTGTGTTTGAAAGAAACAGTGACTTATTTAGGCTCAGCAGGACTGTGGTCAGTATGGTTTGAACTGCCCGACTCTTGATTGAGCCAATGACTTAAATCAAGTTAAGAAACTGCAGAGCAGGTTCTAATACATAAAACCAAAGTATGAAATAGAATTATAGAGTCATAGAGATGTACAGCGTGAAAGCAGACCCTTCTGTCCAACCTGTCCATGCCGACCAGATATCTCAACCCAATCTAGTCCCACCTGCCAGCACCCGGCCCATATCCCTCCAAACCCTTCCTATTCATATACCCATCCAAATGCCTTTTAAATGTTGCAATTGTACCAGCCTCCACCACATCCTCTGGCAGCTCATTCCATACACGTACCACCCTCTGCGTGAAAAAGTTGCCCCTGAGGTCCCTTTTATATCTCTCCCTTCTCACCCTAAACCTATGCCCTCTAGTTCTGGACTCCCTGACCCCAGAGAAAAGACTTTGCCTATTTATCCTATCCATGCCCCTCATAATTTTGTAAACCTCCATAAGGTCCCCCCTCAGCCTCAGAGGCTTCAGGGAAAACATTCCCAGCCTGTTCAGCCTCTCCCTGTAGCTCAGATCCTCCAACCCTGGCAACATCCTTGTAAATCTTTTCTGAAACCTTTCACATTTCACAACATCATTCCGATAGGAAGGAGACCAGAACTACAGGCAATATTCCAACAGTGGCCAAACCAATGTCCTGTACAGCCGCAACATGACCTCCCAACTCCTGTACTCAATACGCTGACCAATAAAGGAAAGCATACCAAATGCCTTCTTCACTATCCTATCTACCTGCGTCTCCACTTACAAGGAGCTATGAACCTGCACTCCAAGGTCTCTTTGTTCAGCAACACTCCCTAGGACCTTACCATTAAGTGTATAAGTCCTGCTAAGATTTGCTTTCCCAAAATGCAGCACCTCGCATTTATCTCAATTAAACTCCATCTGCCACTTCTCAGCCCATTGGCCCATCTGGTCCAGATCCTGTTGTAATCTGAGGTAACCCTCTTCGCTGTCCACTACACCTCCAATTTTGGTGTCATCTGCAAACTTACTAACTGTACCTCTTATACTCTCATCCAAATCATTTATGTAAATGACAAAATAGAGGACCCAGCACCGATCCTTGTAGCACTCCACTGGTCACAGGCCTCCAGTCTGAAAAACAACCCTCCACCACCACCCTCTGTCTTCTACCTTTGAGTCAGTTCTGTATCCAAATGGCTAGTTCTCCCTGTATTCCATGAGATCTAACCTTGCTAATAAGTCTCCCATGGGGGACCTTGTCGAACGCCTTACTGAAGTCCATATAGATCACATCTACTGCTCTGCTCTCATCAATCTTCTTTGTTCCTTCATCAAAAAACTCAATCAAGTTTGTGAGACATGATTTCCCACGCACAAAGCCATGTTGACTATACCAAATCAGTCCTTGCCTTTCCAAATACATGTACATCCTGTCCCTCAGGATTCCCTCCAACAACTTGCCCACCACCGAGGTCAGGCTCATTGGTCTACAGTTCCCTGGCTTATCCTTACCATCCTTCTTAAACAGTGGCACCACGTTTGCCAACCTCCAGTCTTCCGGCACCTCACCTGTGACTATGGATGATACAAATATCTCAGCAAGAGGCCCAGTAATCACTTCTCTAGCTTCCCACAGAGTTCTCGGGTACACCTGATCAGGTCCTGGGGATTTATCCACCTTTAACTGTTTCAAGACATCCAGCACTTCCTCCTCTGTAATCTGGACATTTTGCAAGATGTCACCATCTATTTCCCTACAGTCTATATCTTCCATATCCTTTTCCACAGTAATTCCTGATGCAAAATATTCATTTAGTATCTCCCCCATTTTCTGTGGCTCCACACAAAGGCCGCCTTGCTGATCTTTGAGGGGCCCTAATCTCTCCCTAGTTTCCCTTTTGTCCTTAATATATTTGTAGAACCCCTTTGGATTCTCCTTAATTCTATTTGCCAAAGCTATCTCATGTCCCCGTTTTGCCCTCCTGATTTCCCTCTAAAGTATACTCCTACTTTCTTTATACTCTTCTAAGGATTCACTCAATCTATCCCATCCATACCTGACATATGCTTCCTTCTTTTTCTTAACCAAACCCTCAATTTCTTTAGTCATCCAGCATTCCCTAGACCTACCAGCCTTCCCTTTCACCTTGACAGGAATACACTTTCTCTGAATTCTTATTATCTCATTTCTGAAGGCTTCCCATTTTCCAGCCGTCCCTTTACCTGCGAACATCTGCCCCCAATCAGCTTTCGAAAGTTCTTGCCTAATACCGTCAAAATTGGCCTTTCTCCAATTCAGAACTTCAACTTTTAGATCTGGTCTATCCTTTTCCATCACTATTTTAAAACAAATAGAATTATGGTCACTGGCCCCAAAGTGCTCCCCCACTGACACCTCAGTCACCTGTCCTGCCTTATTTCCCAAGAGTAGGTCAAGTTTTGCACCTTCTCTAGTAGGTACACACACATACTGAATCAGAAAATTGTCTTGTACACACTTAAGAAATTCCTCTCCATCCACACTGTAAGTAATCTAATCTAATCTAAACCCTTAATGCTATGGCAGTTCCAGTCGATGTTTGGAAAGTTAAAATCCCCTACCATAACTACCCTATTATTCTTACAGATAGCTGAGATCTCCTTACAAGTTTGTATCTCAATTTCCCTCTGACTATTGGGGGGTCTATAATACAATCCCAATAAGGTGATCATCCCTTTCTTATTTCTCAGTTCCACCCAAATAACTTCCCTGGATGTATTTCCGGGAATATCCTCCCTCAGCACAGCTGTAATGCTATCCCTTATCAAAAATACCACTCCCCCTCCTCTCTTGCCTCCCTTTCTATCCTTCCTGTCGCATTTGTATCCTGGAACATGAGCTGCCAGTCCTGCCCATCCCTGAGCTATGTTTCCGTAATTGCTACGATATCCCAGTCCCATATTCCTAACCATGCCCTGAGTTCATCTGCCTACCCTGTTAGGCCCCTTGCATTGAAATAAATGCAGTTTAATTTATTAGTCCTACCTTGTCCCTGCCTGCCCTGACTGTTTGACTCGCTTCTGTTCTCAGCTGTACCAGTCTCAGATCGATCTCTTTCCTCACTATCTCCCTGGGTCCCCCCCCCCCCCCCACCTTACTAGTTTAAATCCTCCTGAGCAGCTCTAGCAAATTTCCCTGCCAGGATATTAGCCCCCTTCCAATTTAGGTGCAATCTGTCCTTCTTGTACAGGTCACTTCTACCCCAAAAGAGATTCCAATGATCCAAAAATGCGAATCCTTCTCCCATACACCAGCTCCTCAGCCATGCATTCATCTGCTCTATCCTCCTATTCCTGCCCTCACTAGCTCGTAGCACTGGGAGTAATCCAGATATTACTACCCTTGAGGACCTCCTTTTTAAAATTCTACCTAACTCTGTAATCTCCCTTCAGAGTCTCAACCTTTTCCCTTCCAAAGTCATTGGTTCCAATATTGAATATTCTAAAGACAGAATCACTTTTGGAAGGAAAACAGAAATGGGATTTGTTGATATTTGGCACACATCCTAACAGCACCAAGATTCTAACTTCAGATCCCTCAGAAGTACCAATCGGATCTACAGTAGACACGGGACAAAAGGTGGTCAAAGAAAATATTAATTCCTAAGGTTCACTCACTGAGGTTTGGTCCGTCAATTAGATTTACATGTTTCCCAATAGACGCCTAAAGTTACATGATGTCTCAGTGTAAATGTAAGTAGTTTACAATGGGAATGAAATTTAATGAGTTATTGACATTTAAAGGTAATGAAGCAGGAAAGAAATTATAAAAACGGTGCTTTCTTGTCATTGCTTGCTGCTGCTGCACTGAGTACTTTGGCTTGGTAATTCTGTACGTAAAAGAATCACTTATGATACTCTTGACGTCTAAACTGCAGACTTGGTAGTGGATCAGCTGGGAAGTAGTAATTTAAGTTTTGGAGCGTGCTGGTGCCTACATGGCTGTTGGACAAACCAGAAATGAAGCCGCAAATACCTTTTAAGTATAGATAGAGGGAGAGAGGGAGAGAGGGAGCGAGGGAGACAGGAGAAGCTGGGGGAGCATCTAGCATTTTGTGTAACAATTACTCCTACGTGCAGGAATTATGAGCATCAGCCATTAAGACCAGGAGTATCTGCAAACAGATGATCTTTCACGACAGAGTGGCCTTCAGTCCACATACAGCAGATTATCTGGTCCCAACAAACAGCTGCTAACTCTTCAAAGAACTGACAATTAGATTTGATTCCCTACATTAGATTCTCTGCAGTGTGGAAGCAGGCCCTTCAGCCCAACAAGTTCACACCGACCCTCCGAAGAACAATCCACCCAAACCCATTCCCCTACATTTACCCCTTCACCTAACACTACAGGCAATTTAGCATTCACCTAACCAGCAGATCTTTGGACTGTGGGAGGAAACCGGAGCACGCGGAGGAAACCCACGCAGACACTGGGAGAATTGCAAACTCCACACAGACGGTTGCCTGAGGCGGGAATTGAACCGCTGTGAGGCAGCAATGCTCACCACTGTGCCGCTCAATTAATAGTAACAGAACGGACCAGTACCAAACGCAGAAAGATGACAAATTGAGATTCTAATTAATGAAGAGATCCCACATGACAGTAGCCACAGATGTGGTTCCTGTGCGGATATCATACAGACCTCAGCCAGGCAGAAGAGGGAAATAGAAGTGATTTTAGATCAACTGGGCTCGGGACAATGATCAGTCAAGGCTTCCACTGCCACATTGAAACAATATTTCAGAAAATCACTGTCTACATTACATATGCTGAAGAGCTGCTGTGGCAAAGTTAAAGGTGATTACCAGCAGTCCGAAAAAGAGTAAAAATGGAGGGAAACCTGAAAGAGAAACAGAAAATATTGGAAATATCAGCAGATCAGGTAGCGCCAGTAAAGAGAGAAACAGAATTTTGGGTCAAAGACCTTTCACCAGAGTCCAGAAACAAGATCATTAACCTCAAAGGTTAACAGGTTCACTCTCTACTACTTGCTCAAGGTTATTCTGAAATACATGGATATGAAAGCATCACTCTTCAGTATCAAAGTGGGGCAACAGAAGACCTGCTTTTCTCCCTCAACACAGGACAGCATAGAAGTATGTGAATTGACATAAAAGGTTATAGTAGATACCAAACAGCAGAAGCCCTAGAGGAGTACGATTGTGCAAGGAGAACTTAACAAGGAAATTAGGACAGCGTAAAAGGGGACATGGAAGGATAAAGACAAATAAAATAAAGAAAAGGCAGGTAAGATAAAGGAAAAGCCAAAGTTATTTTACAAGAGTAATTTGTGCATGAAGCCAGAGGACATAGGTAGTGTTCTAAATGCGTACTGTGTGTCGGTATTCACTAATAGGTATAGAAGTCAGGGGACCGTGATATAACTAAAGTAAGTAGCATAGACAGACAGCAAGTTTTGAATAATCTGGTAGCCTTAAATGTAGACAACTCTCCAAGGTTCAATGAAATGCATCCCAGGATGTTGAGTGAGACAATGGAGGAAACATCAGAGGCATTAGCAATAATCTCAATTTCTCTCTGGCTACAGAAGAGGTGTCACAGGACTGGAGGGGGACAGCCAATGTGGTACTGTTGTTCAAGTAGGGAACAGGGGATAAACCACAGACCTCTCAATCGAACCTCTGTAGTAGGGAAATTATTGGAAACAATTCTGAGGAACAGAACTAATCTGTGCTTGGAGAAACCAGGAACAACTGGGATCACTTGCCATGGTTTTGTTAACAGGAGATCATGTCTCACCAACTTGATTGAATTTTTCAAAGAGGTGGCCAGACACACGTTAGTGGGGATGTGAAGAAAAGAATTTGCACTCAGAGGATAGTGGGAACCACTGCCAGTAAGGATGGGAGAGGCAGAAACCTCACAACATTGATGAAAATATTTGGATATGCACTTGCAATGCCAAGGCATACCTAAGGATATGGGGCATGTGAGAGAAAATGGGATTAGAATAGTTAAGTGGTTGTCTTTGACGAGTGCTGACTCAATGAACAGAAGGGCCTTTTCTATGCTAGAGACCTCTATTACTCTCACCCCTCATTGCAACCGCACGAGATAGAAAACTGTGGAGGAGAATATGGGAATCACCTAGCCGACATCAGCATGAATTCAGTGATTAGTAAAATGGAATAAACCTATTGGTTTAAGTAACAGACCACTTTTGGAAAAACAGACCACTTTTGGAAAAACAGACTTGATGTGTCACTCTGACGTCAAGGGAATTAAACAAATAATCTAAAATCAAGGACAGGATTTGGCATCAATGTGGAAGAGGCTTTGGGGTAGGGTGTGGGGGTTGCTTGTCACACAGAAATGCAATAACACAGATATTTCAATGCTAGATCATCAATGGAGCAGTGTAGAATGGATCAGAGGGAATCCTTGACCCAGCTGACCCCATGCAAATTGCCCAACCAATTGAACTTACCAATGTGCAATTCTCCTGCATCTGGAGTCCTCCAAGAAACCCTTTGAAGGGTTCCAACTTATTAAACTGACTCCCTGGCTCGCAAGTGATCCTCTTCTCTCCAAGCTGAAAATGTGTTGTTGGAAAAGCGCAGCAGGTCAGGCAGCATCCAAGGAGCAGGAGAATCGTCGTTTCGGGCATGAGCCCTTCTTCAGGAATGAAGGGCTGACGAAAGGCTCATGCCCGAAACGTCGATTCTCCTGCTCCTTGGATGCTGTCTGACCTGCTGCGCTTTCCCAGCAACATATTTTCAGCTCTGATCTCCAGCATCTGCAGTCCTCACTTTCTCCTCTTCTCTCCAACCCAACCAAATACAACTGCCAGCCTCTGACATGACACCCATTCCCCTCTGACTCAATCCTGCCAGGCCAGACCAGACCCTGTGAGACTCAACATCCTCTCCTTATGTCACTGCCCTAACATTGAGCCCCTTATCTATCTAAGGTACTCTTCTCCTTATCTAGTACTCTATCCCTTACCTACCCAACTGTCATCCTATCCCCTACCTGCCCCCTAATCTTTCCTAAGTAACTTTCAAACTGCCTTTGAAACCTTTCAAATACAGCTATGTTTCATGAAAAAGGGGCATGTTTTGGCTTGCAATCACTACTCCTATACTAAGTGAATTTCTGCTTGGTGTCCTCTGATATTCCATGCAGGCCAGTCTCAGAACCCTAGACAGAGATATCACCAACACAAAAGTGCGTAATTTGCCAAGAGATTTACCATCAGTCCATTCAGGTTATTTGGCAAATGGAATCTTGGGGTATTATTTTACTATATACAAACAATAAATGAAACAAAAGCACAACATTGTTCATTATGACAAAGATGTTTGGTAAGATCCTTGTCAAGAACACTGTCTTTTGAAAGGACATCAGAAGAGATTACAGTGAGGCTTCCATATGGCCCTAAAGAGAGAATGATAACTCAAGACGTCCTATGGCTTAAACATCTCTGGCTGGCACCTAACCAGAACGAGGACAGGGATTTGCTTACACTTTTAAGCAACAAAGATATTGCCAAGTGACATCAGTTGTTGTTTATGTGATGCAAACTGGACATTCTAAGGGGTCTCCCATTATTTCAAAAGACAACAGTCTTGTTCTCACAACAAGCCTATAATGAGAGGGCCCTGTCTTATTTTTAAAAACTGAAAGACCTGCAGGTGCCGTAAATCAGAAACAAAAACAGAAATTGCTGGAAAAGCTCAGCAGGTCTGGTTGCATCTGTGAAGAGAGAAATCAGAGTTAACATTTTGGGTCCGGGGACCCTTCGGTCAGAGGATGTCTTACCTGAAACATTAACATTGATTTCTCTTTTACAGATACTGCCAAACCTGCTGAGCTTTTCCAGCAACTTCTGCTTTTGTTGCTGTCTCATTTTTCACTTATTCATTAGTAGCTGATAGAAAGGATGTTTCTCAATGCCCACTCGTGAATAGTAGAGCCGACAAGCACTTTTATGGAGAGCACGCTGATGTTTCAATACCTATTTCTCTAGTCATTTTACTTCAAAATTTACCCAAGACCTATCTGAACAATATTTGTGGTGACTCTCTCATTATTGTTTCATTTCTCGATAATATGGAAGTTCAGTACAAAGCTCAGACCTGAATCCACCAGTTTCTATTCATATAACTTGATACATCTACACAATCCACTTGGGGTGCTGCTCAGTCTCAGTACTGCACAGATTAGGGGAGCCAACTGAGGTTCCAGCTGCCCTCTCCAGGAGGAACTAACAAGTAGTCTTCACTCAACATCTTCCTGTGGCTCCTGGTCAATCCAATGCTGTGCATGAAACAACTGCACACAAGACTGCCTGCTCTACACCTTACCAGAGACCTACTTCTCACAGGTTCAACAAGAGACTTACACAGGAACATCCAAGCTTTTATTTGGTTAACTTGAAAGAACAATAAAACGAGAATGAGATTCTAGTTGGAGAGTGATGTTAATGTAAAATGACAGTGCGTAGGATGACATTATGCAAGACTTCCTGTGTTAGAGCAGCTAGACAGTTTTCCTGACCAACGTTTATCCCTTAACCAAGTTTGAAGTTTAAAATAAATGTTTGTAGAATCTTATATATACAATATTGGCTGCTCTATCACCAACATTCGCACAGCTGCCTCACAGTGCCAGAGACCCTATTCGATTCCATCTTCGGGTACCTGTCTGTGTGGAGTTTGCATATTCTCAAAGTGTCTTTGTGTCTTTCCTCTGGTTGCTCTGGTTTTCTCCCACAATCCAAAGACATGCAGGCTAGGGTGGATTGGCCATGCTTGATTGCCCATAATGTCCAGGGATGTGCAGGTTGGGTAGATTAGCCATGTGTTAGGGTGGGGGGGTAGGATGTTCTTTGAAGGATCAATGCGAACTCAGTGGGCTGAATGGCTTGTTCCCACACTGTAGGGATTCACTGATTAAACCTGAGACTGCCCTTTAAAATGAAGTATTCAATTAATTGTAAATACTGTGGCACATCCTGAGATTGTGAAAGGTGCTATATAGATCAGTCTATGTTAACAGTTAAAGTTAAAGCCCATGAAATTGAAGGAAAATGTTTTTTCCCTGGTTTGGAAATTGTTTGCAGAGCAGGAGACAGTGTACGATAACGCCCAAGGATCTATGTCCAGGCCTTATCTAGTAACCTACTAACAACTCAGATAAACAGGGAGATAACCACATATTCAAGTTTACCAATTACACAAAGATAGGTGTGATGGAGGAGCTGGTGTTGGACTGGGGTGGACAAAGTTAAAAATCACAGAGCACCTTGTTATACTGCAACAGGTTTATTTGTCAGCTAGTGTTATAATCTGGTGTATTGAGATTTTTAACAAAGATAGGTAGCATTATGAGCAGTCTATAAACCTAGGGCCAGACCATACATAAGTAAAATTAGGAGACACTGTATATGTGAAAAATGCTACAGGCTCAAAACTCACTGCAAATAGCAAATGATGCTAGATTAATTGTTAATTAATTCTGAGATTCATAATTTGCTAACTGGAAGTATGGAGCAAAGGTAGATATATGGTGTTAGATCAGTTGTGATCAAACTGGATGGTGGATCGGGATCTAGGGATTAAACTGCCTTCTCTTCACATGTCTATAAATGCAAGTATTTCTTTTTGCTTTTCATGACTCACAGTTCTACTGCCTCAGGAATAGTGGAAATGATTTGAAGTGTTGCTCCCTCCCACAATTTTGTCCAGAGGATAGAAAGTGCAGGGTTAGAGTATATGCCAAAGGAGGGTGCACCTCAGAACCTCAACAATCCCAACAAACTTTTAAAAGATAAAACAAACGAGATCACAGAATAAGAAATAAAATTAAATTGACCAAGGAAGTGAATGATAAAGACAGAAAAAAAAATTGGCAAGAAACAAGTGAACAAAGTATTGCTTTCTTGCTGCAACCCCCCACCTCCTATAATACACAAAGGCAGAAAGAAAGCAGCATGTAAATGGTTTGGCAATGCAGTCGACTGGTGTAGGCTCTAATGTTTTGGTACTGCTGTCAAATAATTGCGAGACATAGTTAGCATTCAATCAGGGAGACCCAGTTACACCAACATGGCTGTTAGCCTGAATACAGCGTCAAAAAAAATTTGCACTTCAAACCATCAAACCAACAGAGTCTGAGCTTTGAAGAGCTCTTTGAACTCTTTGAATGCAGCTTGACAGCAGGCTGGGGGATTGGGTCATTGCTCCCATGGATCTCATGAGGAGAAGGCTGCTCTTTGCAACTCTGAAGGTCAAGGGTTTTACACACACTGAGTGCTTAGAGATGTAGCAAAGCCCTTCTCTACTCAACCACAGTCCATTTTACTCCAACATCCGCAGCTAACAGGCTCTAAGATGGGATGGTAGTTGTGGGAAGGGGGGGGCGGGGAGCGGTGGCAGGGCTGAGGAGAGGCCCTTTGTGAAGCTTTCACTTCCCAATAACACCATGCACATTTGCCAACTATAGGATTATTCCAGACAAGCATTTACACAAGTTCATTATCACACTGAAGATAGATCTTGAATCACAACATGCAAATTAGATTTTAACAGCAACCTCCCCCATCCTAAGTATACTTTCACAACATCTCCTGTTCAGTTTTCGAACTGAGGCTAAACAAATTAGAGAATAACCTATTAATTAATACACAGCTTCTGAGGCTTTTCAAATCAAGAATATGAACATTTAGACAACACAGACCTGTTTTCTACTCCTCAGTTTGAGAAACATAGTGAAAAAAGGAGAACAGATCAAACGTTTGAAAAAACAAAATAATTTGTAGAAAAATAAAATAACCTGTTGTGTGATTTTTAACTTTAAAAAAATGTAACGTTCAGGTGATGGAGGGAGAACATGCAATTGAGCCCGACCATTGAAGAAAAGAATAGCACTATAGTTGTCACTTTTCAGATAGAAATGATTTATTATAGATTACAGTAGAGGGGATACAATTTCCTTCAGGTAGACAGCCCAGATAGGTTCAGTTACCTTGCAGGAGAACTGAACTGCCATGTTAAAGTTACAGTCTGTTCAATTAAGATATATCCAGAGGTGCACTTTTCCCCAGAAAAGGGCACAAAAAAAACTGATCAACTAATATTCACTTTGGAAACAATTTCCCACCACAACATTGAACAGCATTACATACTTTTATGAAAATCTACCTGGTCAATAACTATATTCGCCTCCTACTGTCCTCAGATTCCTAGAGTTGTGCAACTATCTTCAAGATATGCAAACATTTGGTACATTGCATTAGACCCTACTGGGCCGTAGGCAAATTTCAAGATGGTAGTTCATTTAAAATGTACTGCCATGTAATAATGCACCCCATTTGAAATGAGAATGGAAGGGGAAAATTAGCAAGTATATCCACAACATCACTACACCCAGCACAGAGGAAAAATGGCTTTCCCCCAGAAAACTGGAAGAATCCAAGTCCCAACTTGCCAATCTGAAACAAATTTAAGAGATCACAGATAACTAATCGGGTTCAATTCCATCCTCGGGCAATTGTCTGTGTGGAGTTTGCACATTCTCCCCGTGTCTGCGTGGGTTTCCTCCGGTGGCTCCAGTTTCCTCCCACAGTCCAAAGATGTGCAGGTCAGGTGAACTGGTCATGCTAAATTGCCTGTAGTGTTAGGGGTGAATATAGGGTAGGGGAATGGGTCTGGGTGGGTTACTCTTCGGAGGGTCTGTGTGGACATTTTGGACCGAAAGCCTGTTTCCATACTGGAGGGAATCTAATCTAATCTAATTTATTCTTTGATTTCAAAATGCATGACAACAAACTAGTAAATTGCATACATACTGGGCAATGCTCAAAAAGCTAGGCTCACCCTCAAAATTAAGGGGAAGGACGAGAGATATAAAGTTGGCATCATAGCAAAGGAAGCACCACCCAATCTTCCAACCTTTCAACTTTAAGGAGAGAGTAGTAGAGTCGGCTGCTGATGAATCTGCACAGCAACACACTAGTTAAGTGGGGCATACATGAACAAGATCACAGAGAAAGATTCAATCCCCTTTAGATACAAACTGGGCAAGGGAGAGAAAAAGAAATCTGAAGAGTACATGCAATTTACAAACCTGTGCAAACCTGAAACAGGAATACTTTTGAAAGGCCTAGCGTTAGCTTTAAATGTAATGTTAAACAGTAAGTTACTACAAATGCCCTCAGTCAATATTCCCATACATTTGAAGTCAGACTGTGAAATAAAAATGAAATTAAAACTGTGCATCTTCAGATCTAATTGCTACAAATATAAACAACCAGATTCCTAGAACCTGCTCACAAATTGAACCATGCATTGTACAGAAAGATCTCTTGGCTCGATGCTTCTGTGGCAAGTTTTCAAACTCCAATTACACACAGTGCAGAAACATACTTGATGAATTCATAAAGCTTTTCAACTTGAGCACTGCAAGCAGATGTCTCTGAGAGACTCCAGATACTCGAAGCTTTATAAAAGAAACGTTTTCTTAGAGACTGATAATTAGACGGCTGTTTCTCCAGAGAGAGCGGCATCAAAAAAAATTGTAATTAGTGTCTTTTAT
This sequence comes from Chiloscyllium punctatum, assembly GCF_047496795.1. Taxonomy (NCBI): domain Eukaryota; kingdom Metazoa; phylum Chordata; class Chondrichthyes; order Orectolobiformes; family Hemiscylliidae; genus Chiloscyllium; species Chiloscyllium punctatum. The sequence goes on from NC_092758.1 coordinate 88,327,422, forward strand.
TACAAAGGGGTTGTTCAATACTGAAATGATAACTATGGAAAGAAAGAACCTTGGTGTTGGGGAGGGGGAGGGAGAAGAGGAAAGACAGACAGATGCAGAATATTTCAATGAAATTTTATATACAGGCTGAATATAACAGAACTGCTTGTCAAAGGCCTGTCTGTTAAGCAATTCAAATTAGTTAAGCTGATCAAAGGTTACAATTTTATCTGCTCAAGTTTTAAACACTGTTTTGTTTTGCAAATGGGAAGATGTGGAAGATTTTTCATTACCATCACTTGGGGAGACAATACCTAGGGGTATTATACTAGACTATTAATTCAGAGACCCAGGCAATATTTTGGGAACCTGGGCTTGAATCCCATCATGGCAGATGGAGTAATTTGGATGCAAAACAATCTGGAATTAAGAGTTTAATGATGACTATGAAATCATTGTAAAGTGTCAGGTAAAATAACCTGGTTCACCAAGGTCCTTTATGGAAAAGTACTTGATGAGAGTCGGGGAATTAAGGACAAGATATTACACATGCAACAATGTGGAACAATATATTAACAGTAGGGAATGGTTTGATTCCCCATGTTAGGCAAGGTGCCATTCCGAAACAATGGGGAACTTGTGGTATATAGGGTATCAAAATGGTGGCCAAAGAATGACTCAAGATTACTCTGCCTAAAATTAACCGTTTTGTTTAGTCATACTACACATGACCAGAAAACCTGTGCTAAAAAGTGGCAGTAAACAAACATGGTGAAAGGCTTTCACGATAGCCAACTGCATAATCTTCTACATACACCCAAATTTTCACAAACAGGAATGAGCTGTTTTCAAAAAACTTGTGAGCCTGCATTGGCAATTTGCAATTAGCCCTTTGTTGTGGTGCCAATACATTGGTAATAGACTAAAACAGCTGTGCGGTCCTGAATATCCCCAAAGAATGAGACAGTAAGTTGTTGCTTGGTGCCAGATTCATCAAGCATGTTCTAACCAAGACAGCAGCCCAGCTGTATTTAAAACCTTAAGCAACTAGTGCAGTGCGCTGCAAACTGACTGCAGGCAAACTGAAAGAGCTACCCAAAAAAATGACTTGCAGCTGTCGCTGAACCAAAATTTCAGGAAACTTGCTTCTATCTGTGCAGTCAGGTCAACACGAAACCGGGATCAGCATTGTAACTTTCAAAAATCAGGGTGGTTTACTCATCAGACCTATCTGAATTAGTGTTAAGACAGGGCCGATGGCGATGAAACGCATGGTAGCTCTTCAATTCCTGGCCCTCAGACTGAAACAAGGAAATGCTCAAATGGGTTCGAGAGGCAAGTAATGCAAGGTCTGTGAAGCAGAATGTATTCATCCACAGTCCAAATGCATTTCCCACTGTAGGCAGCTGAACTGGATAGCGTGGTATTTGAACGCCAGATTTCCGCCCGTTAAGTTCGTAAGATATGTCAGATTAAACAATAAGAAAAAAATTGAGGAAGAAATGATGTTTCTGGACCTCCTGAAAAATGGTTCGTCATATGGTGAACTAGACAGAGAAGCACAAGATGGCTTGTAGAAATGAGAATTGAGCCAGAACATGATCTCTAACATACTGACAGCAATATCAACAATAAAAACGAGAAACTGAAAATACACAGCAGGCCTATCAATGCTATAAAGACAAAAGGCATATTCTGACAGGTGGCTACCCTTCAGGGTAAATTACACTTTGGCTTCACTTAAAGATGTTGTGCATTTCCAATTCTCCTATTTATTTTACCATTCAGCTCAAACACTGGGATGACATGATAAGCAAGGCGTGTGCGCACACACACACGCTCCTGCTGTTTCTCCATATCCCGTCCTCAGGCTAGGTTGCCACATGAATCTGCATGGAGGAGAAAGTGAGGACTGCAGATGCTGGAGATCAGAGCTGAAAATGTGTTGCAGGAAAAGCGCAGCAGGTCAGGCAGCATCCAAGGAGCAGGAGAATCAACGTTTCGGGCTGTTTCCAGCAACACATGAATCTGCATTTCAATCAGAAAGCAGACCAAATGAGTGTCAGAAAGAGAGCAGTTCCATTGGTTCGCTACATTCTGCCCAGTACTCTTCAACCCAAATACTGGCCCAAGCAGTCAAGTCCAAAGACTACAATAGCTGATCTCATCTGGAGATGGCACATAGAAGGTGCTATAATTAATGGTAATGCCCAGAATAATGGGCATCATGGAATAGTCAAGTTTACTACTTCCTATTGCAGCTCAGTGAGCTACAGAGATAGATTTGTTGTGCTTTTAAGTCACAATGAAGCAGCCTACCAGCATTTGTTGTCTGGATACACACAAAACAGCTATAGGGTCTACCTGTGCTTATCAATCTGCAATCCAGCCACGGTCAGTTGCTTCCAAGTGGGAAATATAGGGGTAACAAGTTTCCAAAAAGGATAGAGAGTTTAAAAGCATTCACAGAAAAATGGCAAATATCACTGAGCTAACAACACAGCCTCACTGCCTATGGAGTGAAGGATTGCAAATTCACTTTACATCTGCCCACATACTCATTGCGGGCCTTTTGGATTTTAATCTTACTACAGGTCTAGCGATTTAAACCTGAGCATCCACAAGATGCTGTGGGCCACTCCCAGCAGAAGAATTGTATTCAACCAAAGTGTAGCTTCAGCATATCCTGAGATGATCATGATCATCAAAAAAATCACTCAACCCTGGTTCAATGTGGGGTGCAGGAGAGCATATCAGAATAGACACCAGCATATCGACAGTGAGGCATCAACCAGATGAAGCTACAGAACAGGACTATATGGATGCTGTACAATAGAAGGAGCATGCTATGGATAGAGCAAAGTTCTTTCACAATCATCAGAACAATCCTTCTCCATCAAGTAATTGGAAGTAAGAGAAGACAGCTCGGCTCCAAGTGAAGTGGTACATGACTAGCAGGGGAATCTGCAGCTAGTGGACTATGCATGTACTTCTAACTCTCATTCTTCTATTTGGAAGAGGTGTTTTGTAAGGTGCTGCTGAACAAGCCTTGCTGCAGTATACTTTGTAGATGGTACACACTGCTGCTAGTCTGCACTCACATTGGAGTGAACTTTAACTGAGTGAAGAGTGAGCGATTTATGACATCATAAGCGTTAATGGAAGAAACAGCCAAAACATTTACTGTTTCATTCATTAGATTCCCTACAGTGTGGAAACAGGCCCTTCGGCCCAACAAGTCCACACCGACCCTCCGAAGAGCAACCCACCCAGACCCATTCACCTATACCTAATACTATGGGCAATTTAGCATGGCCAATCCACCCTGACCTGCACATCTGTGTGACTGTGGGAGGAAACCAGAGCACCCAGAGGAAACCCACGCAGACACGGGGAGAATGTGCAAACTCCACACAGACAGTTGCCCGAGGTAGGAACTGAACCCGGGTCCCTGGCGCTGTGAGGCAGCAGTGCTAACCACTGAGCCACTGTGCCACCCACTGTTTCTGTTAAGCCAAGAATCCTTTTGACCATCACACATTCAGTCCAATGGATGGAATGTGTGAGCTCCCAAAATTAAACTGGGTCTCAGTTTGAACTTGTATTAAGTTGAGGTATTAAGTTGACAAGGAAAGGAATGAAGCAGGTAATCTGGTTTCATGCCACTAACAGACAGTGGAATATGGGAGAACCTGAAGTAGCTATGTGTTCAACAGAACAGGCAAACTAACACTAGCATCAGAATGGGAACAACTCCTTACAGAGCACTTCAAGGAACATCTTCGGGACACCCGCACCAATCAACCCCACCGCCCCGTGGCCCAACATTTCAACTCCTCCTCCCACTCTCCGAGGACACGCAGGTCCTGGGCCTCCTCCATCACCGCTCCCTCACCACCAGACGCCTGGAGGAAGAACACCTCATCTTCTGCCTCGGAACACTTCAACCCCAGGGCATCAATGTGGACTTCACCAGTTTCCTCATTTCCCCTCCCCCCACCTTACTCCAGTTCCATCCTTCCAGCTCAGCACTGTCCCCATGACCTGTCCTACCTGCTTATCTTCTTTCCCACCTATCCACTCCACCCTCCTCTCTGACCTATCACCTCCATCCCCACCCCCCATTCACCTATTGTACTCTTTGCTACCTTCTCCCCAGCCCCACCTCCCTCCCATTTATCTCTCCTCCCCGGAGGCTCCCTGCCTTCATTCCTGATGAAGGGCTTTTGCCCGAAACGTCGATTTTCCTGCTCCTTGGATGCTGCCTGACCTGCTGTGCTTCTCCAGCACCACTCTGATCTAAACTCTGGTTTCCAGCATCTGCAGTCCTCACTTTTGCCTAGCTGATTACAACCCAATGCACTGTCTATCCATCTGCAAGAAAAAATCAAATCTTTATCAATGCAGCAGCAGTTACAGCCCAAAGATACACATTTGCTGAAGCAATCCCTCTCTTGACACACATATTCAAAAGTATTCTTTGAGGAAGAATCATAGTTCTGTAGAGGGGAGATACTGACAGACAGAAAAGTACTATTGGGTGCTGCAGTAGTATACATCTGGCACATCAGCCAAGCTGACCAATCAGATCTAAAAGGACTCAACATTTTCTAGAGAGGGTGAAATTTCTCTAATTGCTCAAAAAAAGCAAGAAATCTCTCCAAAAGCCATATTACAGCCAAGCATGCCACACTGAGATTCAGGCTGGGGTCCAAAACTTGTTTGTATATTTTTGGAATAATTAGCACAAGTAATTTTGTCTTTAGAATCATTACTGTAGACTAAATCAGAAGTTTAAAGAACAGTGAACCACAACCACATCAATTATGAAGGAATCTGGTTTCTTCCAAACTAAATAATACCAGAGCTCTTATCTTTGCTTTGTTACTAAACTGAGCACTTTGCAAAGCAATTGAAGCAACTCACCTCCCACTCACTGCCATAATAGTGAAAGCAGATTACCTACCTTATGGAGTCTTCATTCATTGGATTGGTCTCCTTCAAACATTGGCCATCCCTCACATACCAGGACTGTTTCCAACTGTCTCCCAAGCCCCAACAGGTTTATCCTCTGATTTAAGGACTTTGTAATGTTTGTTTAGATCAGGTTCAGGCTGAAATAAACTTCCAATCAGGCAGACACAATAATAATTTTGGCTTTTTTAGCATCTGGCTGTGTTCCTAAAGTTTGTGCATGTGGCCAAGTGAATAAAGGATGCAGTTTCCCCTGTTTGTTTTGCTGCTTTTTGGAAAGAAGTTTATGCGTTTCACTCTGAGCACCTTCCAGTCTCCTTTAATTCTGCACTTCTCTACCTCAAACGTATTTCAGCATTAAGGACGATGTTCATTTTGAAGCTTTGCACAACAGGTAACAATTTTGCCTTCCTCCATTTGAAGAGTTTGAATAAATCAACCAAGAGACAAATCTGCATTACCTAGTTCAGTTTTACACTTCAAGGGACACTAATATGTGTCTGGCTCCCCTCCCATCAAATCCACAGAATATGGCTGAGGCAGTACAGAGAATGGAACTTCTGCAGTGACCTTATGTGTTGCTGATATGTAGTCTAGGTTCTGCTGCAACACAGGAATATAGCAATGGTAACCACTCTACATACTTGGGTATTTAATCAACTCTTGGAGGTATTTGTTGTCAAACCCTTGCTGCCATGGTTTAGAGAAGGGAGAGTTGGGCGTAGCTAATCCGGTGTTGGACCTCCTCATGAACTGTGGCCTTTTGAGGGAGGTCACTGCCAAGACGTGGGAGGCGCTCAACATATTCCACAACAACAAACACTAGAGTCCTTCTTGAAGTCAGCACCACAAGCATTTGCGCAAAGCGCCTGCAAAAACAAAAACAATCAACTGGACACTGTGCCATGATGGCTGAAAACCAGCTTCCTTGCCAGCTCTCAACTTTTAAATGGCCAGTGTTCCAGGGGAGGAGGTACCAATTATCGCATTGTAAACCTCCTGTTGAAATAGCCAACTTCAAAATAAAAATTATTTTCATCCCCCCATTCAGCTACAATAACAACAATCCAGAAATGTGTACACGTGTGGATTTACATTAACTTAAACAAAAAGGTTGTATTAGCACCAGGAAAGAGATATTTTTTAAATAAGCTGTTTTTAGTTCAGAGATGCTCACATAACGGGAGAACATGCAAGCATCCGCATAGATATCATTGCAGTGGGGGCACTTCCAAATACTAAGTTTCCTTTTTATCACAAGGCTTTGAATATACAACCAAAGGCAAGCACTAAAGAGTTGCATAAGCATAGCATCTTGGAAGACAAAATACTTCAGAAATGAACTTCAACTCAAACTCAAGTCTACTGGTTTGTTGATAACCCAGCGATTCTGCTCGCTTTCACATGAACGTTAAAAGCTGTGGTTTCTGCTCAGCTCTCTTCAAGCTGCTGACTTTTCACACTGCAATTCTGGTACCTTACCATAATCTGCAAGTCACCATTTATGATAATGGAACAAAAAGTGATGAGTTTAATATGTCCTGTTCTAATTAAGGGAAGTGGGTGCATGAAGCAGAGACACAATGGCTTCCTGTTTGCAAATTTTTAATATATTTGGCATTATCAGGAGGGTGAGTGGTAACAGCATGCAAGAACCACTTAGAAAACTTGGTGAAAATGAGAATACAAAAGCAAAGAACTAGTAACGCAGCTAAATGAGCAAGTTCTTCTAACACTTATTTTTAAAACACTGTACAATATCACTAGTCATAGCTCCAGACTACAACATGCATGTTGAAGAGTACATTGCTCAAACAACTCAGACTCCCCAAGTGTTCTGTAACATAACACCCATTTAATAATCACAGCAAGATGTTGTGCGATTGCTTTGTGTGCACTGGCTTACAGTTAAGCAGTGCCTCAATTTCCAAAATATTCCATGCTCTCACCACCGTAACCTTTTCCAAGCTTACAATCTTAACGGAAATCAGAGCTCCTTCAATTCCTGACTCAAAAGCATCCCTGATCTTAATTGTTCCATCTTTGGTGGCGGTGCCATCAGCTGTCAAGGCCTGATGCTTTGGAACCCCCATTCTGTCGAGCTTTGCTCATTAAGACTGCCTTAAATCCTGCCTCTTTGATGTTGAATACTTAGGCTGCAAAAAGAAAATGTGTCTTGCGTTATATAGCACTTTCAGAATCCCTGGGCATCTCAAAGTGCTTTACAACCAATGGGATTGTCCATTCAAGGCAGAGATGATAAAGAATTTCCTCTCGCAGAGGGTGATGAACTGTGGGATCCTTCACTGCAGAAGGCTGTTGAGACTGGATCACTATGGATATTCAACACTGAGATACACAGATGTTTAATCAGGAACGGAATCAATGGCTATGATGAAAAGGCAGAAAATGAAGTTGAGGATATTAGATCAACTATGAATGGTGGAGCAGACTTGACGGGCTAAATGACTTATTGTGAGTGGGGATCACAGTCACTATACTTTGAGGTTTAATCTCCATTTCCAATATATCTGCCATACAGGGACCTCAATGAGATTGACTGGATTAAATCCTCGGATGGTAGAACTGTTTGAAGAGGAGATATAGAGGAGGCTGGGCCTGCATCTACAATTTTAAAGAATGAGTGACAATCACATTGAACAAATGAGATGCAAAATTTAAAAACAAATGGCATCAAGGGTTATGGAGAGTGTGGGGTAAGTGCCTTGAGGTGGAAGATCGTGGGGACAAGATCAGAGTGGTGCTGGAAAAGCACAGCAGGTCAGGCAACATCTGAGGAGCAGGAAAATCGGGCAAAAGCCCTTTATCAGGAATCATCATCGAAGATTGTGGGTTGAATGGCTTATGTCAAGAATTGCATTTTAAAATTAGCCTTCTTAAGATACAGTATGAATGACAAGGCCAACATTAGATGTTTATTGTCAATGGCCCTTGAGAAGGTTGCAGTAAGCCCTTTCACAAGGGGAAAACCAGAAACGGCTAGAAAAACTTAGGGCTGGTAGTACTTGCAGAGAGAAATCAAAGTTAAAGTTTTGGGTCCAGTGACCCTTCCTCAGAATGGTTTCTGATTTACAGCATCTATAATTGTTTCGCCTTTTACAAGGGATTCCACCCAACCCAGCTGGTGTCGAACTTGCAGAACCTGGGAAATGACTTTGTTCCCAGGCACCCTCTATTCTTGTCCTTTCTCCAATTTTCAATAAAGCAAATTTCAAGTAGTAATATCTCTAGCCAGATTAAACTACCACTGGAGATCAAAGGGCAATGTACTTTGCAAATAAGTAGTAGTTGTGAATCAAAAACCATGGAAAATTTAACACATTTTACCATTACTCATGAAAAGTAATGATCCAAGTCAGGACATGCCTCTGTATTGTCTGACAGTAGAACCCTTTATTCTGTGCTCATCCATTAAATCACTGAACTACAGTAAGACTGTGGATAGGTCTGGCAGAAGAGGAGACACAAAATGGCTGGATTATTGGTCTGGAGTCAGGCAGTAAAGGTCAGGATTTGAGAGAGGGATGTAAGGATTTCTGACAATTGGTTGATACCAAGTTAACATGGATTTGGGCATGTCAGAACTAAGGCTTGCCTGCATATGACTTCAGCTGGCCCTGGCTTCACCACCAGTACTGTACAATCAAACACAACCAAAAGCAGATCATGCAATACAAGATATCTGAACATAACGTTACAGCATCTTCATTCCTGTCGCTGCGCATCATACAAACAACTCTGGAGAACCTGTTTGTTGTAGACGAAAGGAAATTAATTGGATTTGCAGTACTGGCCCATGCAGATGCTCAAGGTCGGAGCTAATTACTGCAGATAGTGGAAACTGTACTGAAAACAACAAACAGAGATCACACAGCAGGTCAGACAGCAGCCATGGAGAAAGAGACAGCAAGCTAACATTTCGAGTATAGACGACTCTGCATCAGAGCTTCAGTTTAAAACTCGAGCTTGCTCTCTCTCCATGGATGCTGGTTGACCTGATATAATCTACGTATCATCCAGAGCTCTTACAGAAGCTTCATGACTTAACGGTGCCAGTGTCTTTAAAAATGCCACTTACACACTGTTACTATATATTAATTGACAAAGGATTTTCTGTTGCTTTTCAACCAAGTTTCAAACTGCAATTAGAGATTTATAAAAAGCAATCTGTGGTAATCTTTAATTATATAAGTGTAGTGACTTTTGTATTTAGGTGTGGTACCCTAATTGGAGATTATTCACTGCAAACACAAATAAAAGAATTTGTTTACTGTTTAGTATGATTTTGTATTGGTCCAAGGTAATGTAGCTTACATGTAGAGCATATTCTCCTGCAAACAGAAGCACACAAGCATCACGTTACAGCAATAGTTTCTTTCCTTGTTGAAAAGCGCAGATGCAGTTAATGTAAGCCACTGCTCAGGCAGCATAATCAATCCAGATTGCACTGCAAGATTGCAACAGTCAAATTATAGTATTTAAAATTATTGGGCTCAACTCCAATTGCACTTTAAAACACCTTCACTTCCAGCATTTTCAAAATGATGCAAGTTCACTTTCTGAGACATGGCTGGAATGGTGAGACTTTGTTGACATTCATGGACATCAGGAAGGATTTCAGCAGTGATCTTGGACTTGCTCCAGGAAGTACATCCTCCCTTGCCATCATCTCTCCTTCAGCCAGTACCTACTACTTCCTCTCGTTGAGCCAACTCTATACTCACTACTGAAGTTAAATCCTTACAAATGTGTATCGTAGCAGTTTTTTCGATTGGAACTTTACCATCTGTTTGTAGAGTTATGTAGCAAGCACTTAGGACATCCTGCACACACCTTAGGGGATGATGTAGAGGCTCTGGTTTGGACTGGGGTGACTTCACTTGATGAAGGGGTGGTGCTCTGAAAGCTTGTGACTTCAAATAAACCTGTTGGACTATAATCTGGTGTTGTGTGACTTCTGACAACGTAAGGGAGTCAGGACAGAGGAGCATTATGTCTGAACAATAAGGACAAAATAGTTTGCTAGGGTGGGTGGGAAAATAAACAAGTAAAAAATACAAGAGGTAGGGTTACTCCAGGCTCTAGACTAGCAGTTAATAAAATCTTGGCAGATTTGCTTGTTGGCATGCAAGCTCTGCAAGTACATTGGTAAAAATAGGTTATTTTGAAGTTTGATAATACTTAGCTAGCTATGATTTTTTGCATTGCCAATCTGATAATTAACAAGAAACTTTAGTCAAAATCAGTAATGGAGAAGCAGGGCTGCCGAACTGACTTCACCATCCCCATCACTTTACTTGTTTCGATTCAGATGCACATGAAACATTTTTGCAAAAACAGTTTATAAAGAGCAGGATGCCAGAATCCATAAAGGACAAAGTTTGCTGAGTAGTCTGATGACATGGAAGTCTTGATCCTCAGCAATATTTATTGGATTAGTGGTGCTGGAAGAGCACAGCAGCATCCAATGAGCAGCGAAATCGACGTTTCGGGCAAAAGCCCTTCCTGATGAAGGGCTTTTGCCCGAAACGTCGATTTCGCTGCTCGTTGGATGCTGCCTGAACTGCTGTGCTCTTCCAGCACCACTAATCCAGTATTTGGTTTTCAGCATCTGCAGTCATTGTTTTTACAATATTTATTGGAAACTGGTTAAGATAATATCAAAAGTTATGGCGTTTTTTTTTCCGGGGGGGGGGGACATCTTGCTGCCTCCTGAATGTGCACAGGGGAGAGTGAGAAGCGCCTCTGTGGAACAAACATGCAATGCTCAGGCAAAATGCACCGCACGCCCAAAAACGTTCTGTCGCCAATATCTGTGGGGCGGTTGCTTGGCGACAGCATCCATGGCAATGGGGATTTAGGAGATGTTGTGAGGCAGGGAAAAGCTTTCATATTCCAGGCCTGATTATAGATCCTTAATATTGCGTATTCATATTACATATTGTTTTACAATGGATTAAGAGATCAATTGGTTCCCACACATTAGGACATACCTGGTTCATTTTGAAGAAGTCTAAGGTGGGCCTTGTCCATCGGACATCATCATCGTGCCTTCGTTTTACGCCACACTTGCGTTCGTTTAAGTCACAGGGCTGGGAGTGACTCCGCAACAGGCCCTGCTGCCGTCGGTTCATCTCTGGAGTAGAGGAAGGTGTACTTTTGGCTGACAGCAGACATCTTGCTGCCTCCTGAATGTGCACGGGGGAGAGTGAGAAGCGCCTCTGTGGAACAAACGTGCAATGCTCAGGCAAAATGCACTGCACGCCCAAAAAAGTTCTGTCGCCAATATCTGTGCTGTGGTTGCTTGGCGACAGCATCCATGGCAATGGGGATTCAGGAGATGTTGTGAGGCTGGAAAAAGTGAAACTGCTGGTGGTTGAGTAGTGGCCAGAATTGGGCAGCTGCTGGAGACCAAGGCTGGTGGGGCGCTGAGTTGGGTTACTGAGCTGTGGGCCTGCATTTCCACCACTGTTACAACGCCGTTTGACAGGAGTCCACACCTTGGAGCCCACTGGCTTCCACAGAGACCTGCAGCGTGACAGGTCTTCTGGCACAGACAGTGAGCGACAGTGCCTTTTGGTTGGTGGATCTGGGAGAGGGGCAAAACTTTCAGAGAATTGCAAGTCACTTAAATTCCCCACTGAGGTGCTTGTTATGTGACCCATCCACGTACTCGTTGCTGGTCCTGTCCACAAGGATTTATTCGGACTGGAGGAGTTGATGCTATTTAGGTTGTAGCTTGTGAGTGAAGGGAACCCCATATTCATTGGCAATTCAGCATGTGAAGTGTCAAATACATTCCACTTCCTTTCCTCTGCCAAAAAGAAAGGGGAAGAGAGGTCAAAAACACAGTCATAGCATAGAAGCATCAACAAAACATTTCAGCAGAGACTTCTTATCAAGATACGACACCATGGTTTAACTGTTCCACAGGTACTGAATCAATAAGCAATGACCACATTACAATCTTAACACCTGTATTTCTGGGTATCAAAGCATGGATCTTGGACCACAATTGGGAATGGGGGCCCAGGCTAAATTTTCCACTCTCTAGTGCTGTAAACAACTGCAGCATCTTAACTTCTGTCTCAGCTCAAATCAGTTCATGCAGTGTGAACTGGAAGAACATGGGCATCATCGTCTGTTTACTGACTAAAGTACAACTTAGAGGACAGCGGTTGAGGGGACATCTTTATTCTTGTTTCACCATCAGCTTTATGTCTTCCATACAGCATATCATCTTGGGGTGCACAACAAAAGGTTATGTATTGACCTTGGGGAAATCAATGTAACACGAATAAATCATGCGAAAAACATAACAGCAGTCGGTGCAGGCAATTTTGCAACGTAATAGGAATATGAAAAAATTTTGGAGTGGAAGATATCCAGCAGCAGCAATTGGTAACCAAACAGTCCTGCCAGTGAAATGATGTATTCATACACAAGGGAACCATGGTGAGGAATCGGTCAGTACGCTGACTTTAGTTACCAAGCAAATGGAGGAAGTAATTATGGTAGCGAGGAGTGAATGCCGTTACTTAGGGAATAATTATCATAGTCTCGCTACTCAACGCCCATCAAATGCCACCAGCTGAAGACGAGGAAAGTGTTCTGAAAAGAAATTCAACGTTCAGCGGATTCAAGGGCTGAGTATGCTAGTGAATTTCCAATGATGTCTTCACCAAAGAGTTCATTTAAATAGAGTGGAGAAAATCTGCGCAGCCACTGCCTCATGCTGTGAAGAAACTATTGGGTACAAAACCGGGAAACACACAGACTGGTTTGCCGAGAATGACCACATCATCCAAGTTCTCAGCAGCAAGAGAAGGAAAACTCTCAACGCCTGACAAAATCAGCAAGGCAAATAGCAATGACAGAGCTGCAAAGAACTACAGAAATCAAGAACCAAGAGGTGAAAAAAACTAAGGAGCTACAACTTATGTTGGGGTGGCACGGTAGCTCAGTGGTTAGCACTGCTACCTCACAGCACCAGGGTCTCAGGTTCGATTCCAGCCTCGGGTGACTGTTTGTGTGGAGTGTGCACATTCTCCCCATATCTGCGTGGGTTTCCTCCCACGATCCAAAGATGTGCAGCTTAAGTGAATTGGCCATGCTAAATTGCTCACAGTCAGGGGTAAATGTAGGGGAATGGGTCTGGGTGGGCTACTCTTCAGAGTGTCAGTGTGAACCTGTTGGGCCAAGGGGCCTGTTCCCATACTGTAGGTAATCTAATCAAGATTTAAAAAGCCACTCACATGGGTGGCTCAGTGGTTAGTGCTGCTGCCTCACAGCACCAGGGTCTCAGGTTTGATTCCAGCCTTGGGTGACTGTCTGTGTGGAGTCTGCACGTTCTCCCCATGTCTGCGTGGATTTCCTCCCAACAATATGCAGGTTAGGTGAATTAGCCATGCTAAATTGCCCCTGGTGTTAGGTGCATTAATCAAGATGGAAATGGGTCTGGGTGGGTTACTCTTTGGAGGGCTGATGTGGACTTGTTTGTGGGCGGCACAGTGGCACAGTGGTTAGCACTGCTGCCTCACAGCGCCAGAGACCCAGGTTCAATTCCCGCCTCAGGCGACTGACTGTGTGGAGTTTGCACGTTCTCCCCGTGTCTGCATTGGTTTCCTCCCACAGTCTAAAGATGTGCAGGTCAGGTGAATTGGCCACGCTAATTTGCCCGTAGTGTTAGGTAAGGGGTAAATGTAGGGGTATGGGTGGGTTCTGCTTCGGCGGGTCGACGTGGACTTGTTGGGCCGAAGGGCCTGTTTCCACACTGTAATCTAATCTAAACTCCTTGTTGACAAGCATGACACCCAGGTTTCTTCAGTGCCATCTCAAACCAGCATACAATAAGGACAGAACCCTTTTGAGAAACAAACAGCAGTCTCCGATAGAAAAAACACCTAAAGACCTCCTCAACTGCATTACAATTGTCGATGAGAATGTGTTTGAGGAAATTCCCCAACAGATCAAAGATGATCTTGGACTCCCACCTAGCGTAGAAGTTGAAGACTCCATTACACACGAGGAATGGAAAAGTCACAGGAATATTCAGGATTCCAGCAGGGATTTTCAAACTTGGAGGAGCAGAGCTTAGTTGGCATCTCCAACTAAGCCTGAAAATCATCAAAGAAACTGCTACGGCCATTGCTACGGTCTTTAAGAAAGGAGACAAAACGGACCATGGGAATTACTGAGGAACCTCCCTGCTCTCTATGACAGAGAAGATCATCGCCCAAATCCTCATTTGGCACTTTGTCCCAGTCTCTGAAGAAATCCATCCAGAAAGCCAGTGTGGCTTCCAACCAAACCAGGGAACTATGGACATTGATTACACAGCTCGGCAACTCCAAGAGAAGTGCCAGCAACATCAACTACACTACATTAAATACACTACAAGGCCATCATCAATGTGACCAAGAGTATGGAAGACCCTGTCAAAGGCTAGCTGTCCAGAGATATTCATCAACATCCTCTGTCTCTTCCACACTAAGGTGTCAGCAAAAAGTCCTCACTGATGGTAATATAACAGAATCCTCTGGAGGTCAAGACTGACGTCAAGTATGGATGTGTCATCATTCTGATCCTTTTCTCCATCCTCATCTCCAAGACTGTTCATCTTGTCGAGCACAAACATCCCAGGGGTGACCATTTTTTTAGATTAGATTTTCTACAGTGTGGAAACAGGCCCTTCGGCCCAACAAGTCCACACCGACCCTCCGAAGAGTAACCCACCCAGATCCATTTCCCTCTGACTACGGGCAATTTAGCATGGCCAATTCACCTGACCTGCACATCTTTGGACTGTGGGAGGAAACCGGAGCACCCGGAGGAAACCCACGCAGACACGGGGAGAATGTGCAAACTCCACACAGACAGTTGCCAGAGGCTGGAATTGAACCTGGGACCCTGGTGCTGTGAGGCAGCAGTGCTAACCACTGAACCACCGTGCCGCCTTACAGGATGGACAGAAAACTTATAACCTCACCCTGTTGAAATCCAAAAAGAAACTGAAATCTGACCTCGCTTGTGGAACTTCAGTATGCAGATGACAATGTCATCAGTACTTTCTCACAAGAGAATCTTCAAACTTTACTTAATGCTTTCGCAGAAGCATACTGAAGAATTGGTCTCAGCCTCAACCTCAAGAAGACTCAAATCCTTTACCAACCTGTCCCAAGTTAAGGTCTGGTCTAACCCTCCATTAAGGTCAACAGAGAAATCCTCCCAAACCTGGAACATTTCCCTGATGTGGGAAGTAACCTTTGATCGAAGGCTGTCACTGACGCAG
The DNA here is from genome assembly GCF_047496795.1 of Chiloscyllium punctatum. Lineage (NCBI taxonomy): Eukaryota > Metazoa > Chordata > Chondrichthyes > Orectolobiformes > Hemiscylliidae > Chiloscyllium > Chiloscyllium punctatum. Next base: position 88,342,687 of record NC_092758.1, read on the forward strand.
AAATTCAACAATGCATCCAATCTGTGAGCACCACCTTCGGAAGCCTAAGGGTTAAAGTTTTCAATGATCACGACACAGAGATCAGGATCCTTGTGTATAAGTCCTTCTGACTCCAAACCTTAGAGTATGTGTAGATACCACCTGAAGCCTTTGAAAAGTCCCATCCAATGCTGATTGATGTAAATTCTCTGCATCAGCTGGGAGGCCGTGTATTAACGTCAGTGTCCCCGAAGCAGCAAGCTGCACCAATATCGAGGCCATGTCCAACCAAAACCAACTCAGTCGGGCCAGTCACTTGCTTAGGATGCCAGTGTCCTGACTATTAGAGTAAATCTTTAGCCAACTCAAGGAAGGCACTCAAACGAGAGAAGGATAAAGGAAGCGTGTCACAGATTCTTTGAAGGCTTCCCTCAAGAAATGCAACATAGATGTCAACACAAGGGAGACCTTCACTCAGAAGAAACCAACCTGGAGCAAACTCCTGTATGAATAGATACAATCCTTTGGGAAGACCTGGCGGCAACAGGAAGTAGGAAAAGGATTGGGAGAAAAGAATGCCTGCTATCTTAAGGTCATGGACCACTTCCACTCCCCGGAAACTCCTGCCAAATGTGTGGTCAGAGAAGTGTCTCTAGGATTGGGCTCATCAACCACACCAAAGACCCACAAACCCATGACTAGTGACACAGAACGTTCTAGGTGGACAATCATGTTCGTTTGTGTGTGATTGCCGAAGACGACTGACAGAGGGCAGGAATACAGCAAACCAATTAAGAGGGGCTGGAAGTGGGTCAAGCATGAGACCAATGCAAGCACAATAATTCTAATTATTTTTAAAGTATAAATCCTGTCTCTAAGTAATCATGTATAAACAACTCCTTTAAGTTTTGGAAGCTTACACAGTCAGGTTGCAGATCAGTATGAGAACCTTTTGAGTTTCTACATTTTTCGGTTCTTTAGGAGCCTTGACCAAACAAATGTCTCTTATCTCAAACCAGCTTGACTGTGAAGGTAGTGAATTAAAGCTAGCTGTTGCCCTAGGATACATTTCCTTGGGTTAAAGGCTACTGCCACCCTTTAACCCAAGTCTGTTTTGTTTCATTTGACCCTTCCATGCAGACTGTTACAACACAAGGCCAGGCTCAGGCCAGAATTGCAATGACAGTCTGTAAAGTGAACACGTCAACACCTGCAGGTTAATAACATGGCCTGGAGCCAAATCTCCTTTGATCTGATGTTACTAATGACACCAAAAGTAAAAATACAAGTCATAAAGATGCCCTGCAGTATACAGAGGATAGTTCAATGACCAACGCTAAATGGTATAGAAGGCATCTCCACATTTGTTTCACTCTTTTCCCCATCTGATCATACTACCATGTGCAAAACAATTTGGGGAGATAAACAAGTGTTTCGGAGTTTTCTGAAGCATCTTCACTATTTCAGCAGTCTGCCTTGGAATCTTACGTGGATGGATAGGAAGGCAAGAGAAGAAGACAGACACAAGCAGAACTGCAACCATTTATGAACAATAGCGTACAAGCCCACGCAGAGAATTTTAAGATGAAAAAAATTGCATGCGTTGCAGAAATAGGCTTACAATTTCTCAGTTGATTTCAACAACTCAAAAGCTATTGCATATTTATGGCAAGAGGAAGGCAGAATTAGATAATTATTTCAACATTTACAGATACTGAAAAGAAAAAGAAATCTACAAACCACAGGTCATGACACTATCTACTTTCAACATTCTGTGATGTTATTTGTGTAGGAACCTCAGCTGATATTCTCAATGTCCACAAATACAGATCACCCCACTTCCATTTTAGCTGCATAATCTTACAGCACTGCTGTCAGAAAATAATTTTACTCCAAACTATTCTTGACATCATTGACAGATGGAAAGAAGCTACAATGCATCAAACCGTTCACCCCCTCCAAGACAATTAGCCTCAGTGCCTGAGCTAAGGATAAAATAAGCTAGAATTTACTGTCCTCCTGGCTATCCAGAGTATTTCATTGAAAACTGGATTCAGGTGGACAGCTGACAATGGGCTGGACTGGACTCCTGTGACACCACCATTGTTAAAAAGCTCATCAGCACTTCACAGCTGAAGACTGACCAAGTAAAAACTGAAAGAACTGCAGATACTATAAATGAGGGACAAAAATAGAAATTGCTGGAAAAGCTTAGCGGGTCTGGCTGCATCTGTGGAGAGAAATCAGAGTAAACATTAACATTTCAGGTCGAGTGACCCTGGAAGGGATCGAAGGCTCTATAGCCAAATTTACAGATGACACAAAAACAGGCAGGACAGTAAATCGCAATGAGGAAATAAGAGCCTTACAAATGAATATAAATAGCTTAGGAGAATGGGCCAAAATGTTGCAGATGAACTTTAACGTGGTTAAGTGAGAGGTCATGCATTTGGGTTGAAAAAATAGGAAGAGGACCGGTTACCTTAATGGGGAGACACCTTGAGGTGCTCCAGTGTAGAGGGATCTAGGTGTACTCGTTCATGAATCACAGAAAACTAGCATGCAGGTACAGCAGATAATAAAGAAAGCAAATGGAATGCTAATCTTGATAGCTAAAGGAATAAAATATAAAAAGGAAGCATTGTTACAACAATATTTGGTATCAGTGAGACAGCACCTGGAGTACTGTGCACAATCTTGGTCCCCTTGATAAAAGATGTAGTGGCATCAGAGGCAGTTCAGAGGCAATTCACTAGCTTGATTCCAGAGATGAGGAGATTGTTGTATGAAGAGAGATTAAACAGTTTAGACCTATACTCTTTGGAATTTAGATGAATGGTCAAATTGAAGTATGCAAGATAAAAGGTGTGGATACAGCAGATGTGAAGTAGATACTTGCTTTTCTGAGGCATTCTAAGATGAGACTTCATAGTCTTAGGATAAGGGGGAGCAAATTTAAAACAAAGTTGAGGAGAAACTACTTGTGAATCTGTGGAATTCGCTACCCCAAAGTATGGTGGCTGCTGAGACAGTTTGCAAATTTAAGGAAGAATTAGATTTTTAATTGGTACTGGGTTGAAGGGATATTGAGAGAAGGCAGGAAAATGGGGTGAGGAGCATATCAGGTCAGGCAGCATCCAAGGAGCAGGAGAATCGATGTTTCGGGCATGAGCCCTTCTTCAGGAAGAAGGGCTCATGCCCGAAACGTCGATTCTCCTGCTCTTTGGATGCTGCCTGACCTGCTGCGCTTTTCCAGCAACACATTTTCAGCTCTGATCTCCAGCATCTGCAGTCCTCACTTTCTCCTCCCTGAGGAGCATATCAGCCATGATCGAATGGCAGAGCAGATGGGCTGAATGGCCTCATTCTGCTCCTATACCTTCTGAACGTAGGCTGATCAGGTGAGCAAGTCACAGGAGAGTGCAATTTTCCTGTCAAACCATATCCAAATATGTTGTTTGTGGCTTCAAAAGAGGAGAAGTTAAAACCTTCAGATGTTAATAAAAACAGTTGGCCTGTAGATAGGTAATCTCCATTTAGTCCAGTTGACAACAACCACTTAGTGATGAATTGGTTAATAAGTGTCAGCTAATCTTGACACACCTAATTTGGAAGTGCTCCAATGCCAAATACGTGCATGGAGGTTCAGACAGATTGCGATCACTGCTATGGGAAAGTAGTCACAGTCACCATTTTCTGTTTCAAAGCTCCCAATGATATCTGACATTTTTATGAATGGAAGAATGCAGATCACTTTATTGAGTCATTCCCACACCCAGTGTTTTATGCTATGTTATTTAGCAACCAGTCTATTAAAATCTAATTGCTGATACGTTACAGAATTTGGGGAGTCAATTAACATGTACCAAAAGTCAAGTATCAACTTGGCTAAGCTGATAGTGCACTTGCCTGTGAGCTATTGCGTCTCAAGCACATAATTGCAGTTAAATGTTTCATTGCAGTACTGAAAGCTAGCTTAATTACTGGAGGTGCAGCTTTTCCAATATTTTAATTGAGCCATTGTCTGTCTATTCTCATTCAGCAGATTGAAGATCCCATAGCAGTACTGAAAATACTGTTTAGAGGAGTGAAGATTTCTTCCTGTGTACCAGTCATTCATCTGTGGAACCGTGCAATGCATTATTGTCACTGTATTTCAGACTAATTACATGTAAACTACTTTTAGATTTTGAGAGGAAGCTCTCATGCAAAGAAAATGTAAAAATTTGAACTGAACTAACGGCTTTAATGGGTAAATGCATCATATGTAATTAGGACATATAAAACAGCCTATCCAGATTCCTTTTCCACTCAATCTCTGAGCAGCACAACTAAGCTCCATATTTCTCAGCTAAGATAAAAAGGAGAATGAACAAAGTTTGTTGACAATTAATAAATAGAGGTTAATGTTGAATTATGCTTTTTGACAGACTAGATAAACCCCATCTCTAACCTTTTCTTAAATAAAGAATGTAGACCGAGTTCTGCTCCGAATCACTTCAGTCATTCAACTCAATGAAATAGTTGACCTCAAGATCTGGCATCCCCTCCATTTTAAAATTCTCATCCATGAATGTAGATTCTTTCATGGTCCTGTCCGTTCCTGTATCTCTCCAACAGCTTCCCGCCCCAAGAACATTTCTGCACTTTTCAAAATCTGTCTTCTGTTCTTTTGGACATCCCTAATTTTCATCACTCCTATCAGCTGACCAGGTCGAAGTTCTGGAACCTTCTCCCAAAATCTCTAAATCCCCACCTCTCCTCCTCCTTTAAAACCTATTGCTTTGACTAAGGTTTTGGCCATCTGTCACAATATTTCCTAATGTGACACACTGTCAAAATATTCAATAACTTGTCTAAGAGACACCTTCAGACATTTTTCTACATATACTGTAGCAAGTAGCATTTATCTCAACCAGTTTATCTACATTTGAACAAATTGTTTAAAGCCTTTAACTAAAATCTCTGTATTGAGGTATAAAAATAATACAAGAGAAGGCCATTTGTCCATTAAGCCAGTTCTGCGATTTATGAGATCATATGTTATGCATGGTGCAACACTAAATGCCTGCCTTTGCTCAATATTCATTGGTGCAACTGGCTCCCAGAGATCTATCAGCCTCTGAATTGAAAATAAGCAATCCAGTACTGTCATTTGCAGGAGAATTCGAAAGTACAGCCTGCTGTGTGTGGAAGTGTTTTTTAATACTTTACTGCAGAAAGGCCTGGACATAGTTTTAAAGCTTTGTCCCCGGCCCTAGATTCCACGAAACAACAGTAACAGCTTTGAAGAACTCTAATAGCTCCCTTAGTGTACTTGAATAGTTTGACCAAATCACTTTAATCTTCAAAATTCCTGTGAATACAACCCACAATATCTCATCATTTAACCACTAGAGTCATTCTAATAAGTCTACATTGCATTCTGTCCAAGATCAATATAACGTTCCTAAGGTGTGGTGCGCGGAACAGCAGGTGTTGTGCAACCAGGGCTCTGCACAGCTTCTAACACATTGTATTCTGCTACTCCCCATGGAAAGGCTGAAGTTCCATTAAGCTTTTTGATGAATTTCTGTGTCTGCTCATGACATTTTGTGGTCTGTAACTATGATGTATTTATAACTGGACTCCCTTCGGGATTTGCATGGTTTCTAGATGTTTCCATCATTTACAATGAAGTCTCGCCGGTCTTAGGCCCAAAATGGATGACCTCACACATGCCTGCATGGAAATCCATTTGCTACAATTTTGCCTATGCACATAATTAATTAAAAACACAGCAGTTACAAATCCCATCTATCCTTTTGTCATCAAAGTTCGACATTTGGTTCAATATTCCATCAGCAAAGACAATTACAATGAATGGCTAATGCTCCAAATAAGTGTCTAATGGAGAGAAGTCACTTTCTACCAATTAGATGACAACGTTGGAGGTGTCCAGACAACTCAATGGGCTTGCTCCTCCATATGTCAAAATAATGGTTCGACCTTTGCATTAAATGCAATTTCCTGTCCAATTCTTCAACTGTTATTTGACAAATATCTACTGATCTCAACATTGAATCTCTTCACAACATACTTGTAGTCCTCAGGGTACATAAATCCAAATATTCAATATTCTATGGGAAAAAATCCACTTTTCTTTAATTATTCCTTCTCATGATGTGGGCATCACTGGGTTTTTGCCCATCCCTAATTTCCCCTGACTGAGTGAATTGTCAGGTCACTTCTGAGGGCAGTTAAGAGTCAACCGTAATTCTGTCCGTTTGGAGTCACCTAGTTTACTGCATCAGGTGCTCCCAATGTGGTCTCCTCTACATCTGGGAGACCGAGTGTAAACTTAGGGTACGGTTTGCCAAGCATTGCAGCCGGGCCTGCAAGGGCTGACAAGATCTCCCAGTCACAGCCCATTGTAATTCCCTTTCCCATGCCCTTTCCGACATGACCACTCTTGGCCACCTCCACTGCCACAACGAACCACACCGCAAATTGCAGGAACAACACCTCAGCTTCCACCTGGGCAGCCTACAGCCCGAAGGACTCAACGTTGAGTTGTCCAATTTCAAATAACCTCCCTTCCCATCCTAACCCATCCCAACCCCACCCTGCCACCAACTGGATTCATTCCTCCCACTGACCAGCCAGGTCATATCCTCTACCTGTCTTCACCTATCCCCACTTCACCATCCTGCCCTCACCACTGCCACCCCCTTTATCTGCAGCTCCCCCTACACCCACCCCCAGTCCTGAAGAAGTTACACCCGAAACAATAACTTCCCCCACCTTCTGATGCTGCCTGGCTTGCTGTGTTCTTCCAGCCTCCTGACTGTCTACTTTGCAGTCAGATGTAGGCCAGACCAGATAATAATGGCAAATTTCTTTCCTTGAAGTACATTAGGTGAACTATTTCCTCACCTCAATCCTAAACAATAAGTCACTAACCTCGATACTGTGCTTAGTTCCACCCACCTGTAAACCTTCTAAAAGCTTTTCACGTTTCAAAAGATTGCTGCTAATTTGTCTAAGCTGCAGAGAATGTGTGTCCAACCCACACCGACACTTATTCTATTGGAATAGCTACTTTACCTCAGAAATCAAGTGTTGTGCCCCGATAAAGGCCTTTCTATCCTTCCTTAAAGAAAGGAAGGCAAAACCATATAATACTCCAGGTGTGGGCTCACCAAAGTTCCACACAATGTGCAGGCCTTCCTTACCTGGACATTCCAATCCCTTTGCAAAATAAAAGCCAATTTATCCTTAACCATCCCAATTTCTTAGTGAGTCTGCATGGGGTAAGTTTTCTGTGATTCATGGACAAATCAGCAATTGGAGGATGTGGCAAGATTTTCAGCAACTACCTGCCCATTATCCTGACTCTTTTTCCTGCTGTTGAGAGGATATTGTAAGCAGGTCAACAATTTGTGTTCAATTCTGTGTAGTCCAAATTAAAAATCGAGGGATTTTATTTAAATGGCCAACCAGAAGACTTAAATCTTGATAAAGATCCATGGTCATTCCCCTCCATCCAATACCTAGACTGATTCTCTCTGATGAGCTGAAAATCCAACTTCTTCAGTCACTCACTAATTTCCTGACAACTGATGTCATCTAACTAGTCTTGAATTTAATCTTGTCCCTCCTCTTACTTAAGCGTGTAATTTTCCAATTTCAAAGGAATGGTTCTGAAGTTAATGAAACTTTGAAATATCATAATTAGGGAATCCGTATGATTTTCATACACTTCCTTCCTGACATGGAAGCCATCTGGTTCTGGCAATTTACAACTCCTTAAATGCCCTAATTTTGCTGTTTGACTTGCACTCATTAGGACAGATGCAAGAATACCAAATTTCAAAGGGAACACTAATTTACATCGCATGAGGAAAGAAGTCAAAGAGTATGGTGCTGGAAAAGCACAGCAAGTCAGGCAGCATCTGAGAAGCAGGAGAATCAATGTTGCGAGCATAAGCTCTTCATCAGGAATCAGCCTCATTCCTAATGAAGAACTTACGCTCAAGACGTTGATTCGCCTGCTCCTCAGATGCTGCCTGACCTGCTGTGCTTTTCCAGCGCCACAATCTTTGACTCTGATCTCTAGCATCTGTAGTCCTCACTTTCGCCTATGAGGAAAGAAGTGCTGACACATTGACAAGTGGGCTCCAATTGGTCAAGGCAATGCCACAGGTAATCCTTACGTTTTGTTTAATTGAAAGGGCACAATACCTGGGCTTTGTTTGTTTGCAGAGAGTAGGCCCTTCCACATGTATCTATATAGCTTTTTGCAAGCATAAGCAAGCTATATTGCTAACTCGATTGCATATTAAATTGATTGCTAATATAACTTGTAAGAAATTCATAATTGGGAAAAATTCATAATTGTTTGGTAAGTGTTGTCCAATCATGGAATCACATGTAAAATTGTTCAAAGTTCTACAAACATTGGCTGGTACACAGTACTCAGTCTACTGCAAACAATCAGAGGGAAATACCATTAGTTATGATTGAGCAGTTGTGGGGAATATGGCCTACCTATCTGGCATCACAACTCCACTGAAATTCATATGATAAATTATTCACTTATGTGATAGGCAAAGCATCTATCTGTTTGACAGTAGCATCCTGTTTCTGGAGCAGTTCACTTGACTGGCTGTTTTAAAGTGGAGCATGAAAGGGTGAGGTTCACTGTTGCAAATGTTGCAGGCCCTAACAACATCCCAGCAATACTACTGAAGGCTCGTGCCCCAGAACTAGCTATGTTCCTAGCCAAGCTATTCTAGCACAGATATTTCCCAGGTACATCCTGGGCATGAAAAGGTTAAATCCAACCCAGCAAATTACTGCCTTATCAGTCTATTCTCTATCACAAAACTGACAGAACAGATCATTAGTGCTATCAAGCAGCACTTTCAAAGGACTAATACAGTAGTCCCACCGTACTTGCAAGGTATGCGTTGCAAGGCCTACCGTGGGAGCCCGAAACCATGGATAGGAGCGAACCCGTTCATTTAAAATGGGAAATTTACCTTCCCGGCAGCCTGGTTCTGGAATGTTCCCTGTAATATGTTCGGGCCGTGGTAAACAGCAGATAACTGAAACCGCGGAAACCGGATCCGCGGATACGGCGATCACCCTGTATTCAGTTTGGACTTCATCAGGGTTATATGGCTCTAAACCTCATGAAACATGGGCAGAAGAGATAATTCCACAGGGGACATACGAGTTACTATCCTTGAACCAAGGCAGTATTTGATTGAGCATAGCATCAAGGAGCCGTAGCAAAACTGGAGTCAGAGAGCATTGGGGAAACTCTTCAATTTGTCTAAATCATCTTGAAGCCTCCTTGTATCCTCTTCATCACTGAATTCACCGGTTTGGTGTCATCCATAAACTTGGAAATATTACATTCAGCAACTCTGTGTCTGCTGCTAGAAGAGTGCCCTGAATTCCAGGATCGTGGAACACCCAGGAACCAGGTAAATGAAGTGTCGGTGTGGGGGTGCTGTGAAGGTAACACACACTGCTCTGTCAAACCTACTTACAGCAGATGGCAGACCAAAGTTACAGCCTCACTGGGGAACAGTAAGCTGCTTGATTTGATATTACCTCATAGCCAACACATTTGCAATATGTGCAATGCCAAGATTCTGTGACCTTTGCACCCTTTAAACCCTCTGCATGCCTGATCTAGCTGTAGCTCCTGTACACTGAGATACCTGGTAAAGGCTGCAATGCCCTCCTTTCAAAGCACCTGTGCACTGTTCACTTCCCCAGTAGCTGGCTGCATCAGATTAAAGTATCTCCTTAAACCCAGGCGGGGTGCAGGTGTATAGTTTCTTGAAAGTCGATAGGCAGGGTGATAGAGGTGGCCTTTGGCATGCTTGCCTACGTTGGTCAGAGCATTGAGTACAGGTGTTGGGACATCATGTTACAGCTGTATGAAACATTGGTAAGGCCACATTTGGATTACTGTATACAATCCTGGTCGCCCTGCCAAAGGAAAGATGTTATTAAATTGGAAAGGCTGCAAAGAAGATTTAGAAGGATGTTACTGAATTATAAGGAGAGTATAGGACAGTTTCTCTTGGAGGTAAGAGACTGAGGAGTGACCTGAGAGCTTTATAAGATCACGAGGGACATGAACAGGGTGCATAGCCAAGGTTTTTTCCCTAAGGATGTTTAAAACTAGAGGACATAGGTTTAAGGTGAGAGGGGAAAGATATAAAAGTGACCTGAGGGGCAACTTGTTCATGCAGAGGGTGGTGCATTCAAAGAACGAACTGCCAGAGGATGTGGTAGAGGCAGGTACAACTACAACAGCCAAAAAACATTTTGACAGGTACATGGAGAGGAAAGGTTTAGAGAGAGATAGGTCAAATGCTGGCAAATGAGATTAGTTCAGTTTGAGACATGGAAAAGTTGGACTGAAAGGTCAGTTTCCATGCTGTATGACTGTATGGTTGGAGGCATATCTTGTCTTCCTCACTCTAGGCACCCTATGATCTGTATATGTCCTTGTGAGCGAGAAGCTGCTTCTAGTGTTCGCAAAACAAAGCTTTTCTCTGTAGGTGCACGTGACTGCAATCTAATCAACTCGTACGCAGCATAAAGAAAAAAACAGTTCTGGGAGGCCAATCATTCCTGCCCCACGACCTCTCTGCAGAAGGTCATCAGAGTAGCGTCTTAGGCCCAACCATCTTCCAGCTGCTTTATCAATAACTTTATATCCATCATAAGGTCAGAGTGGGTGCATAATATTTGGCACCATCACTTCCTCAGATACTGAAGCCCTTGCGCAAACGCAACAAGATCTCGACAACATTCAGGCTTGAGCCAATAAGGGAGGATAACAAATGCACCGCCCAAGTGCAAGGCAATGAGCCTCTCAATCAAGGGAGAATCTAACCAGTATCCCTTGATAATGAATCTCATTATTATTACTGAATCCCTCACTATCAACATCCCAGGGGTTACCATTGACCATACATACAATGATTATACTGGCAGGTCAGAGGGTAGGACTTCTGTGGTAAGTAACTTACCACCTGTCTCCTGATGAATGCTCTACCACATATAAAGGCACAAGTCAGGAGTGTGATGAACTATTCTCCAATTGCCTGGATGGCTACAGCTCTAACATTCAAGAAATTTGACCCATCCAGTACAAAGCAGCCCACTTGACCGCCATCTCATATACCATCTTCAACATTAGATTAGACTCTCTACAGTATGGAAGCAGGCTATTTGGCCGAACAAGTCCGCACCGACCTTCTGAAGAGTTGCCCACACATATCAAAACACCTACCCTATATTTACCCCTGACTAATGCACCTAACACTATGGGTAATTTATCATGGCCAATTCATCTGACCTGCACATCTTTGGACTGTAGGAGGAAACCGGAGCACCCGGAGGAAACCCGTGCAGATGCAGGACAATGTGCAAACTCCACACAGACAGTCGCCCGAGGCAGGTATCAAACTAGGCATCAAACTACTGCCCCTGGCGCAGTAAGGTAACAGTGCTAACTACTGAGCCATCATGCCACTTCTCTTCACTGCCAAACATAATGGCAATAGTGCTTACCATCTACAAGATCCACTGCAGTTACTCAATCTCCTTAGACAACACCTTCCAAACACACAAACTCTACAGGTTGGAAGGACAAAGGAAACAGATACATGGGAACACCATCACCTGCTAATTCTCATCCAAGTTTCTCACCTGTCCTGATCAATGCAGGATGAAAACCTTTGATAGCAGGTTTGTTTTTGGAAATACTCAAGTTCTATACCTTCACCATTACTTCTTTCATTACTGTTCAAATGCTTACATTAATTTTGGTGAGAGTATCTCCCTGTTACAATGTTGTGCTTGGTTTTTCTTCAGTGGGATCATAAAGACACCTGTTCCATTTTGGCTGCATTTATCTACTTGAAGAAGCTTTTAAGTTTATAAAAAAAAATTTGGATAATGAAAGGGGAGTGGCCAGTTCTGCCAGCTCAGCTTTTCTCTGGTTTGGTTCGGTTTTTAGCAGTCTGGCTGTTTCGAGCTGCTGGTCAGTTGTTATCTGGGAATCCAAAAGAAACAGCTACATGGAAGGTGTTCCATGCTGAATCTCTCTGCCATCTCTCTCTTTCCTGTAAGACCCTGTGTTTGATTTTACCTTTTTTTGCCAAGGGTGTGCTCATGGGGCTCATTGCAGGTATTTAGAACAGCATCATTAAGTTGCGATAGTCTGTTGGGTTTTTGGATAGGCTAAGTTATTCTATTAGTGGTGCTGGAAGAGCACAGCAGTTCAGGCAGCATCCAACGAGCAGCGAAATCAACGTTTCGGGCAAAAGCCCTTCATCAGGAATGAAGGCAGTGAGCCTGAAGCATGGAGAGATAAGCTAGAGGAGGAGCAGAGGAAATGACCTGGGAGTTGCAGTGGGAGAGGGACTCCCTGAGATTCTTGTAGAGAATTGTTTTTACCTAAGTTATTCTATATTCTGTTCTCTTTTGTTCGTGTTTCATTCAGCACTCTGTAAATAAATTCTGTTGTGTTTAAAACTGAGGGGCTTTGATCAGCTGCATCACTCCTGGAATATCCACTTTACATCTGCTCAAAACAACTAGAAAAGTTTGGGTCTGGACTACTTTTTTGAAATGTTTAGGGGGAATCTGACCTGGTCCATAACAATCCCAATTTCATATTAGTACCTCTTCAGTGAAAATACATGTCCAAATCTGTTATATAGTCACAAAAGACTATGTAAAATGTAATATATGCTCTTGTACAGATTCAGGCTTCATTGTTAGCATCTTTCAGGGGAATCCAAAACTGGAGGGTATAGGTTTAAAGTGAAAGGGGAAAGATTTAAAAGGGACCTAAGGGCAACTTTTTCATACAGAAGGTGGTGCGTGTATGGAATGAGCTGCCAGAGGAAGTGGTGGAGGCTGGGACAATGACAACATTTAAAAGGCATCTGGATGGGTATATGAATAGGAAGGGTTTGGAGGGATATGGGCCAAATGTTGGTAAATGGGACTAGATTAATTTAGGATATCTGGTCAACATGGATGAGTTGGACTGAAGGCTCTGTTTCCGTGTTGTACATCTTTGTGATTCTGTGACTACTTTTGTTCCCATTTTCAATCACATTCTTTTTTACTGAAAACATAATATAGCTAGCTACGGTCCGTGGTAATTATCTTCCAAATTTACCTTACTGGTTCGATCACTGAATTGAGCTGGGATGGAAGTTGGGTGTAGAGTACAAGAATTTCTACATCTATGAAAGGAAATGTGTGTGTGTGTGTGTGTGTGTGAGAGAGAAGAGATCAGAACAAACTTAGAGTGTTCCCATTCATCCCAAACCAACCCCCAACACCACCACCACTAAAAAGAACACGTTTTATATACCTCCAGCAGTCATTCCTCATTATCTTTAATTAGCTTGACTTCACTCTTGGCATTACTGACCGGTCAAGGAAAAGGCAGGTGCTTAGTCAAAAGAAAATAGATCTGTTTGCTCTTGGCACAGTTTCCTGAGAAGCTTTATCAAAGGTTTGACTTTATACTTTCACTTTTTCACTGAGCAAAGGTTGTAGAGAAATGTGATCCAATCCTGATGTATAATTAGTTTGTTTTAATTTATGACCATATAGCAGTAGAAGCATCGATTAGTTGAAATGCAGAATTTGTCAAGCCTAGTTATTTGACCAATTTAAACATGGACTATTTCTAATGTGGAACTTGAGATTTGTGCTCCATTAAAACTTAATCTTTACCAATTCCACCACTTATATTTTAAATAACTCTGTAGAGGCTGGTATCCTGTCACCAAGTCATCCTCTATTTACAGAGTCCTTGACACTGGTCCAGCTCCCTCTGAGGTAGTCTTGGAATGAACAGAACCTCTGACACACCTGGCTATATGTATCCATCAGGGTTCCTTGATTGGACCAGGTTAACAGTCCCAATCAGGGAACTCATATTCTCTGAGGGCCACATGGTTGACTTTGTTCCAATCACTACTGTATCCTTACACACTTTCTCGATAGTAGGTTGCAATTCTACGCAGTTTCTTAAGAAGCCAAAGTGAGCAACATAAGAACATAAGAAATAGGAGCAGGCTATTTGGCCCTTTGACCCTGCTCTGCAATTCAGTAACATCATGGCTGATCTTTTCGTGGACTCCTCAGTGCAACTCGTGGAATTACACAGATTCAAAACCCTTCGGGTGAAAAAGTTCCTCCTCAGTCAGTCCTAAACCTGTTCTCCTTTATTTTGAGGCTATGCCCCCTAATTCAAGGTTCACCTGCCAGTGGAAACAACCTCCCTGCTTCTATCTTATTTATTCCCTTGATAATTTTATATGTTTCTACAAGAGACCGCTCATTCTGCTAAAATCCCATGAGCGTAGTCCCTGTCTAATCAATCTCTCCTCATAAGTCAACCCTCTCAACTCTGGAACCTCCTCTGCACTCCCCTCCAGTGCCAGTACATCACTTTCAAATAAGGAGACCAAAACAGCTGCACAGGTATGGCCTCACCAGCACCCTGTATAGCTGCAGCATAACCTCCCTATTTTTAAACTCCATCCATCTAGCAACGTAGGACAACAAAGGATGAATGTCTATGGACTGAAGAATTACTTGGGAATCAAATTTTAAAAAGGTCTGATGTCTCTCCAGTGAGCCAGACTCATTATCTACTCCAGTTGGAGTAGATCAGTTCCCTATTTTATTTGAGGGAGGCAGGAAAGGAGAGGTGAATAAAAGAAACATTGTTTTTGCAAGTGGATTACGAGATTGTCAAGTCTTGGCTTAGTCAGCACTATGGCACACCCATGTCCCAGTCCAGACACGTGACACAATAATCTAGATTAAGACAGATCAGTATCACACTGCTGCTTGTCAACCTTTATTGTGTACAAACTAGCTACCATACTTCTGACATTACAACAGCATCTACACTTCATTAGCTAAAG